>NC_045439.1:106171920-106186622 GCF_002776525.5 Piliocolobus tephrosceles
ATAAGTATTTCCTAACTACCCAGGGTGGATTTAATCTTCCTAAATCTCTTTCCCTAGAATAATATATACTCATCTTCATCATATATTTATGATCTTATTTTGTTATAGTTAGTGTTCTCATATCCTTCTACTTTACTAAATAGAGATCCTTGAGGACAAAAGTATGTCTTATTTAACATTGTATGCTGAGTACCTAGCACCGAGTACGAGCTCAATAAAACGTTTGTTGAATGAACAAGCACTAGACGATTTGGATTGTCCTTTTTTAGATTTGAGGAAGTATTGCATTTTAAATATGGCAAATTCACACGTAGATTTTGTCAACTATGATTTGAGTTTATCTCATTCTTTTGGAATTGTCCCATTTCACACAAGAGAACACCCAGTTTGAGAATCTGGAATAGACACTATCTTAGACAGTTGGTATTCTCCTCTTTACACAAAGTTATAGGAAGAGAGTCACTGAAGGAAAAAGAAAAGGCTGTAAAATACTAGAATGTATTCGGAACACCATGGCTGAAAACGTCTTTCAAATTCTAAACAAAGCTGTTTGCTGTTTCAACCAGTCACTGGAAGGTCAAGGAAGCATTCAGACCAACTAAAGTCTTGGTCTTGAAGCATAATGTCAGTTCTTGGCACTAAGTCTCTAGCCTCTACTTTCTCCTGAACTTAAAATGGAGTAGCAGCTCACCTGCAGCACACCTAGTCTTAGCAGGAGTAGAGAGATCTCTTAATTTCCTTTACTCAATTTTCTTCTCTTACTACTTTTAAATAAGGAACCAGTCCCACAATAGCTACAGAAGACCACAAGGAAACTTTTTAGAGAAATACTAACTTATAAAACTTACTTCACACATCCCAGTCCCTCTCTTTATACATGCTTGTAAAAACGAAATGTGTATATACACAGATAGACATACATATAACATACGTGTTTAATGGAAAAGAATCATCTGTCCAAAGTCGTAGGAACAAATTAGAACTGGCTTCTGATTCTGGATAGTCAACTAAATACATTACAGGAAGCCAAACTCTTTTGCATCCTTAAGTCATATGAAAATGATAAAATCAGGAAGCCACAGAGGCAGTGAAGAATCATGGGACCTGTAATTAGGGGACTGCTTTCCTTTCAAAGGCTTTGGTCCTGCCTAGAAGAGACAAGTGACAAGAGGGAAACTGAGCAGAGTCTTGAGAGGCTTAAGGGTCCACAGGACAAGAACTAGATTTTAAGATTTGACAAAGAGAGGCCAGACCTTTTAAAACCTGCAAGCATGTAGTTAGGATCATAATGGACTATACCATAATAATAAATCAGAAAAGAACGGAAGCCTTGCTTTGAAGCATCTCATTCCCTGACTAATGTGATCTGGAAATGCAAGTGCCCTTAGCCTAAATGCCTGCCCGAAGCAAATGAAAATTCTCTCTGGAGAAAGATGATGTCTCCCCATATCTCAAGTTACCACTATCATTTTTAACATATGATATCTGAGACTTGATTAAAAAGTAACCAGACACATAAGGAGGCAAGATAACATGACTGAAACCAAGAGAAATAACAGAAAATAGAAACAGAGGCTCTAGACAACAGAATATAAAACAAGGACTTTAAAATAACTGTGCTTCGAATATTCAAGGAAATTAAAAAACAAGATTAAAAAATTTGGAAAGAGCTGGGGATGGTGGGTCATGGCTGTAATCCCACCACTTTGGGAGGTCAAGGCAGGTGGATCACCTAAGGGTCAGGAGTTCGAGTCCAGTCTGGCCAACACGGCAAAACATTGCCTCTACTAAAAACACAAAAATTAGCAGGTCTTGGTGTGCGCCTGTAATCCCAGCAATTTAGGAGGCCGAGGTGGGTGGATCACTTGAGGTCAGGAGTTCGAGACCAGCCTGGCCAACATGGTGAAACCCCATCTCTACTAAAAATACAAAAATTAGCCAGGTATTGTGGTGGGCACCTGTAGTTCCAGCTACTCAGGAGGCTGAGGCAGGAGAATCACTTGAGCCTGGGAGGTGGAGGTTGCAGTGAGTCAAGATTGCACCATTGCATTCCAGTCTGGGTGACACAGTGAGACTCCATAAAATAAATAAATAAAATCAAAGACAAAGACTTAAGAGCAAAAGAAAAGATAATCTTCAAAAACACTGACAGACTTTCAACAGAACAAAATCAGGCCAGGTGTAATGGCTCATGCCTGTAATCCCAACACTTTAGGAGGCTGAGGTGGTTGGATCATCTGAGGTCAGGAGTTCGAAACTAGCCTGGCCAACATGGTGAAACCCTGTCTCTACGAAAAATGTAAAAATTAGCAGGGCCTGGTGTCGTGCACCTGTAGTCCCAGCTACATGGAGGCTGAAGCACGATAATAACTTGGACCTGGGAGGCAAAGTTTGCAGTGAGCCGAAATTGTACCACTGCACTACAGCCTGGGCAATAGAGCAAGACTCTGTCTCAAAAAAAGAAAAAAAATTAGAACCTGGAAGATAAATGAATATTATTATGAAAGTGCCTAGATATTTATACCCAGTAAAAAGACCCTCCAAAAAGAAGGTAAAACAAAAATATTTTCAGCCAGGAAATAAACTGGTAATTTCGGCCTATATTAAAGGAAATAATAAAAGATGTTCTTCATGCAGGAAGAAATGACACCAAATAGGAAATTGCAAATGGACAAAGAATGAAGAACAGAAATAGTAAACACGTAACTAAATCTAAATAGATATTGATAATATAAAACAATTATAACAATAATACTATTGGATGAAATTTATATAGAGAAGTAAAATATATAGTAGCCATACCATACAAGTTCTAAAGCCTTGCCTAGTCAAGGAAGTGGTAAAAATACTGATTTATATTAGACTTTGATAAGAATGCATTTTATAATCTCTGGGGAACCACTGAGAGAATAGTAAAAGAATTTATAAATTTATGTATATAGAGAAGTAAAATATGTAGTAACCATACCATAAAAGTTCTAAAGTCTTGCCTAGTCAAGGAAAGGGTAAAAATACTGATTTATATTAGACTTTGATAAATTAAGAATGCATTTTATAATCTCCAGGGAACCACTGAGAATAGTAAAAGAATTTATAAAAATTGTAACTACAAGACCGGGCGCGGTGGTTCACGCCTGTAATCCCAGCACTTTGGGAGGCTGAGACGGGTGGATCACAAGGTTAGGAGATCGAGACCATTCTGGCTAACACGGTGAAACCCCATCTCTACTAAAAATACAGAAAAAAAAAATTTAGCTGGGCACGGTGGCGGGCGCCTGTAGACCCAGATACTCGGGAGGCTGAGGCAGGAGAATGGCGTGAACCTGGGAGGCGGAGGTTGCAGTGAGCCGAGATTGCGCCACTGCACTCCAGCCTGGGCAACAGAGTGAGACTCTGTCTCAAAAACAAACAAACAAGAGAAGAATACTAATAGAATGTATAACATTCCCAAGCTAAAGGAGGAGAAAATGGTATAATCATAATAAGAAAATCGATCCAATGGAGGGCAAGAAGAAAGGGAAAAAGAGACATGAAAAGGTATAAATAGAAAAAAATATAAAGGTGATGTATTTAATCCCAAATATATCAGAAACTGCATTATAGAAAAATGAAACAAATATCCCAATTAAAATACAAAAATCTTCAGACTCAATAGGAAGACCAAACCCAACTGCACACTGCTAAAACAAGGCATATCTCAAACACAAGGATATGAAAAAGTGAAAAGTGAAAAGTCTGAGAAAAAAATATAGCATTCCAACCTAAACTGAAGAGGAGCATTTTACGATGATAAAAGCTTCAGCTTGCCTGGAAAACATAACAACACTAACTCTGTCAGAACATTGGCAGATCTAAGAAACCAATGAATCTACCATTGTGGTGGCTAACTTCAACACATCTCTCTCAGTAACAGAAAGAACAAGCAGACCAAAAATCATTAAGTATGTATGCTTAGAGCAACATGATTAACAAACTTGACTGAATTGAGAGATATAGTATACAAAACTCAATGACATTCTTTTTAATTGCAAGTGAGCATTTCCCAAAATTGATGACTTTTGGCCATAAAGCAAAGATGAATGCATTTCCATGTGTTAAAATGATATAAAGTATGTTCTCTGACCATAGTAGTACTAAGCTAGGAAGAAAAAACCACAAAGAAAATGAGCTAATCATCATATGTTTGGAAATTAAGCAATACATATCTAAATATATAGGAATTAAAGAAGAAATCACACAGGAGATTAGAGAATATTCTGAACTGAATGATAATGAAAATACTACATATCAAAACTTGTGAGATGTAGCTACAGCCTTCTTAGAGGGAAAGTATAGACTTAAAAACAAATGTTAAAAGGTAAGGAAGGATGAAAGCCAATAATCTAAGCACTTATATCTCAAGAAGTAAGAAAGAGTCAGAAACTAAAACTAGATAGTGTAAAAGGAAGGCAGTTATTCATAAGAGCAAAAATTAATAACAAAATGCATGATGAAATCACAACCCAAAGTTTCTTTTAAAAAACCTATTAAAATGAATAAATCCATGGTGAGTCTGGTCAAGGAAAAAATAAAGATTGCTTAAATAACCAATATGAAGAATACAAATAAGTATGTTACAAAAAATCTTTTGACCATTAAAAAGATCATAGTGGAATGTTACCACCAACTCTATGCTAAGAAGTTAGAAAATTTAGATGAAGTAGAAAAATTCCTGGAAAAACACAACTTTCCAAAATGTATACAAGAAGACATAGAAAAACCTGTATAATACCAAACATTTAAATAAATTTATAATGAAAAACTTTCTACCTACAAAATTCCAGGACCAGCTGTCTTCAATAGTGGGTTCTACTTAATATTTAGAGAAGAAGTAAAACCAATCTTACACAAAATATTTCAAAGAATAAAAAAGGAACATTCCAACTATTTTTGTTAAAGCCAGAATAATCCGGTATCAAAACCTGGCATGAACATAAGAAAGGAAAATGACAGACAAATCTTTCCCAAAAGTAAAGATTCAAAAATCGTAACCAAAATATTAGCAAGGCAAATCCAAGTATAATACATTACGACCAAGTGCAGCAATTACAAAGTGTTGGCTAATTGAAAAACTCAGGAGATTCCAAACGTATATACACAACACATAAAGCTTTAATAAAGGTGAAGGATACCATACAGCAGGAAAAGGAATGCATGGGGAAAACATGAGAGAAGTCTCAGATTTCTAGACACAGCTTCCGATATCCTTTTTCAGTCTTACAGAATCTGCAACCTCTTTGATTTATCAACAACCAATACATGTGGGATGCTTTGGTCTCAGGAATTCCAAGATGCAAATTGACTGACGTGCTTTTGTATCCTACAAGTCACATAGTTAAAATCAGCCTGCATAACGAGGCAAACCAGTTGTAAAGCATCAATGTGTACATTTTCAATAAACAATATAGACAAGCTGGTAGAGGGTGCCTCTGGGAAATTTTGGGCTTTAAGCAACACATTACAAGCTAGTGCATTTCATCGGCATCTTGGTTAAGGGTTGGTGCCAGATATCTTGTCTTCCCTAGAGCTAAGGCTAGAACCTAGAACTAAGACTAGCTACCATTGACTACTTGCAACTTAACCCCATCCTTACACACCAACTTTGGGTATTCCAAGAATGTAAGGTTGGTTTAGCATTCAAAAATTAATATAATTCGTTATATTCCCTTAAGGAGAGAAATCTCACGATCATCTTAACAGATGCAGCAAAAACACTTGATAAAATTAAACATTTATTCATTTATTAAAAACCCTTAGCAAACTAGAAATGGAAGGAGATGTCCTTAATTTGATAAAGGCTATTTATGAAACACCAGCAAACATTACTATGAAATATTAAAAGCTTTCACTCAGCAGAAATAAGCCCCAAATACCTCTATCATCACTTCTATTCAATATTAAACTGGCTGTTCTAGCCAGAGCAATAAGACAAAGAAAAAATAAATATAGAGCTGGAAAAGAAGAAATAAAAAATGTCATTATTTGTAAATGACATCATTATGTATGTAGAAAATACAAAACTAATACATATATTTGCAAAAAAAACCACTGAAAAATAACCATTTTTATTAATTTTTGACTAATCTATGGGGAAGGGACATTAACAGGTACGGGAAATAGGAATATAAGCAAGAAGATTTCTCTGTATGTGCCTTATTATAAATAACTTTCAATTATAGCTTCATATAATGTTTTATATATTAAAAAATGAAATACAAAAGAAAAAATCAGTACTTAAGAAATTAAAAACCAATGGACATTAATGAAACTAACATAACAATTTGGTGATATAATCACATGGAGAACATAGTTATTTCAAGTGATATAGTGTTTTGACTGTACATTCTTAGGGAATATAGTCTGAAGACAAAAAGTGCTGTAAAGAAATTGTAAATTTTACCCTGTTTTATTGCTAATGGTAATATGTATATTTTTATTTTAATACATATATGCACATATATAGGGAAAAGGTAACGTACTTAAGTATATCAACATTGTTAAGAACCAAGATTTTGAGTTTAGGAGATAAGAAATAGTTATAGAACCTCAAAAATTACATTAAAATCTTGTGATGTTAGATTTGAATTAGAAATATCAGCATAAACTCATTATTTTGTTTTCTTTTTTAAAAATACACTTTTCCTAGTTTGTCCACTGAAAGTATGAAAAGTCCAGGAAGTCCAATGACAACAAGCCTATCTAGCACCCCAATTGTGGTTTCTAAATACCAAAAGAAATCAAGACTCCTTGGAGAAATAACTTATTCCAGGTCTGGGATAAGAAATCTACAATTCTGGATGTTTCGTGCCTGAAAACAAGGGAGCTATGAAAAACTAATGAGTCATGTCAAAGGGATCCAAGAGCCAACATGAAGGAACCTCCTTGGCTAGAGATGGGGAAGTTTTAGCACCAAAAATACTAGTGAATTCTGTTTATTGAAGTACATTAAATACATAAAAACCCATGATTCTGTGATATGCAAAAAATGAAAAAAGCCCCAAAAGCCAACAAACAAAAACAGTTCATTAGACACTATTGGAATGAAGTGGGACAATAGCTCTTTAACAGCTGTCGATTATAAGGAAAGACTAACCATTTACTTGTATTTCCTGTACGAAATATACATTGGAGCTATCAAATAGCTCAGGTGATGCATGAAAGTTTTTCATTATGTAAAAATTTCATATAATAAGTGTGTAAGGAATAATGCAATTAGAAAGTCACCATTTTCAACCTCTAATAAGATTAGGTAATCATTAATGGATAATACCATTAGATGAAATTTCAATGGGAAACTTTACAAAGGAGGAGTCAGACTATTATCTCTCCAACTCACTGATCAGTCTTAGACTGTGTGCCTCCTGACATGATACAGTTACAAAGTACTGGCTAAAATCTATAAAGTATTACTGTCAAAGAGTTAAACCAGAATCTAAACAGACCTTAAAACTAACTTTCATGTGGAGGAAATAAGAGGGATGAATGAATAGGCAATTGACACTACAAGGAAGTAAACAGACATATCCCCAGTCTTGGATCTTCTACAGGACAATAGAGGAAAAAGAAAGAGGGAGAGAAAGAGAAGGAGTAGGACTAGGAGGACAAAATAGGACAGGGAGGAGGGAGAAAAGGAGAGAGAGAGAGAAAGAGAAAGAAATTGGGAAATAATCAAAGCTATAGTAAAAGAAAATTTTTCCTAAACTGAAGAAAAGCTCAAGTCCTCCCATCCCTCATGAGTCAACACATCAAGTAAACCAAGCAAAAAATGAATTTTTTTGGTGTGTGTGTGAACTCAACAAGTTTGGTTATGAATATATATGTCTAATTTATTAGGACACATTTTTTTCAAATAGTCCTGAAAAGTTTACTATTACATAACTGACCACTGGTCACAAAGAATAGGTTGACTTGACCGATTGATTTTCTTAGTGGTAATGTTTTATGATTTGCAAATTTATCTTAAATTGAATTTTGATCTCTCTCTCCCTGTGTCCTCCCCCACTACCCCCTGCCAATCCCAGGTGTCCATTCCAAAAACATGGCTTATACTGGTGGCTCTGGGCTCCTAACTTGTGTTGATATTGGAGATAAATCCTCTCACCAAAACTGATGGTATCTTGGCTGTGTTTTCTTTCTCCTCTCCAAATTTACTTGGCTATTCCTCACATTATTCTAGAAGAATTCTGTACTGATTTTCAAGTTGCATAAACTATCCCACTGGCATTTCTCTGGAATTGCTTTAATTTTTATAAAGATAATTGAGGTAACTAATATGTTTACAATATAAAATAGTCTCATCTAGAAACAAGGGATATATCTAAACAATTTGGTCTTCTTTCATGTCATCAATAAAGTTAGATTTTTCCCCCCTGTATTGTTATTGCACATTTCTTCTTTTGTTACTGTGAATGGGCTTGTTGAAAATGACATCTTCTATATAAATTAATTATTGATGACGTATGGGGAACCTCTTGGTTTTCTTTTTCTTTTTTTGAGATGGAGTCTTGTTCTGTCACCCAGGCTGGAGTGAAGTGGCACCATCTCGGCTCGCTGCAAGCTCCACCTCTCAGCTTCAAGGAATTCTTCTGCCTCAGCCTCCTGAGTAGCTGGAACTACAGGTGCGCGCCACCATGCCCAGCTAATTTTTCTACTTTTAGTAGAGACGGGGTTCCACAATGTTAGCCAGGATGAGTCTCTACCTCCTGACCTCGTGATCCACCCTCCTTGGCCTCCCAAAGTGCTGAGATTACAGGTGTGAGCCACTGCACCCGGCCTACCTCTTGGTTTTCGTGTCACTCTCATATCTGGCCATCTTGGAACTCTTATTATAATTCCTTAAAAATGGACTGGACATAATCTGAATAGACATCAACAGAGAATTATGAAGTCAATCAGGGTTAATCTATTATATAGAACATTATGCAGCTATTTTAAAATTACATAGATTAAGTGGGAAAATGCAAATAAAATTTAAAAAGTTGCAGAATAATATAGTATAATTCAAGTATGTAAAACTACAGGTTGATGTATACATATACAATGTAAATGCACACGATAAAGCCTGAAAAAATGCAATCCAATGTTAACAGTGATTACCCTTGGATAGGAGAGTAAAGGGGAATTTTCACTTTTTTTGAGACATGGTTTTTCCCTTTCACCTAGGCTGCTGGAATACAGTGGCAATCACAGCTCACTGCAGCCTTGAACCCCTGAACTCAAGTGATCGTCCTTCTTCGGCCTCTTGAGTAACTAGGACTATGAGCATGTGACACCACGCCCAGCTAATTTATTTATTTATTTTTATTTTGTAGAGACAGGATCTCACTATATTGCCTAGGTGGTCTTGAACTCCAGGTCTCAAGTGATCCTCCCACCTCAGTCTCCCAAACTGCTGAGATTACAGGCATGAGCCACCCCACCTAGTCAATGTTTCCCTTTTTTACTCTATAGATTTTTGTATTGTTTATGAATTTTTTCTAAGACACAAATTTATTTATTGCTTTTGTAATTAAATCTTTTTTAATGTAGAATTAATGTCCTGGGAAACAGACAAGTTGATAAAGATTGTCCTGGAGGAAGCTCCAAAGAGAACAGGTATAAGTTCCTAAAAATCCGCACAGATCATTAATTTCTACAGTATCTTTAAAATCACTTCCATTTGGCTTTGGAAAATCTGTGGCTCCACACAATCTGTCAAGGAATATTACCAGCATCTCTTAGAGCAGAAAATGAAGACAAAATGTAACACAACTGTCCGATGAAATCAGTGGAGACATCCCCAGTGTTTATCTATCTCTCATGACTTCTCCTACGCAAGGGCCATGGACTAGTGAAGGACCTAAATAAATTAGCCAGCTACATGAATTGGATAATTTTCCTTCTATCCCTCTCTCATTGCCAGATACCAGACGAGACCAGCCTGTATTTCCTAGGTTTCTTGAGCGCCTAGAGTTGTTGCATAGAAAGCCCTTCCGACCTGAATTTAGAAATAGGGTAGCTGTTGGTTTAATTGCATCAGGTGGATCAAACATGCTTGTCGGCCTTGAAGCCAGGCTCTTCCTTGGCTTGGCACACAAGGTCTCTATGGAAATGGCTCCTAATGACCTCAGGTCACTGTGCATGCCTAGGCCATGTCCCTTGCAATGAGTTAGAGTTATATCTTAAATCATAAATACATTTTGGTAAATATGTGGCCTGGATATTTATTTTTGTAACACATGGTGAGCACCTAACAGTATCTAGCAGCTCTTCTCAAACTTTAATGGAAGTACCACCTCGGGATGCTATTCAGTAGGTCGGGGTAGACCCTTGAAGTTGCATTTCTAAGAAGCTCCCAGGTTATGTGGATGTGGCTGGGTCAGGAATCACACCAAGTGACAAGAGCATACAGCACATGCTTTGTACTTAATAAAGATCTGTTGAATGATTCCTCTTCTGTCCTAACCCCCAGAAACTTGACTCTTGTGAAGTCACATCCTTCCTCTTTGTTCTCCTCTGGGTGAGACTGTCAGGAACAAAAAACTTTCTAGCTTCCTGAAAAGCAAACTCTAGCAAGTGATTGTATTTTGCATATTTCCGCCCCTCCCGATATTCTACCACATGGAGGCAGAACCCATGGCTGTTTTTCCATGGAGAAAACATCTCTGTGTGCACCCTGCTCTGCTCACTCCTTCCCAGCACAATCTGGCACCTTGCACAGCTTCTGCCCAGCGGAGATGTCCCACTGGGGCTGCAAACCAGCGTCACAGGCCAAGCTATGGGGGGAAACGGTGGCCTCTCCTGCAAGACCACATTCTCCTCAGAGCCCTTTCCCACTCTGGGTTAGTGATTTGCTCAAGCACTAAATTGTTCCACAAAATTTAACAACAACAACAAAAAAATCAAGCAGCTCTTGGACTCCAACATAGAAGTGTCCTAAACTGAATGAGGATTAAAAGTTAGCTGAATGCCGAGCGCGGTGGCTCACGCCTGTAATCCCAGCACTTTGGGAGGTCGAAGCGGGTGGCTCACGAGGTCGGGAGGTCAAGACCATCCTGGCTAACACGGTGAAACCCCGTCTTTACTAAAAATACAAAAAAAATTAGCCGGGCATGGTGGCAGGCGCCTGTAGTCCCAGTTACTCGGGAGGCTGAGGCAGGAGAATGGCGTGAACCCGGGAGGCGGAGCTTGCAGTGAGCCGAGATTGTGCCACTGCACTCCAGCCTGGGCCACAGGCGAGACTCCGTCTCAAAAAAAAAAAAAGTTAGCTGAACTCTTGTCTTGAAAAATGCATTCCCTAATTCATTTTCCCTTTCGCTGGAGAAAAAAAAAAAAAAACAAAAACAAAACACAATGTTTGCCTTTTGAGCTATGGTGAAAATACCTCGTAAATTAAAGTTATTAAGCCTGGTTCTGGATATTTCCCTTAGAGTAGGATCAAAAGCCAAGTCAGAAAATGATTGAAGTATGTTAAAATATTCTTTTGTAATGAACAAGCCATGTTTTAGATGGATGGAGATGTTAGTTTTGTCTTATAAAATTATGTTTAAAATTTTAAGACTCGTTCAAGATTATTGGATTGTGTAGACAGAAAAATACTATTGTGATCAATTTAACAGTTATTCTCACTTATTGGCTGCTCAGCCGGGGGCTCTGGTGGGTACAATGTTAACGGAACCCACTTGGGGGTTATAGCATGTGCACATTAGCAGAATAGATTGGACTGTGATTTGTAGCATGGGCCAGTTTTGCAGAGAGCATTTTCTACCCACCCGCAGCTTCGTGGTGATGTTGGGATCTGTCTGCTCAGTGGAGGATCAGTAGCTTAAGAAGCTAATGAATATTCATTTCTTTTCCCTGGGTACAAAGTAAAATAACCAGTAATTAGTATAATATTTAATACTTCTATTCAAAATAAATAAATCTTTTGTAAAAAAAACCCTAATTATTATAATGTAGCAAATTCCACATATGTAACTGAAATTGGATGTAGTGTTTTGAAAATGCTTTTATGCTCTCATTTACATGTTTTGAGATTTGTTAATTATTCCCCTTTTATGCATTAAACAAAACTCTAAATTTCTACCTGCATTTATTATTCATTTTTCTATCTCCCAAGTTTAGCTGATTCTAATATTTAAGTTTTATATTTTTTAGATACTGAACATCTTTGTATTTCAAAGACATCTGGATTTGGATGTGTTCTTGTTCTTTTCTTCTCTTGTTCCAGAGATCTATAGGGTGCGTATGGCTTATGAGATTCCCAGGTGGAGTTTTTTATTTGACCCTAGGTTTATGTGGCAAGGTTTAGCTATTCCAATTTTTAAAAATATACATTTCAGAGTACTTAATATATGACAAGCACCATGCAGAGTGCCTTCATATATGCCACAATTTTTATTCTACAACAATCCTGTGAGATTTGTTTTCTCTACCACCATCAGTAGATAAGGAAACTGAGCTCAAAGAGGTTTACTCCCTTGATGCAAAGTGTAGGATTCTGAATTATCCATCCATCTAAATCCAAATCCAGTTTATATCACAACTGCAAGCTTCTGAAGCCCACTCTTCCCCATTGCTGAGGGTGAAAGGTTTGGAGGAGGTGAGGAAATGCTTGTGTATAAATCAGAACTCACAGGGTGTTGTCATGGGCTTGGGTACTTGTGGGTGCCAACCTCTGCTGAGTGGAGGGGACAGCCTGGGATCAGTGGCCTTTTGTGCAAAACCATCTGAGCCTACGATAAACAAGGAACCTTCTGGCCTTTGGCCCAGTGGTTTCTCAGTGATGATGACTAGTGCCTGCCAGGGGGAATTTACATTCTTGCCCAAGTAGAAATGGGTGGACACACAGTATGGCAAACAGAGTCACTGTCCTTGAAGATCTAGGTAATTCATAGTGCTGCAATTCCTTAATTCTGAAAAAATGCAAATGTCAACATGCAGGGAGCTTGTATGAATCATCTGGTGTGGATAGCACAGGCAAGAGTCTCCATTTATATTCTTTTAGGACATTCCCAGGAAAACTACAATAAAATTCAGACTTCTTCTTCTCCTTCTTCTCCTTCTCCTTCTCCTCCTCCTCCTCCTCCTCCTCGTCCTCCTCCTTCTCCTCCTCCTTGTCCTCCTCCTCCTCCTTGTCCTCCTCCTCCTCCTTCTCTTCCTTCTCCTCCTCCTCGACGGAGTCTTATTCTGTCATGCAGACTGGAGTGCAATGGCGCAATCTTAATCTTGGCTCACTGCAACCTCCGCCTTTGGGTTCAAGCAACTCTCCTGCCTCAGCCTCTTGAGTAGCTGGAATTACAGGTGTGTGCTACCATATCTGGCTGATTTTTGTATTTTTAGGAGACATGGGGTTTCACCATGTTGGCCAGGCTGGTCCTGAACTCCTGACCTCAGGTGATCCACACACCTTGGTCTCCCAAAGTGCTAGGATTACAGGTGTAAGCCACCACACCCGGCCAAAATTCAGACTTCTTACCAAGGCCTGCAGGCCCTATGTGGTCCATTTACTGCCTGCCTCTCCCAGCTCCTCATGTGCCTCCTCCTTACCTGTGCTCCACATCTTCTGGCCGCACTAGCCTCCTTTCTGTTCTTCCTCACAAGTTTACAAAGCAGCACCTCCACTTCTTCTATGGAGTGGCAGTGTGTGACTGTGCCAATCAAATGAAACTCACCTTAATTCTAATCCAAATCTGTGGCGAACTGGCTACGGACATTGGCTGGGTCAATTAATCTTACTGTGTCCTGTTTCCTCATCTGAAAAGGGGGTGACAGTATCCACCTGGATAGACTGTTGTGAGAAGTAAATGAAGCGACGTGTACAAAGTGTCATGCATATTTATATACATGGGATGTAGATATTAATTAAATGTGAATTTTCTTCTTCCCATTCTGTTCTTCGTGTCAGTCTATCCTGTATTGTGCATCTCATACACATTCACACTTAATCCTACACATGGGATAGTTATCAGCCTCAATCCTATTTTACAGATGAGGAAACTTAGGACATTGCTGCTAAGTGATTTGCTCAAAATTCCCCTCCTAGAAAATGGTCCAGCCACTGCGTGATCAAATGATCTTTCCATCCCATCAAAGCTACCTCTTTCCTCTGCCTGCAACACCAAATAACAGGTAGATGAAGTGGAAGAAAATGAATCTACTGGCCATTTGAGCTCTCGGGATAGCTGAGGACATCTGCTTCAATCCCAGGGGCAGTGCCACCTGCTGGAACTAGAGGGCCTGTGCTGAGGTGAGGAGCAACTGTGGGTAGAGGAGGATGCGCCAACCTTATGTTAGGGCCCCATCCCCTGCCTTCAGAACACCATAGTTTCTCCACCTGTTAATTCAGGCTTTGACTCTGAAATGAATAAAATGGCATGCAAGTTGTTGTATTTACATGTCACTGTTATTGCATATCAAAGAGCTCTAGCAAATTGCCACTGGGCACTGTGATGCTTGGGCTGTGGTTGCTGGATGTCAGGTGAGTTAATCAGCATACATAGCAAGTGTTCATTCGGGTGGCAGCAGAGCAGTAAAGAACATGGATTTAGAGTCAGACTACAGTTCAAACTCCTAGTCCATTATGTATCAGCTGTGACTTTGGGCAAGCTGTTTTCTGGATTTTCTCCCTTCCCTTCCCTTCCTTCCCTTCCCTTCCCTCCCCTCTCCCCTCCCCTCTCCCCTTC
>NC_045439.1:106186722-106195051 GCF_002776525.5 Piliocolobus tephrosceles
CCCCTCCCCTCTCCCCTCCCCTCTCCCCTCCCCTCTCTCCTTCTCTCTTTTTTTCGACAGAGTCTCGCTCTGTCACCCAGGCTGGAGTGCAGTGGCGCAATCTCCGCTCACTGCAAGTTCCGCCTCCAGGGTTCACGCCGTTCTCCTGCCTCAGCCTCCCGAGTAGCTGGGACTATAGGTGCCTACTAACACGCCTGGGTAGTTTTTTATATTTTTAGTAGATAAGAGGTTTCACCGTGTTAGCCAGGATGGTCTTGATCTCCTGACCTCGTGATCCACCCGCCTTGGCCTCCCGAAGTGCTGGGATTACAGGTGTGAGCCACTGCACCTGGTCTCTCTCTCTCTCTTTCTCTCTTTCTCTGTCTCTTTCTCTCTTTCTTTCTTTCTTTCTTTCTTTCTTTTTGATGGAGTTTCACTCTTGTTACCCAGGCTGGAGTGCAATGGCACAGTCTCGGCTCACCACAACCTCCATCTCCCGGGTTCAAGCAATTCTCCTGCTTCAGCCTTCCTGAGTAGCTGGGATTACAGGCATGTGCCATCACTCCTGGCTAATTTTTTTATTTTTAGTAGAGATGGGGTTTCTCCATGTTGCTCGGGCTGGTCTCGAACTCCCGACATCAGGTGATCTGCCTGCCTCGGCCTCCCAAAGTGCTGGGATTATAGGCATGAGCCACTGTGTCCAGCATTTTCTGGATTTTCTATTTGCTCCTTCTGTGTAATAAAATTAATTCCATCTACCTCACAAGGTTTATTTGGAGAATTACATATGCCTGCACATGACAACTTGCAATACATGATAGCTACATGACAGCTGCTACCACCAACCCCTTTTCCTATAGGTAGCATTATCCTCTAAGTAGAAAGTCTACAGAAATAGTTGGAAATATCCAAGGGTTCCTACCATGACCCCAGTGTAACAGAGCCAAAGCATGGAGGAGCTCCTCGTTTCCAACTTGTTTTGTTCTTCAAGTATGATACAAGTATGATAAGTGAATTCCGGGGGAATTAGACACTTTACTTCTGAACACTTCTTCGATAGAGTGGAAGTAATATGAGTAATAAATTATCCTTGCATCCTCAAGATCTTTCTGGTCATTATTCTCTAATCTAATTAGAATGCCAGATGCAGATCCATCCATCTTCATCCAGAAGCAATGGTAAACTGGGGAAAATGCTTACTGCAAAGGAATGTTGGTATAAGGGAGAATGGATTTTCTGTGGAGTGGAAGATTCAAACCTAAAAACTTGAGCTGACATTCACAATCAGATGTGAGGGCCTTGTGGGGCTTTCTTCCCAAATATGCGTGTCTAGGTACTTGTTTCCCTTTTAATAGACAAGCAAAAGTCTATGTTAGAAACTTTCCTAAGGGGCTGGGTGAGGTGGCTTACTCCTGTAATTCCAGCACTTTGGGAGGCCGAGGTGGGTGGATCACCTGAGGTTAGGAGTTTGAGACCAGCCTGGCCAACATAGTGAAACCCTGTCTCTACTAAAAGTACAAAAATTAGCCCGGTGTGGTGGTGCATGCCTGTGTCCCAGCTACTAGGGAGGCTGAGACAGGAGAATTGCTTGAACCTGGGAGGCAGAGGTTGCAGTGAGCCAAGATTGCACCACTGCACTCCAGCCTGGGCAATGTAGCAAGATTCTGTCTCAAAAAATAATAAGAAACTCTCCTAAGGCTTCTAGACTATATTCTTGCTTATGTGGATTTCCTCCCTTTGGTGCGACAGGAAAGCATCCAAGCTTCCTTGGGTTCCCTCTTGCCACATCCCTCAAAGTTTCTAGGGCCTAGAATCTAGATGATAAGTGTCACTCATGGTCATTCTGTGACACCTTTAACTTTCTGGGACATTTGTGTATCTAAGGCATCCAGATAACATGACAGTCAAAATGTCTAACAAGTGAACCCTGACATTGCTAGAAGAAAACACACCAATGGAGAAAGATCTCTGTTGAATCTCCAGAGGAAAGTGAGCAAAATCAAATGTTCTGTATCCGGCTCCCCATGGAAAGTATAAGGTAATTTGAGGACCCATTAGAGAATACCTAGCTCTAAATTTAGGTCTCCTTTCTCTTATATATTCATTGCAATTCCTGTATTTGGATATGCCTTTTCTTTCTTCCTTCTTTTCTTCCTTCCTTCCTTTCTCCCTCCCTTCTCTTCCCTTCCCCTCCTTTCCCTTCCCTTCTTCTCCCTTTCTCCCTTCTTCTCTCCCTCTTTTCCTTCTCCCTCCCTCCCTTTCTTACTCCCTCTAATCCTTCCTCTTTCTATTCCTTTCTTTTCTCCCTCCCTCCCTCTTTCCTTCTCTTCCTCCCTTCCTTCTCCCTCCCTTCCTTTCTTCCTTTCTCTATTCTTTTCTTCTTTCTTCCCTCCCTCTTTCCTTCCCTCGCTCACTTCCTTCCTTTCATTCTTCCTCATAATTCATTTATTCATTTATCTGTTCCTTCATGTGAATGGCTATAGCTTGGTGAGGGCAAGGATTATATCTAGCTATCTTGATCACCATTGTTTCTCTAGCTCCTAGTAAATACAGTAGGATCTCCACATATTTTTTGTAATAAATGGATGAATAGACACTTACTGAATACTTACTATGTTCGTAGTTTTTCAATCCTTAGGGTTAAAACTGTGTTCCCAAACTTCAGTTCTTTACATACTACCTTTCCAATATTCGCCAGATCTATGAATGACTTTTTCTTCTATTTTTTACATTTTTTACAAAATTGACTTTTCTTTATACTTAGCCTCATCCAAAGCAATAACATCTGTGAAATTACACATTAGGTGTCTATTTGCATTTTTCAATAATTGACATTGAAGTAAATTTATAACTATATTTTAAAAGACTATTATATCACCTAAAATTACCTCAAGGGCCTCTATTAAAATACAAATCTTATCTGGAATGAAATGAAAACATTATTGATTATACCCATTTGGACCTCTACAATAAAGAAGGCCCAGAAACAGAAGTTCTACAAAGAAGGACTTTGGGGTGGGGACTGCTGCTCATGGAAGCAGATGAGCCTTGCATTCCTGAGGGTCAATGGTTCTGTAGAATGTGTCTGCAGTTTGTGGTTCTAGCTCTTTGTAACTTCGATTGGATAAATCATTTGCTGAACCTCTTGTCCCTCAACTCTAGTATGGATATAACAACACTACCACCTCATCACTTCCACGTTGAAAAGCACATGAAAAGTGTGAAGAACCATTTATATCCAATAATAACTGTATAGCAGTTGCACAATAAATATTTGTTTATATTATCATGAGGTTGCTAGGCAATTAATGCGAAGCCAAGTGCCAAAAAGCAGAAAGAGGTTACAGCAAAGGGCTGGAGAAGTATTCCTTTCATTCTTTCTTTCATTTATTCAATAAATACTTAACTGCATATGTTCTAGCCTCAGAACTAGATGTTGAAAATATGACAGCAAAAAGACAGAGATAGTCCTTCCTCTCATAGTCTGGTGGGAGAAACAGGCAGTTACATAAACAAATCACATATAATTACTTTATTATAGCATCGATAGATGCCAACATAAAAATACAAAGTGCAGACCGGGTGTGGTGGCTCACGCCTGTAATTCCAGCACTTTGAGAGGCTAAGGTGGGCGGATTGCTTGAGATCAGGAGTTTGAGATCAGCCTGGGCAACATGGTGAAACTCCATCTCTACTGAAAATACAAAAATTAGCCAAGTGTGGTAGCCTGTAATCCCAGCTACTCAGGAGGCCTAGGCAAGAGAATTGCTTGAACTTGGGAGGTGGAGGCTGCAGTGAGTCGAGATTGTGCCACTGCATTCCAACCAGGATGACAGAGCAAGACTCAAAAAGCAAACATACAAACAAACAAACAACAAACAAACAAAAACCCAAAAAAACAAAGTGCAAAAATAAAGTATAATAGGAGGACCAGCTAATCTGAGGAGTTGAAGAGGGCATTCCTGCAGAAGTGACATTTAAGGCAAGGTCTGAAACATCATTAAAAATTAAGTATGTATATAAAGGGGGAACTAAAAACCCAGTTTCCAAATTTTTATGAAACCAGGTTCTCATCTCTTCCCTACTGCTTACTCTGTTTCTGAACAACCAACTGGAGTGTGCAGTTCTGGTAGGTTTCTCTTCTTACTCACTAGTTGATGGAGCACACTGGCTGATACTGCCTTAAAAAGAAACTTGAAGTGTGGCTTGAGAAAAGATCACAGAACCCAGAGAATTACACACTGCGAAGCACTGCTGAGACCATGTCTCCATTCCTAATTATAACAAAGTCACTGTTAAAAAGTGAGTGTTTCCACTTCTTGTGGGAGTTTTCTTTGCCAAAGAAAAGAATAAATGTGGTAGGCATGGATTCATAATTTGTAAACGTAGGAAGGTTAGATTTCGAAATCTATTATAGCAGACATGTTTAGTGTAACATATAAGGATCACTACCCTGTGCATTAGGTCTCCAAGTGCTTGGAGTTTTTCTTGCTAGGGCAGCTAAGAGAAGGGGCCATTGGCAGACAGCAATGAAAACAAGGCATTTTGCCCATAGTCGCCCAGCCTGCCCCATACTTTATGATCGTCAGTAGGCTTCCATCTGTTTGTTTTTATTTAGTTGAGTTTTTCAACAAAAAAAAAAATGTATTTATTACAGACAAAAGTAGTAAATACAGATTGATAAAAGTTAAATGAAAATTAGTCAATATGTCAGTATGCAGAAATTATTAACAGCCATAAGTATTTTGTGGTATAGCTGCATAGAGATATGGATTAAAAAATTAACTTGTGGCCAGACGTGGTGGCTCACCCCTGTAATCCCAGCACTTTGGGAGGCTGAGGCAGGCAAATCATGAGGTCAGGAGTTCAAGACCAGCCTGGCCAACATGGTGAAACCTCATCTCTACTAAAAATACAAAAATTAGCCGGGCGTGGTGGCACGCACCTGTAATCCCAGCTACTTGGGAGGCTGAGGCAGGAGATTCACTTGAACCCAGGAGGCGGAGGTTGCAGTGAGCCAAGATTGCACCATTGCACTCCAGCCTGGGTGACAAAAGCAAAACTCCATCTCAAAAAATAGATTGTATTAATTAAAAATTAACTTGTGATTTTATTGACCTCACATTGTTGGTAATTAGTCTTTTACGATTGTTGCTTCTTTTAACTTTCAATGATGATTTACTTTTTAGAGTAAGCCTTAATCCTTCTAAGAAACCAACACTCCTGAAAAATCATTTGAGAAGTTACTTATTCTAGTAATCCACAATTCACAACCGTTTTCAGCAGTTTGTTCACCTTAGGCCTTCACAATAGGTCCTTGTTGCAATGCCATGCAAGTAGCTGCTCGTGTGGAGGCTTGGAGATGGCTGGAGTTGGGCAGTAGTTTTGCAAATTTGTGCAGAAAAGTGACATTCAGGCTTCCCTTCCTTTCTCTTCAGTTTTTAGACCCAGAAAAATAGCAATACCCTCAGGCAGAAAAATGACTTCAACTATAGGTGGTAGAAGTGCAGTATTTTGGAGGAAGGCAAGAAAAAAATCATTTTACCAAAAAAATACATTTGTAGTTTAATGAAGATGAATCCCAACTCTTAGTGACAGAGGTAACTATATTCTGGAATTAAGCATAGGGCTAACCTGTGTGAGCTGCAGGTGTTTCTCCTGTTCATATTTCTAAGGTGGTTTGCAATGCTACTATGCTATAAACATGCTTAAATTAGGTGGTTGTACTTTCCGGTTCCAACACCAAATGCTTCCAAAGTCATCCCGTCCTCCCCTATCCTGGGCACCCCCTCAATATTCTGGGACCATTAGGCTTTAACCTTCCAGACAAAGACCCCTCAGAGAGGAGAGCTGGCTTATGGAAGGGACTATCCACAAATTCCAAGGACTCAGGCTGGTGAAGGATGAGTTTGTTATGGAAATGATACAGTTAGTATACCTGTGGGGGTCGGAGGCGATTGTTACATTGTTCACACAGTGCCCCAAGTTGGCTGATTAAAGCAGAAAAAGAATGCAACATTGATAAACACATCCAGTATGACATGCTACAGGGAGAACAGTGTAACAGCCCCTCGGAGGTGACTTACTTGAAGCTGTCTGTAAGATTAAAAAAAAAAAAAAAAAAAAAAAAAAAAAAAAAAGCAAATTTGAAAAGGGAAAGGGAAAAAAGGGAAAAAGCCCCCGGGGGGGGGTTTATATTAAAGGTTTTATAAAAAAAAAAAAAAAAAAAAAAAAAAAAAAAAGAGGAAATACAGATTTGTGTTGGGAAATTTTCTGCTTTCTTAATAATCTTTGTCCAACATTTCTGTCAGAACTTCAATATCTAAACAACTTGTGAAAGGGAATCATGATTCTCTGGTCTTTCCAAAACAAAAAGAACTAAGAGCAGTCCAAGTGAATAATACATTTGTTTACCTAGTGATCACTATAGTAACTGATATCTTTTTGGCACTTACCTTGGGCATTTTCTTATTTTTTATCTCATTTAATTTCAACAACAGCAGTACGAAATAGGTACTGTAGTTTGGTGTTGAAGAAAAGGGAACTGGGCCAAAGAAAAGTTTTCCCAACTGCAGTTTGGTTCCAAGTTCATGCTCTTAACATTGAACTCTACTGCTCATCCCGAGTTCCTTTGTTTTGTACCTGTGACATTCCTGCAAGAGCAGTCACTCTCTTGTGACATGCGACAGATGAGCTTGGGGCTCTGAAGTGCTTCTTAGCAAAACCAGAGAAGCTTTGCAGAGCATGCTGCCAATGAGCCAACTCTTGGGGGCTTATTTTTCTGGGCTCCTCATGCCAGGACAGAATGAAAGATTTCACTTAGAGAATTAACTAGGAAGGGAAACCGCGTAAAAAGTCGTGGTGCTCAGATATGATTAAAAAGCCTGATTTAATAGAAGTTGCAGTTTCACTTTCACTCGAGGTTGAGGCATCTTAAAGGAGAGGAAAAAAACCATAGGGCAGAGTCAGGAGAGCAGGTTGGGCCTGTTTCGGTGCAGCTGTCTGGCTTAGGGCAAGCTCTGGGCTTCTCTGAGCCTTGATTTCTTCATGTATTAAATAAGGAGTGAGCCAGATAATCCCCAGCCTGTCTCAGTGCTTACGGTGTGAGATTTGTCTGTCTCCACTGTAGCTGGGAAGTTACAGAAAGGGGGCACCCTCTCCTTGTCTTCCACTGCTCCCTTCTCCCAATCCCTCATATTAGGAAACAACTTTTCAAAGGACCTTTTTGACGGGCCAAATACAGACAAGTGTATTTTTCAGTCTAGAGTGAAGTGCCACAAACCCAAACAGACACACAAACACAAAAAACAAAAAAGAGTAGAACCCACTGTGTGGTCAATACAATTTTTCTGAAAATATCTTTTTTTTTTTTTTTTTGAGATGGAGTTTTGCTCTTGTTGCCCAAGCTGGGGTGCAATGGCATGATCTCGGCTCACTGCAACCTCTGCCTCCCGGGTTCAAGCGATTCTCCTGCCTCAGCCTCCTGAGTAGCTGGGATTACAGGCGTGTGCCACCATGCTTGGCTTTTTTTTTTTTTTTTTTTTTGTATTTTTCGTAGAAACGGGGTTTCATTGTGTTAACCAGCTGATCTTAAACTCCTGACCTCAGGTAATCCGCCCACCTCAACCTCCCAGAGTGCTGGGATTACAGGCGTGAGCCACCACGCCCGGCCTGAAAATATCTCTTGTTCTTAATCCTATTCTGATTTTCCCACTTTTGATCAAGTCGGTGGTCTAGAGAAACAGATCTCTATCAGGAGAAAAACAGCTGTGTGGGTGCACCATGCAAGCCTAACTGAGCACAGCTGTGGGCTGGCCTGGCCAGGGCCACCAGTTCGCTTTCTCTGTCCTGGAGGCTGTCCATCCTCCATCAAGGAGTTGTCACGATGTCAGTTTTAAAATCCTGAGAAAATGACTATGTTGTTTTTATGCTGATCATTTATATTTACCCAGAAGTTTCCTTTAGGTTTAACTGAAAGCCACCCTTCTCAAAAGTGCCTATAGTTACTTGCAATTACTTGTGCAAAAAGAAAAAAAAAAGGTAAAGGGTAAGTGGAGCCTGACAAAGATAATCCAGGAGTAATGGACACTGCTTTAGGAAATCTGGAGGCAGACATGCCTGCCTACTGCCTAGTGTAGTACCTGGCACATATTGGGCACTCAGAAAAACTATTCATGGAATGAGAGGATGGATGGATGGATGGATGGATGGATGGATGGATGGATGGATGGATAGACGGATGGATGGACAGATGGATGGATGGATGGATGGATGGATGGACAGAATAGACAGACAGACAGATAGATAGATAGATAGATAGATAGATAGATAGATAGATAGATAGATAGAT
>NC_045439.1:106195061-106273875 GCF_002776525.5 Piliocolobus tephrosceles
GATAGATAGATAGATAGATAGATAGATAGATAGATAGATAGATAGATGATAGACACATAGATATTTAATAGGTGAGATCACACAGCCCTAGAAGGTAGAAGGTTAGGTCGTGTGTTAATGATGGGTAGCCAGCTGGAGGCAAAACTGGGACTGACAGGTCTGCCAATTTCACACACAGGGCTCATTCTACAATCTACTCCCTGCTTTCATTTTTGTTTTCTTCATGTACAACTTAGTTCCTTAAGCACATGCAACTGTAAACCAATGATCCCCCTGATGCTTTCTCATGTTCAAATGTGTAACCTCATCTCACAATTTAGGGAGTATCCTGCACTAAGCAGGTGGGGTGTGATGGCTGCAGCCACAGAGCAGATGCTTCCCTTTCTGTGAGCAAACTTGGAGGTATGCACAGGGTAGACTAGGCAGGAAGGCAAGAAGAGCTGTCCCTCTCCATCTCTTGAGTAGTCCAATAGCTGGATTATTCCGGGTCAGTGCAGCGTTAAGCAGAAGCCATGCTGCTAGCCCTCTCTGTGGCACCTTCTTAGAATTACTACTCAAATGCGATGCAAAATGCTATAACTGAGGGCCGCCAGCTTCTCCTAGATTGTTTAGAATTTGTTGTTTTCTCTTTTATTGATACAGAATCTTTTACATATTTGTGGGGTACACATGTTTGTTACATACATAGAATGTGTAATGATCAAGTCACGATATCTGGGGTATCCATCATCCTCAGTGTTTATCATTATTTTTATGTTGGTATCATTTCAAGTCCTCTCATCAGTTGCTTTGAAATGTAGCTAATATTGTTGCTAAGTATAGTCACCCTAGTCTGCTATCAAACATTAAAACGTATTTCTTCTACCTATTTTGTACCTATAATCAACCTCTCTCTCTGTCTCTTTTTTTTCTTTTTTCTTTTTCTTTTCTTTTCTTTTCTTTTTTTTTTCTTTTTTTTTTTTTTTTTGAGACAGTGTCTCACTCTGTCACCCAGGCTGTCAGGCAGTGGCATGATCTCGGCTCACTGCATCCTCCGCCTCCTGTGTTCAAGCGATTCTCCTACCTCAGTTCCCTGAGTAACTGGTATTACATGCACACGCCACCACGCCTGGCTAATTTTTGTATTTTTTAGTAGAGACAGGGTTTCACCATGTTGGTCAGGCTGGTCTCGAACTCCTGACCTCAAATGATCCACCCACCTTGTTCTCCCACAGTATAGTTCTGGGATTACTAACCAACATCTCTTCATCTCCTTCCCTCGCATCCACCCTTCCCCGTTTCTGTCTCCTCAGATTTTTCATCAGCAAAGAGCTAAAGACTGCTCTAGCAGGGGACTTACTAAGCTCACTCAGCCTTGGCACCCTCTCATCCCGGTTTATCTTAATGAAACATCGTGAGGAATAGCATTTCCTGCACACTGTTTGAGAAACACATGCTAAATATTCTGGGGCACTTTGGTGGTTTCTAAGTTCTTTATTCAATACAACATGTGCTGTGTAAATACATGTGACTTGAAGGTGTTCAAGAATAAAGTTGATTCTCTTAATAAGAATTAAGTCAATGTTAAAGTTAACATTCTTAGAAAATAACTGTTTGAGAAAAATTTTTAATATCATTCCTGTCCTACTTAGGCAAAATCGATCATTTCATTGAGACGTGAAAGAATCCCAGAATTTTTCTGGCTGGGTAGCTGGGTGTCTATATATCCATCTACCTACCTACCGACCCGTCTCATTATGAACATTTTACACAGAACAAAGAGAAACCTAATCAATGCCCATGTCTCCATTTCCTAGATTTAATAGTTGTTAACGGCTGGGCGCGGTGGCTGACGCCTGTCATCCCAGCACTTTGGGAGGCGGATCACGAGATCAGGAGATCGAGACCATCCTGGCTAACACGGTGAAACCCCGTGTCTACTAAAACTACAAACAAGTTAGCCGGGCGTGGTAGCAGGCGCCTGTAGTCCCAGCTGCTCGGGAAGCTGAGGCAGGAGAATGGCCTGAACCCGGGAGAGGGAGCTTGCAGTGAGCCGCGATCACGCCACTGCACTCCAGCCTGGACGACAGAGCCAGACTCTGTCTCAAAAAAAAAAAAAAAAAAAAAAGAAAAAAGAAAAAAAAAAAAAAAAAGAAAAAAATAGTTACTAACATGTTACTGGAAATGGTTCACCAAGTTCTTTATGTTGCAGTGTTTTAAAGAAAATTGCCAATATCATGACTTGTCCCTCTAAAAATTTTAGTATACGTTTCCAGAAAATAATAACTGACTACTTCCTGTGTAACCACAATATCATGTCTCACCTGACAGCATTCTCAGAGATGTGTTAATGTCGTCTTATAGCCAGTTCTTGTTCAGTTTCTCAGCTGGGTTTATTCAAACCAGTATCCAACTAGGAAACACCCCATTATATCTGGTTGTTAGGTTTCTCAAGGCTTTTAAAATCTAGAACTAAATTATATATGAGAAAGTAAAAATAAACCGAGAACTATGGAACAAGCACCAGGTTAGGAATTGATAGATCAAGCATCAGTCCAAGCTCTGCCACCAACCTGCTACCCCCATTGAGCACAGCACATAGAGCTCTGAGCCTCTTTGTCTCATTAGTACATTTCATTCACTTACTTACTCATTCTTACTTTTCACAGATACATATTGAGAGGCCAGGTATGTATTGAGTGTTCAGTATGGCCTGGTTCTTGCTCTGGGCACTATTCTAGGAAGCAATTTGGTTCCAGAAGATAGAATTTCATAATTCCAATTCTTGTGAATTATCCATGCGAGAATTCATCTCTTTCTTTCCTCTCCATTTCCATGACATTCATTTACTGAGGATACAAGTCAGTTGTCCCGTAGAACTGAGTAATTCTTCAGTCATCTGATTTTTTCTTCTTGCGATATCATTTCTCCTGTTCTTCTACCTCCTGTATCTCCTATAACCTGGAAGTAATATCTGAAAATTTGACTAGATTTGGGTAGATTTTTTTTTTTTTTTTTTTTTTTTGGTGAGGTGGAGTCTCACTCTGTCACCCACGCTGGAGTGCAGTGTCAAAATCTCAGCTTACTGCAACCTCTGCCTCCTGGGTTCAAGTGATTCTCCTGCCTCAGCCTCCTGAACAGCTGGGACTACAGGTGTGTGCAACCACGCCTGGCTAATTTTTGTATTTTTAGTAGAGATGGGGTTTCACTATGTTGGCCAGGCTGGTCTCAAACTCCTGACCTCAGGTGATCCACCTGCCTTGGACTCCCAGAGTGCTAAATTACAGGCGTGAGCCGCTGCGCTTGGCCTAGAATATTTTTTATGAGAATGTTTTATATGTGGTGCTGTGTACTTTGTATTGCATCTCATCGAGAGGTATAGAATGTCTGTTTATTCCACTTTGGAAGTGCTAAGACCAATCATGGGTTTAGATCATTATAGCCAGATGCCCCACTATAGAAGCAGTGACTTGTGACTAGCAAGAAATCTGTTTAGGAAGGGGGACATGCGGTGGAGTTAGCACATTTATGCCATGTGAATCTAATCCTTTTATTTTATTTATTTATTATTTTTTTAGACAGGGTCTTGCTCTGTTGCCCAGGCTGGAATGCAGTGGTACAATAACGGCTCACTGCAACCTCGACCTCCTGGGCTCAAGCTATCCTCCTGCTTCAGCCTCCTGAGTAGCTGGGACCACAGGCACATGCCACTATGCCCAGCTAATTAAAAAAAAATTTTTTTTTGTAGAGACAAGGTCTCATTTTATTGCCCAGGCTAGTCTTGAACTTCTGGGCTCAAATGATCCTCCTGCCTCAGCCTCCCAAAGTGCTAGGATTACAGGCATGAGCCACTGTGCCTGGCCTGAATCTAATTATTTATCAACCTTTTTTCCTATTGTCCATGGATTCTTGCTTGAATCTTTTAGTTCTTCAGGGATTGCAAAATGGCAATTTTCTAATTTCATCATTCTGTAGGGGAGAAAAGGTAGTATTTTTTCCTTACCCATTGCAAGGTTCATGGCTGACACCCCTATAACAAAAGACAAATTAACAAGGGAAAAGCATAACAAATTTATTTAGCTAAAGTTTTATGTGACATGGGAACCTTCAGAAATGAAGACCTCAAAGACCCAGAGAAATCTGTTTATTTTTATGTTTAGGTTGAGGAAGAGCGGACAGTCATGTAGAAGTATGGTTGGACATAGTACCATTATTACCTAATGGTAATGAACTGGGGGTAACTTAGCACGACCTGTTTGTTAGGATTCTTGTTGGCGTCTCTGTATCTTCATTTCTTTTCCCCTGGCATAGGTAAGGACACCTGTCACATGAAGATCTTGTGACCTACTTTCAAGGGAGGTAGGTCAGAGAATTATTTTATGGCCAGCTCTTACACAGAAAGACAAGAGAAAGTCAGAGAATGACCTTTCTGCTTCTGCAGTTTTCTCAATTTTCAAGGTGTCATATTTTGGGGTAGCATGTTCTGACCCCTGACAATTCCTTCTACATTTAGTAACCAGTATTCAACCATAAAAAAGGCCTTGTCTCATCAACAGGGGTTTAATGGTCAACCTAAAATAGAGTTCTAACTGGAAAGAACATAATTCTTACCTTTTATTTACCAATTTCCAGAGTAAGGAGTTGGTGTAATGGCCTTCTCCAAGATAACAAATGAGGATTTGTTTGCTGGCTTGCTTTCTCTTCACTGATTCTCATTATAGACACAGGGTTTTTTACACGTTCAATGTACTGCAATCCATTACCATCAATTATTCATTTTGATGCTGAAATTGTCCCAACTTTACGGGTGTCCCTTCAAGTTGGGTCAATATTTGCAGGTGAAAAATGATGGAAAGATATCCTTAGCTGAAAACACGTCTAAGAACTTGGCTGTGTTTGGTACTGGGCTAGATGCTGGGTGCAGAGGGCTGCATTCACAGGCTTGCGTTCTTCCGTTAACCCTGAAGAGATAAGCCCTGAAAGTCTTAGTGAATAATCAAGCGCAAGCTGCTGACTGTGCCAGTTCACCTTTGAATGTGCCCTCCTTCACCAGGCAAATGTGGCAAATTGAGTCAGCTGTGGCCTCCCAAGGATACAGCCAGGTAGCTCGTTCAGCAGATGGTAGCCAATGACTCAAATCGACAAAAGGTAAATCAGAACTGAGAGGTTAGATGGGTTTCAGTTTTTCTGTTTGTTCTGTTTCAGCTGTCTCCTAACTGCAGTTACAAAAGCCAAATCAAAATGATCTCAGTATATGAGGCACAGTAGCTGGGGATAGGGGGTGGCGGTGAAGGGCTCTTGAGAAAAACAGATGTTGGGGAAAGAATGTTGTGATCCTCTCTCAGGCCTTAAGGCCAAGGCAAGGCAGCTGGCTGTCTTCAGTGGGCAAAACACCAACTCCTCATCGACACAATGGGCCTAAGGACTGCCCTGCAGAGGCTTATTGTGTTGGCCAATGGTAACATAGCATACGTGGAAGCATTAAATTAATTGGAAGATTCACTATTATTGGATAATAATTGGTAGGAATATATTGGCTAGTTGTCCTAGAATGTATGACAGTTCTGGGATTGTCTGATGTTTGTGCTGTGCAATATCATGTATCTTGTTCTTCTACTCCTTGTATGTTCTGAAATCTGGAAGTAAGAGCAAAGGCTTGATTAAATTCTGGTGAAATATTTTTGACAATATTTTGGAAAACTAATTACCTTTCAACTTAAAATGATAAGAATAGGTAACACTTATTCAGGGCTTAATTTATTCAGGGATTTTTACACCCTCAATGTGCTGCAATCCATAATGCTTTCAACTATCTCTTTGAGGTAGGTGCTAGTGGTGTTATTCCCATTTTACAGAAGAGGAAGCTGAGGTGCAGAAAAGATAAGTAACTTGCTCAAAATTACACAGCTAATAAATGACAGACATGGCTCCAAGACTGTGGTTCTTAACCATTCTGCCGTGAATGAATACTTCCTGGAGAAATCTGTAATAGATATCTACATCATTTGATTTCCATAGCACATATTTGAGTTTTTAACTTGGACGTCTAGAGAGCAGAAAAACATTGGAGGTGATGTTTTAGGCAACAAGATGACTACAACAAATGAGTGTTTCCATCCAAGATAGAGGCTATTCATATCTGTGGTGTGTGTGTGTGTGTGTGTGTGTGTGTGTGCTATAGTCGCCATCTCTAGTGAGGAGTACCTGGAGAGATGGGACTACCTGCCTAGAAAAGCAGAGCTGATGCTTTGTGTCATATGCTGTGACCCGGAAGACCCAAATGTGGCCTGCCCATCATAGGGAAGGACTCTCACTTGGGGCAGCATAGCCCAGTGTTACACACACACGCTGTCTACTGAAGGTATGGAGCTGAATGGAGCTCTGCAGATTGACTTGCATTTTATGTTAAGAGAATTTTTCTAGGGCAGTGTTAAGTGTGTGAACTTGAGGGCAAGGCTGCCTGTATTTGTAAGTGACACACACAAAGCTTGGTGCATGGCAATCACTCAGTAAAGGCCAGCTGTTGTTATTGGGATGAATGGCTTTCTTAGCTCAAAAGTGGGTTACGAAGAGAATCGTTGGGCTCTTCTCTGGAGATTAATAAAATCAAGAAACACTGGGTCAGAGTTCTTAATGAGGGTTCTGATGCCACCCGCTGGGTGTCTAGGTGGGATGTGGAGTATTCATAACAATGACTAGAAATTCCCCTCCCTCAGCCCCCCCACACGTGTTACACCTGTGTCTTGGGACAAGCTGGTGTTAATCCCCACTATCCCTGCCAAACAACGAGTGTCTTTGAAGTACCACTTCCTGTGGATCCTTCCTGCTGTGCAGCTCAGTGTCTTCAAAAGAGCTTTGAAGTCCCACTGACCCAGCTTGAATCCCAATCTCCCCATAGAGGAGCTGTGTGACTTTGGGCAAATTACCCAGCTTTTCTGAGCTTCATCTTCTCATCTGTAAAAAAAGAGACAATACCTATCTGACGGGTCATTGTGAGCTCTTAGGACCAATAATATATGAAACACAATTCCTAGACCATCGGAGGCTCCCTCCTGTGGCCACCCTGCCAAGACCACTGAGAGCATCTGGGAGGTACCTGGGGGCATGGAAGTCATCTTTAGTGCTGTCTTTATGAGTCAGAATGGGGACCTCAAAACAATGAATTTTAAAATCTACTTTTTTTTCAATCTGCTAAATGCCCCCCGCCAGCCTCAAATAGAAATAAGCAAAATAACGGGAGCATTGTGAATTACTGAACTAGATGATTCCAGTAAAGGCATAATTAATTCTTAGAGTAAAATGTTTATCCTTTTCATCCTAAAACATGTAAGATTGATCTTTTTAAAAAACAATCCATCTAGAGTAGTCAAATGTATAGAGACATAAAGCAGAATGGTGGTTGCCAGGGGCTGACGGAAGCGGGGAATAGGGAGTTATGGCTTAATGGTTATGGAGTTTCAGTTAATGAAAAGAGATGTATGGATGGACAGTGGTGATGGTAGCACAACTGTGTGAATGCACTTAATGCCATTGAACTATACACTTAAAGCTGTTTAAAATGGTAAGTTTTAGGTTGTGTGTATTTTACTGCAATTAAAAAAAAAAACAACTTAAATGTTCAAAACATGAATGCGTGCAATCTTAGTTTCCTCAAGCCTGAGTCCTGACAAGGAGGCTCGAATGAAGGCACATCTGGCACCGTGTTCTAGATTCTAAAAGCGAGAGTCCTTTTCAGAGGCAGCATCCCTGTGTGTGGTCCTCAGCCGCCTGCTGTGGCCAGGGATGGGGCATTCCCAGGATCTGGACACTTTTGTTTCATTTCTAAACCTGAGCCCCCTGAAAGGAAGGAACCTGTTTGTTGAGGACTCTGTTAAAATCAGGTTGGGGAGAATTTTCTGGGACATAGCTCCATAAATTGTGTGTAGATACAAAACTAACAGGCACATGAAAGATTTGTATTTTGAAAACAAAACCCCAGTGGGATTCTCTCAGCAGAAAATGAAAAGGTCTTCTTAACATTCAGTTGAACTATTAGAGCCATTTTTGCTGTTGCAAGCACTAATGCAGGTATGACCACTGCCACAGCCCGAGATTGCAGCACAGCAAATTAGCAAGGTTTTAACTTGGCTGCAAATATCAAGCTGGCTGCTTGTCATTATGCAAAAGAAATGGGGCTGGGAGGGGGACGGGCACCTAGCGGCAAAGCACATTATAATTGTTTAAGCAGGCCCCACAAGTCATGCATTTCAATTATTTGTTCAAAGCAGCCTGCAATTAGGAGTTGCAAACAAGGCTTTTGAATGCAAAGTCAGACAATTAAAATGTTTCATGAGTGCATTAGAGAAAGAAGTTCTGAATTAGCACTTTGAATACACAAGACCTCTTTTTCTAATCTCTAGTCCCTTTCACTCTTTGAAAAAAAGAGAGGGTAAGAGAAAGACATTTTGGGCTGTGATGGAGGTGATTTGGGTGTTTACTTATTTATATCAAATGCCTGACTAATCCAGGGAAGATTGAACCATCCTAATCAGCCCCTCATACATTTCAATGTCTCTTGTTACTTGCCAGTCCTTGTCGAAGCATAATGGCCCAGGTGCCAAACCCATCACCCAAGGGGGTCGTAAATCACTTTAAACATCTCTCCTCCTTCTACCCTCACCACTCCCCATTCTTTCCTTTGAAGAAGCGGGTCTATTTGAACCAGTGATTTGTGACTTTCCAGTATTTAGGGCACAACCCTGAGCTGGTTGCACTAACACACAGGCTGGGGGAAACGAGTGCACTGGCCAGTGTTGAGATCAGGGAGGAGAGATTCTGTGTGTTCTGGGGGTGCCGATGAGCAGAAGCTGGCTGCTCTGGGTAAGCATGAAAAAGACACTAACCTGCCTTATTTCTTTGAAGGAAGATCTGCTGTTAAACTCCTTCCCCTCCCCCACCTACCTCCCCACCCACACATTCCCTTCCCCAGTCCACAAATGACCTACTGATATTAAATTTTATTTTATGATGTATTGTATTTTAGGACCCCTTTAAAATTTTGATCAGAGGAGACGCTTTGAGGAAAGGGGGGTGTACCAAACATAGGGGGAAAAGTAAACATTCCTCCTTCAACCTTTTTCCCCTGTTAAATTGTGAGGCTTCCTAAAAAGCATTATTTGTATGAGGCATCAACCATTATTACAAAGTAAGTGACTGCAACCCAAAGCACTTTATGCTATTATTCAATGTGTGTGATTAACCAGGACAATCTTGACAATTTAAGGTGGAAATTGCTAACGTATCAGTTAATGTGTGCCTGTGTGCATGCATGCCTAATTTGAGAGCCTGGTGGCTAGTAGCCTTAATTTATCATTTCCTGACTGTAGCTAATTTAAGAGAGATGATTTAAGTAATCCTATTTATCCTCTTTTATAAAGAAAACACGTTTTAAAAATTATCTAGTTCAGGTAGGGAAAAGTTCTTTGAAAGAAAACCCTCTAATATGGAAAATAAATATGCAAAATATGGATATTGTGAATCTTATGCAATTATTTTCTAATTACTTTGCCTCCAAGCAATCATTCAGGGTTCAGAACACTGTTAAAATACCAAGTATCTGATAGGATTGATGAGCCTTTATGTGATCAATACATTTTATCAGTTGGAAATTTTAATGTTTTTCTGTGGGAAATGTTTCTGTAGGCCTACCTAAAAATAAGTTGTTTTTCCAGTTACCCCTAAGGATGCTGTCATGATAAGCATTAAAATCATATCATTTTAATGCTTGAGATATGTAAGTACAAGAAAATAGATTTTTTTTTTTTAGTTGGCACAGTTTTTAATATCTTACTTTTTTTTTTTTTTTTTTACAACCCTGACATTTTAAATCATCTTTTGAAAGGCCCAAAGTGATAAACTGAATCATTCTAGATTGATTAGGTTTTTGTAACCTATTACATTAGTTTTGCTGATCTGTTTTTGAAAGTAGTAAGTGCCATTTAAAAAAAAGACTTATTTAAAAATCAAAATAGCTGTACATTCTTTACCATAGACTTGTCCAAGGTAGTTTACAATAGAAAGGGGAGGGGAAGGAAGGCAGCTGTGAGGGAAGCTCTGCATAAAATCCCACTTAGGTGCAACCTGAGTCTCCTCCCCAGAAAAACCTTTAAAAACATCTGTCCTGAATGGAGAGCTTTAATCTGCAGGAAAGACTCAATAAAATAAACGATAGCCAAGCCTCAAGTCAAACCACTGGAAACTGACAAATAATAAACTGTATTTGATTTGGCGATTTCTGGATTGCTTCACAAATTTTGGGTCTGCTCATTTATTTACTCATTAGTTTTATGAGTGTTAGTTCTACAGCTGGACTCTTTTTCTCTAAAGAGGTAATTTGATCAGAGGGTGTGCCTACAAGTTGTACCAACATAATAGGTGTTAAACCCTAAACAGTCTGAAAACTAGCTCTCAGACTTTCTTAAATTGACTCAGGGAGAGGAAAAAAGAAACAAGAAAAAGAAAAATACCCCGAAAACATTTCTCTCCCAGACTACTGTCACAAATAGGTATCCTCCGGGGGTGACTAAAAGCAGTTGCTCCTGTAATAAGAAAGAGAGAGAGAAAAGACTGTCGAAGCTCTGCTCTTCTAGAACTTGGAGGCTTAGGGTCTCCAATGTCTGACAGGTAACCTGGAAGATGCAGCCAACGTTTTCAGGAGGCAGCCAAGGAGAATCGAAGCTGCTTATCCCCATGTTACTCCCATTGATATTGCACATTTTATTCCAATCCATTTCACAATCAAGAGGTAGTGGGAGTCTTGCCACTGAAATGCCACCATTTCTGGGACCCAGGGCTGGAAGCCAACCAGCCCTTTGGATATCTCAGTAGGAGGCAGAGAGAAATTTCTGCTGAAGGACACCAGTACAAATGCCTTTTATGCGAGGGGACATGGGAATACTTCAAATTATCTACCTTCAAAAGCTGAGTGTTTGAGTCGCTACCCAAGAACGGATTCCTGAGTCTGTGAAATGGAAAAACAAAGGTGTTCGGGGCTGGGTAACAGGACGGAGGCTTTTCCCAGCTGTAGAATTCAAGGATGATGAAAGGGAGATGCAATAGAATGTAAAACAAACTGTTCACTGGAGAGTGGAAAATACAGATTTGAAAGTTAAGTGTCTGGAACAAGAGAGATATGAGTCACTGGAATTTACAAGTTACTATAGGAAACAAAGATAAAGAGATCATGAGAGAAGTAGTAACGCAGGTAACAAAATGGCATTTCGTTAACTGCAAAACTAGATGATGGCAGAAACCGTTCATCAATTGGGGAAGGAGGTAGTAATTATGGAAGACAACAGCAGATAATAGCATTTACAGAGGGACCTACAGGAACGAAATTGGGTGTTTGGCAATTATGCCAAATGGGAACACAGATTTTTCTTCCCCTTCAACATGGTAAATCAGGGAAAATTAGGTCTGGAGGGCACTCAGTTTCCAGCAGGAAAGAGAGGAAAGCTTGGTTTTCCAAGGGGCAGTGGTATTCCAGCTAGAGGGAAACTGCTTTTCTCTGTACTAAATAGCAGGGCTTCTTATGTGAAGGTCAAAAACACATTTGGTATTTTGAATTTTTGTGTGTGGATGCAAAATATGTGTGAGGAAAAGTGCATAAACACCCCAACAGCTGCCATCATCGGGTCAGGAACTAGGACACTGCCAGCCCCCCAGTGTATCCTTCCCAACCACAAATCCTGCGTCCCCCAGAGGTACTATCCCAACTTTAATTCTAACAATTCCCTTGTTTTTCCCTATTCTTTTGTGATCTCTGGATGCTTCTCTAAACAATATAGCTTAGTTTTGTCTGTTTTTGAGTTGTATATATTTATGTGCATGTAGATAGAAATGTAGCCACAGTCTTCTTTCAAGTCTAGCTTCTTCTCAACATTATTTTTGTTACATTCATCCTTGTTGGGTGTAGGTGTAGTTTGTTCGCTTCCATTGCCAAATCACATCCCATTGTACGAATGTATCACAATGTATCTATTCTTTTGTTTCTGGGCATTTTGGGTTGTGCCAGAGATTAATAGTGAATCACCATTCCTGTGTTCTGTCAGGCACCTCTTGTTCCCAGGCACATCTGCATGGCTTTGCCAGCCTTCTTTCAGTAAGGTATGACAACGGGGTCTGGCCTGCCCACACACGCTTCCCACGTATGATTTTCCATTATCTTCCCCACCCCCTCCCCCATGTGCGGACTAGAGGTGACCTCTGGTTGACCTTGGAAACCATGTGTAGAAGACTGGAAAGCCACAGGATACAAAAAACCTGGGTTCCCGAATCACCAGTAGGATGAGGGTTGCCCAGGAGAACACCCTGATTGGGAGCATCCACATTAGCCTAATATAGGAGTGGGAAATAAACGATTTTATCATGTCAAATGAGTCAGCCAGCTTCACCTTAACTAATAAGGAGTTGTTCTAGTGTGGGCTATTAAGAACGATGCTGCTGTGAAGTCTTGAACGTGTATCTTGCTGTACATAAGTCCATGATCCTAAAGGGTATGAACTCAGGAGTGGAGTTGCTGGATCAAAGACTGCATATCTCCAACTTTATGAGATGATGCTGGTCTGCTTCCAAAATGTACTGCTTCCAGTTTATACTCTCACCAGCAGGGATAAGAGTTCTGTGCTCCGCACCCTCATCAATACTTGGTATTGTCTGAATTGTTTACTTGTGCCAATAGGAAGGGAGTGGTTTGTCACAGTGGCATACAATTTGCATTTCCTTGACAACTGAGATTGCTTACACTTTCATGTATTTATTAACCATTTGGATTTCCCCTTATATAAGGCCCCTGCCCAAGTCTTTTGCCAAGTTTTTTCTGGAATTATCTTTCTACTGGTGTGTCAGATTTTAAAAAATATATTCTGAACAGTAGGCCCTCATTAATTATATGTGTTGGCTATTAGCTTCACCCATTCTATGGCAAAAATTGTCTTTCTGCTTTTCAAATGCTGTCTTTGGTAAACATAGTTTAGATGTAAAATTTATCAATTTTTAATTTAAGATTAGTTTTTTTTTTACTGTCTTAAGAAATCCTTCTTATAAATATTTTCCTATATTCTAAAATCTTTATAGCTCTGTTTTTTACATTTAGTTTTAAAATCCATCCACAATTATTATTTGCATATTATATGAGATAGGGGTGTAATTTCAGTTTCTCCCAAGTGATTCCCAATTTTTCCAGCATCATTAATTGAAAAATGTGTGCTTTTCCCACTACTCCGCTTTGCTACCTTCGTCAAATATCAAGTGTTTATATATATAAGAGTCTGTTTTAGGGCTTTCCATTTTGTTCACGTGGTCTATTTGTTTATCTCTGCACCAATTCCACAATATCTTGATTGTCATAGCTTTATGTCTTGGGATCTGGTATAGCAAGACCTCCCAAGATTTCTTTTTCAAAAATGTCTCAGGTTTTGGAAGCATTTTGCATTTCCACTTGAATTTTACGATCATCTTGAATTATTCCAAAACAAATTATTGAGATTTGAACTGTGATTCCATTAAATCTATAAGTAAATTTGGGACAAATTAACAACTTTATTGAATTGGCATATTCCTCCAAACATGTAAATCTTTTTTTTTTTTTTTTTTTTTTTTTGAGACGGAGTCTGGCTCTGTCGCCCAGGCTTGGAGTGCAGTGGCCGAATCTCAGCTCACTGCAAGCTCCGCCTCCCAGGTTTACACCATTCTCCTGCCTCAGCCTCTCGAGTAGCTGGGACTACAGGCACCTGCCACCTCGCCCGGCTAGTTTTTTGTATTTTTTAGTAGAGACGGGGTTTCACCATGTTAGCCAGGATGGTCTCGATCTCCTGACGAAGTGATCTGCCCGTCTGGGCCTCCCAAAGTGCTGGGATTACAGGCTTGAGCCACCACGCCCGGCCCAAACATGAAAATCTTTATTAATATCTCTCAGTTGATTTTTATACATTGATCTTGGATCTAGAAACACCCCAAAGTCATGTTAATTCTAATAATTTATCTGTAGATTTTTTAAAATTTCTGTTTATACAACCATGTTATACATGAATAATGACAGATTCATTTCTTCCTTTTCAATTCTTTTAATTCCTATTTCTTTTTTTGTGCTATATTGTCTAGGACCTCCAGAACAAAGTTGAATGAAAATAGTCATAGTAAGCATCCCCATCTAGTTCTTAATCTTAAAAGGAATGCTTTTAATATTTTACCATTAAGTATTTTATTTGCAGTAAGATTTTAATATATATTCCTTTCAGATTAAGGAATTTCACTTCTATTTCTGGTTTACTAAAACTTACTTTAATTATTAAATGTTAAGCTTATATACTGGTATAATCCCCACTTGATCATAATATATTATTATCCTCTTCAATTATTATTGGATTTTGCTCTCAAATAGTTTATTAAGGATTTTTTGCATTGACATTCATGTGTGAAATTGGCCTGTGACGTACCTGGTCCTTGTGAGGTTTTAGAATCTCACTTATACTAGTTTCTTATGAGCTGGGGATGTCCTCTCTTTTCCTATTCTCTGCAGGCTTGTGTAAAAGATAACTGTGTTTTATGTTTATTAGAACTTGGTGCAGAAGCCATCAGATACTAATGTTTTATTTATTGGATTTTTTTTTTTGTTTTTTTGGTTTTTTTTTGAGGTGGTGCCTCACCCTGTCGCCCAGGCTGGAGTGCAGTGGGGCAATCTCTGCTCACTTCAACATCCGCCTCCTAGGTTCAGGCAATTTTCCTGCCTCAGCCTCCCAATATTGGATGATATTTTAAAAACTATTCATTCAATTTATGATTTTATGACCAATCAAGTTTTCTATTTATTTTTGAGTCAAACTTTTCCAAGAATGTCTCCATTTAATGTAAATCATTAAAATATATAGTCAGAAAGTAGTTTATAATATCCTCAATCTCTGTTAATCTTTTTTTTTTTTTTTTTTTTTAAAGTCTCACTCTGTCTCCCAGGCTGGAGTGCAGTGGCGCAATATTGGCTCACTGCAACCTCCACCTCCTGGGTTCAAACAATTCTTCCGCCTCAGCCTCTTGAATAGCTGGTCTTACAGGCACCCGTCACCATGCCTAGCTAATTTTTGTATTTTTAGTAGAGACGAGGTTTTGCCATTTTGGGCAAGCTGGTCTCGAACTCCTGAACTCAAGCGATCCACCCACATCAGCCTCCCAAAGTGCTGGGATTACAGGCATGAGCCATCACACCTGGCCATATGTCCCTTTTCTTCATTCCTCATATTACTTATTTGTGCCTTTCTTTTTCTTGATCAGTCTCAGCTGTGGCTTGTCAATTTTATTAACCTTTTCAAACAACCAACTCTTGTTGTTTGTTTATCTTCTAGATTGTATATGTCTTTTCTATTTCATAAATTGTCACTTTTCTTTATTAATTCCTTCCTGTTGCTTTCTTTGAATTTGATTTACTATTATTTTACATTTTTAGGGCTATTAGAAGGAAATAATAGTGGCATCATCTGTTCTCTTGTGGGTTGAGAAGAGATGAAGTCCTGCCCAGCATGAACTCTCATTAGGAATTGTACGAAAGGCAGACTCGTAAGTGCCAGCATTGGATAATTCAGATGACATTTATTTTTAGGCTTAGAACAGAATACAGTTCTCCCACTACAGTTTATGAGTCTGGTTGTTGATAACTGCTATTGTAAGAAAATTTTGAAATTAAGAATTAAAAAACTTGGGACTTATGGGGAAAAATATGACTAGAGAGCCAAGAGAGAAAGCACCTCTATAAAAGCCCACTAAATAGTCACGTGTTCACTAAACTAAAAAAAAGAGATAGGACACCTTCAACAGAAGGCAATCTCAATGACGTCTTACATTTTTCAACTAGTAATAATGAAATTGTATCATTGGTTTCCAGTGATCATTTCTTGTTCTATAGAAACCTTTCTTTTCAGTTTCAGTAGAAGACTTGTAAATTCATTGTGTGTGTGTGTGTGTCCGTGTGTGTGTGTGTGTGTGTGTATTCACAGGTATGCATACTAAGCAGTCTTTTTGCTTGAGTCTCATACTTCTCAATGCCCTAAGCTTTTCTGAATTTAATGTTCAGGAATTATTAAGTTCACCCTTCAACAATTGTTCTTATATTTATCACTCCAGAGATATTATTGGAATACATTTAAAAGCCCTTCCTGCCTGCCTGCCCGCCTTTTCTTCCTTTCTTTTTTCCTCTCTTTCTTCCTTCTTTCCTCCCACAAAGACCTATTTAATGCCTGCTGCTTACTCTTCAGGCCTTCTTCAAGGAATACAGCAATGAACAAAACAGAAAAAAATCCAGCTCTTACCTGGCTTATAAATCTGGTGGGAGTAGACAAACAGTAACCAAGGTAAATAAATAAAATATAAATGTCAGATGGTAGTAAGTGCTATGCAGAAACACAAATCAGGTAAAGGGGGCAGAGAGTGGCAGGGAGTAGAAAATGGAATTTAGAGAAGTTTGCAATTTAGATAGTGTAACCAAGGAAGGCCTCACTGGGAAGGTGAAATTTGAATAAAGACTTGAAGGGGAATGAGGAAGGAGCCATGTGGCCATGTGGCTCTGGGGAGGCCAAGGTGAAGAATATTCCACGCAAAGAGAACAACAAGTACCAATGCCAGGCCCTAAGTCCTTGTAGGCCATGGTAAAGCTTTTAGTTTAAGGAAAATGGGAAGCCAAGGGAAGATTATAAACAGCCAAGTGACATGATATGGCTTATTCTCCAAAAGTTTTACTCTGACTGTTGTATTGATAATTTTTGTATTTTAGTAGATGGGGTTTTACCGTGTTGGCCAGGCTGGTCCCAAACTCCTGCCTTCAGGAGATCTGCCAGCCTTGGCCTCTCAAAGTGCTGGGATTACAGGTATGAGCCACCACACCTAGCCTATTCTTTTTTTTTTTTTTGAGACAAGGTCTCCTCTCTCTGTCACCCAGGCTGGAATCCAATGGCACAATCACAGCTCACTGAAGCCTCGACCTCCCAGGGCCCAATCGATCCTCCTACCTCAGCCTCCCAAGTAGCTGGAACTACAGGTGTGTGCCACCATGCCTGGCTAAGTTTTGTATTTTTTGTAGTGATGGGGTTTTGCCATATTGCCCAAGCTGGTTTTGAACTGCTGAGCTCGAGCCATCCACCCACCTCGGCCCCCCAAAGTTCTGGGATTACAGGTGTGAGTCACTGTGCCCCGCTGAGATACGTGTTTGAAAAGAGAGGGGACAAGCTTTGATGGATCAGATGAAGAACATGGAGCAAAGTATGAGGTCCAGGATTGCTCCATAATTTTTGGTCTGAAAAACTAAAAGAGTGAAGTGTTATTTATAGAAAGGGGGGAAGCTGCAGAAAGAGCAGGTTTGGAAGAGCAGATCGGGAGTTCAGTATTGGATATACTAAATTTGAGAAGTGTGTAAGGCAACCAAATGAGGTAACTGGATATTTAAATCCAAACTGAGGTGCAAGGTAGGTGCTGTCATTGTTAATTTGGGTATTACAAGCATATAGATATTTTGTAAGAGTTTATCATGAAAAATATTCTTTCCTTCTTCATCACTGACTTTATCTCACAATTTCTCCCTTTTTTTCTAATTGTCCTAAATAAGAACAACTTTGCTCTCCTGAAAATAAAATTCTTCCACTTTGACAAATAAGAAATAGTTCAAACATTCACACTGCACTAGGATTTCTTTTTTTTAAAAAAATAAGATTCCCCATAAAAATAGAAATACAAATTTAAAGAGTAAAACAGCAAGACAAACATGTAATTGTTAATCTACAGGGCCATTGAAAACTTAAGTCAATAACATCTGGAATAAGAAATTAGAAACACTAAACCCTTAGGCTAATTTGGTGCCATCGCTCTAATTTCAACTTAATGTCAAGTCCTGCTAAACCTAAATGATGTTTTTTTTTTTTTTTTTGAGATGGAGTCTTGCATGCAGTGGCGCCATCTCGGGTCACTGCAGCCTCTGCCTTCTGGGTTCAAGCAATTCTCCTGCCTCAGCCTCCCGAGTAGCACCGCCACACCCGGCTAATTTTTTGTATTTTTAGTAGAGATGGGGTTTCACCATGTTGGCCGGGATGGTCTTGATCTCCTGACATCGTGATCCACCTGCCTCAGCCTCCCAAAGTATTGCGATTACAGGTGTGAACTGCTGCGCCCTGCCAATGATGCTTTTGTATTTTACTTCAAGAGGAGCCTGCCTTTACAGTCTCTCATGGAAGTTACTCATAGTTTTTGTGCCAATTCCCTTTCTATGATCTGTAATGGCCAAGGCTACCTAATTCAACTGTGGGGTTTAAAAAGCCTTTGGTTCTTCTCCCTCACTATTTGCACTGTAACTCCTGTTCTTAGCTTCCTCTAAATAAATGCTTTCAGTTAAAAGTCTCCTTGCCATTCTCTAATTCTGTTTCCTGCTATTGGCCACGTTAGAAAGCCAGAGAAAAGACTGAAGTACTTTCCACTTTCCTCACCTACTTAATGATGCAGCAGTGATAGTCTTTCATTCAGGAGTCAAATTTGAAAAATATCAATAAAATATGTTTTTATTCTTTCTTCTCAATCTCAGTATTGTATTTGCCTTTCTACCCATCTCTCTACCCTTCCATTTATCCATCTATTCGTGCATCCCTCTATCTACTCACTCATCTATTTCATAACAACCCAAGGTTCTGTATAGTTTTCAAACGGCTTTTATTGTGATCATCTCACAGCAATGTACTGGAGGAAGGAAGAAAAATTCCATATTTATGTAGCCTAGGCCCAATGGACATAAACAGAAAACTTATGTATTTTTACCCATTCTCCCTCTAATGTACCCCTCTCTCCTTTCAAATGCCCCTGATCCATAGCATATCCAATCTGGTTCTTTTTTCTGTGTAACATAGAATGTTTTTGCATTCTAGTCAAGGCCACTAGCAGCTTCATAGCATTTACTACTTTATCTCTTCACCCAAAATTGTACCCCCAAATCCACTTCTTACGACTTATGACTTTGCAGTTACTAAAGTCTTTCATGCAATCTTTAATAAAGAAATTGAGAAAAACTGGAATCCTGTTTTAATGTTGAGGATTTCAATTTCCTCTCTCTCAAAACCTTTCCATGATAAGTCTCCTGTTTCTTCCTTTTGTCCCATTTATGGGTAAGTGTGTTATTCATCATGCCAAGGCTAGTTCCTCCCCCTGTATTTTTGAGCCCACACCTACTCACCTCTCCTGAAATCTTACCTCCTACCTCTTCTGAGACTTGCCTTTCTTGCATCTTGTATGTCTCCTTCTCTACTAGCTCTTTTCCTCTGGTCTTCAACACATTCAGGCATCTTGAACTGTAACAAATAGTTTAGCTTCTCTATTGTTTCCTACCAGGATCCCCATTGCTGCCACACATATTCCCTGTTTCTTCAACTTGCCCACTATCTTCTCACTCCTTAGCATTTTGCAGTTTGATTCATATCCTCACCACTGTCCTGACTGCTCCTTTACAGATTATCTGGGACCAAGTGCAATGGCCTTTTCTTGAGCTGTATTATTTTCAACTGTTCTCTGTAGCATTTTAACACAAGGCAAAGTTTGACAAAGGAGCTGTTGACAATTGAAGTGGGTTTTTGGTAAAGAACAGCTACTACTTGGAGAATACTTGGTCTACTTACCTTGATCTTGTCCTAGTCTTATAGGTCAAGAAACTGGAGTTTTCCCATACATCCAGAGATGAAAATGCCCTTGTGATATGGGTTGGCTCTGTGTCCCCACCCAAATCTCACCTCAAATTGTAATCCCCATGTGTCAAGTGAGGGATTTAGAGGGAAGTGATTGGATCATGGGAGTGGTCTCCTCCCATGCTCTTCTCGTGACAGTGAGTTCTCACAAGATCTGATGGTTTTATAAGTGGTGGTTTCCACTCCTCTCTCTTGCCTGCCACTATGTAAGATGTGCCTGTTTCCCATTCTGCCATGATTGTAAATTTCCTGAGGCCTCCCCAGCCATGCAGAACTGTGAGTCAATTAAGCCTCTTTCCTTTATAAATTACCCAGTCTTGGGTATTTCTTTATAGTAGTGTGAGAATGGACTCATATGCCTTGAGTATATGATGACACTCATTGAACTCCCAAGTGGCATGGAGAGCCAAATTTTTAACACAATGGTAGGCAATTTCCTGGTCTTAAGCAGGAAAAGCATCCAGCAAAGCTTGATTATTGTCATCATGTGCCTTGTGAGTGTTAGCTGCAATGTGCTGCAGTGGAATAGAAAGGCTGCGAAATTAACTAGCTCTAGACTTGAATTTGAGTCCACATCAATTGGCTAGTTGTTTAATTTTGGAAACATGTTTAGCCTCTCTAGTCCTCAGTTTCTGTATCTGTAAAAAATAAGTATATTACCTATTTGGGGGTATTGTTGTAAAATTTATCAATGTGTCATAGTAATATCACATAAAAGGTGCCTAGTGTGATCACCATCATCACCAACAGACATTGGAACACTCAGATGTGCCAGACATGGTAGCTGATTAGGTTACAAACTGTGACCAGTGCACTGTCCCTGTGCATATGAAGTCTTCAGTGTTGTGGGGGTGGCAGAGATAAACAGCCAAATACACCGTAGGAATTTGCATGAAGGTATGTCAAAGGTATTGTGCATGCACAGAAGGAGTACTGCTTATCTCCTTAGAGTTTTCCTCTCATCTTTGTTGGATTGGACCAACTCATGGCATTCTCCACATGTCAGGTTCAATGTCACACTTTCCCTGACACATTTTGTTGCCATGTGCCCTTACACTTACCATTTTGTGGCATTCATCACAGAGATAATGACTTACTAATGTGTGTTTCAGACTCATAACGTCATGGAGCCAAGGACTATCTCTGCTATGTTCCTTGCTGTATCCTCACGCCTAGTGCAGTGCCTGGCACATTGCAGGGGTTTAAGACATATTTGGGTAGCTGAATCAAGAACTATAAGGGGTTTGGTTGGGTTGTGTGAGGGAGTAGTTGAGAAGATGAAAAGACTGTAGGGGTGAGATAATGAAGAGCCTTTTTTGATAAAGAGTTTGGACTTCAAATAGCAGAGAATGGTGAACCATTGAAATATTTTATTTTATTTTTATTTTTTTGAGACGGGCTCTGGCTCTGTCATCCAGCTCACTATAGCCTCAACCTACTGGGCTCAAGCAATTCTCCCATATCAGCCTTTGGTGTAGCTGGGGCTACAAGCTCACACCACCACACCCAGCTAATTTTTAAAAAAGTTTTTGTAGAAATAAGGTCTCACTATATTGCCCAGTCTGATCTCGAACTCCTGGGCTCAAGCCATCCTCCCTTGACCTCCCAAAGTGCTGGGATAACAGGCACAAGCCACTCCCTCAGCCTATTGAGAGATGTTAAACAAGGGATATAATCAGGTGGGAGCTTAGAAAGTTCTTTCTGGCAGCAGTATAGTATATTATGGGGTGTATGTGATGGGATGGGGGGATGAGAGACATTCAAGAGTTTTAGTTAGGAGGCTCTTGCTCAAGACCAGGTGAGAAATCACGAGGACTCAAATGAAAGTAATAGCAGTGAGGATGGAGCAAGCTGTTTGAGGGTCAGAATTAATGTGACTTAGTGAACAAGTAGATGTGAGAAGAGAGGAAGAAGAATAATTCTAGATTGATTTCCAAGTTTCTACCTTGTATGATGGATATTGGAACCCATTATACTTGAAAGATGAGCTCTGGCATCAGACAGCTTGGATGTGACATCAGGCATCATTCGCCTTAGTTTTTCCATCTGTAATGAAAATTTCAATAGCTCCCTTGGGGGTTGGTGTGATATGAAATGTGTGTCACTGAGCAGAGATAACACTTAAGTTTGTCCATGTGTTCCCATCCCTGTAATTGAGCCTTGGCTAAAAGAATAAAAATAGATTCAATGGAGAAGACGGAGAACTTGGATTTGCAAACTTTAAGTTTTAGACATCTTTGTGGTACTCACCTTTTGAATACACAATAAAAGATCTTAAAACTAAAACTGAGGCTAAAAACATTGTAAACTTCTATAGTTCTTGTAAGAGATTTTTCATATAAGAAGCCACACATTCCCCCGCCAACCCCCCAACCCCGTAGACTTTTGGAACCTATTACGGACCAAACAAGTTGAAACATGTGTGCCCTGTGGACCATTAGAAAGAGCATAGACTTTGAAATCAAATCTGACAGAGGGAGAATGTCTACTTCTGACTCAGATTTCTCATTAAAGAATGGAATTGATGGTTGGTGTCACTCAGGCTGGTGTGTGATTAAGATACCTCCCAGTGGAAAACCTACCAGTGTGCTTGAATCATATAGTCACTCAGTAAATATACATTTCTTTCCCTCAAAGTTCCAAATCACAACAAAAATATTATTTAAGAAAAATTTTAAAGAGCCACTTAAACTCCAGTGGACTGACCCACAGTCAGTACACCTGCTTTCAGCCAAAAGTCCACTTCCTACAACTACGCTACTTGACAAAAAGTGTTTATAATTATTATACATGTAGGCCAAAGGTAATATAAGATACGGAATCAAAGGCCAACTCAGTAATATTTGGGGCAAATTTTATTAAAATAAAAATGCATGTTAGACTTTAAATTCAATGTGCAGAGTTAAGATAAAAAATGTAATTCAGTTATTTCTCAGTTATCCAGAAAATAGTTTGTCACAGTTCCTCACAACTCCCCAGAACTTTGCATAGTTAAGATTAGAGAGAAAAATCTGTATTAATTTGCTTTGGTACTAGTTTTGCTTGGTGACATCATCTCTAAAGTCATCCTTATCACAAGGGTGAACAACTTTGCAGAAGACATGCTTTTCTAGCAGGGCAAGAGGAGAATAAGTGTCTTTTAAGAGGCTCCAAGCTTTTAATTTGTAAAGTTGAGAACTATTATCAACATTTATTCTTTAGCAGTCAGTTCCTGTTTTAGTGCACAGTAACAAAGGGGTTGGCTGTTCATGAACTTTTTACAAGCTTAAATTCCTATGATAAAAGTCAAATTAAACAATAGATGCTACTCAAGGATACAATTTTTAAAAAAGAGAAAAAAATGTAAACATTTTATAATGAGATCTCTAGTATTTTCACTGACGTCCACTGTAAGCAAATATTTTGGAGCATATTACAAATAATTTAGGTGAGCCCAGGAGTTCAAGACCAGACTGGGCAATAAAAAGGTTAGAATTCTTTTCTTTAGAGGAGGAATTCCAGGCAGAATTTGGCATTTCCTCTGTCAAATTAGTCTGATTCCAAAGCCTATGCTGTTTCTAATATATCACAGGTTAAATCTGCTTAAACAAGTTCTCTTCAAAAAAGGTTTCAAAAGTCTGCACAAATGTGTGTGTGTCTGTGTAATGGGATGGAAGCCCACGAAATCAAAATAGTTCTTTTTATGAAGAGATGAAATTCAGTAACCTTGAGGAAAAGAAATACTGTTTTTCAAAAGTTTAAATTTAGGTTTAAAAATAGATTATGATTTCTGTGAAAAGACATTCTTGGTTTGCAATGGGATAAATGGCCTACTTTTCTTGCTCTTGTTAGTAACATGATATTTTGGTTGCCATTCTATGAACTGACATGATCCTGACATAAGAGAATAATTGTGAGTTAATGAAAGATTCTCTAAAACTAAAGCTGGTAATTTTATTACAAATGATTGATTTAGAGGAGGTGTCAGAAATGGATGATATAATTTGACTTTATTTATAATATTAACAACTATAGTTGAACAACTTTAATGTAATCAGAAAAGTCAATATATTATTACATCACTATGATCTCACTCCTTCTATGTCACTAGAGTTTACTTTCTTTATAACCAGATGACTACTTTTGGTTGGCCTGGAACTATCCTGGTTTTAACACTACAGGTTTCTCTCTGTCCCAGCCAAATAGGAATGGCTAGTCACCCTATACATAACTGTAGATATAAAGTAGTTAGTGGCTTGACATGGAGGCTCATGCCTGTAATCCCAGCACTATGGGAGGCTGAAGAGGAAGGATCGCTTGAGCCCAGAGTATGAGACCAGCTTAGGCAACATAGTGAGCCTTTGTCTCTACAAAAAATGAAAAATTAGCCGAGCATGGTGGTGTGCATCTGTTATCCCAGCTACTCAGGAGGCTGAAGTGGGAGGATTGTTTGAACCCAGAAGCCTGAGGATGCAGTGAGCTATGATAGTGCTACTGAACTCTAGCCTGGGTAACAGAGGGATACCTGTCTCTAAATAAATAAATAAATAAAGTAGTCAATGGCTCCTTAAAAGCATTTAGAATATTACTGCAAAACTCTTTTTTTGTAAAGAATGATGTGCAGTTTTTTTTTTTTAGTGAGGGAGAGGTATTAAAATATTTGTCATTTGAATTTAGTGGTGTATATCAAAATAGATGGTATAACATTTTCTTTTCAGATCTAAATATTCTTGATTTTGAATCGGGCAACACTGTATTTATCTGCCTCCATGAGTCTCCCTCCCCCAACCATTGTTTTTATGACCTCAATTTCTCGTGAGGCATAGCCCCAGGATGTAGACTGAACAAAGCAACCAAGATGGGCAGGTCCTTGAACTGCTTTGTTCACAGAATGAGAAAACCAACATCATAGTCAGTTCGTCTTTAATTCTCTGCAAGACTTGCTGCACCTCATTAAACCTGAGACCTCGTAAGCAACAAGCTTAGACTAGGCACTAAAGGGATCTCAATTTGGCAAGAAATGGCCAAATCACTCTTGCTGGTGAATTCCAACTTCTCAAATTCAGACCCTTTCCCCGCTACATGTTTACTCTGAGTTCCAGCAGCAATATCCTCTCCAATTGTGGGTTACTTTGCTCCGGAGCAAGTCCTTGGTAGGCATTCTATTCAACGCAGTAGCGCTGGAAATCACAGTGAGGTTTATGGTTCAGCACTGCTGATTTGCCCTGTTCTTCCCAGTTGTTGGAGCAGCCGCAAGGGGCAAAAGGTGACCAGGTCACTTCTACTCCACCTGCTTCTGTTGTTGTTTCTTTTAAATCCTCTTAAGTGGACTTTTAAGTGTGAACTTTGCAACCATGTCCTGGCTAAAGAACAACCTCAGAGGCAGCTGCAGCTTGTTCAAAGAGATGGGCTGGTGGGAATCCCAGACTCTCCTGATTTCTGTTCATAAACTCTCACTAATCTGGCAACCACCAGGTGGTTAATGCCAGTGTTGGCCGCATGGACACACAAGTGTCTTTCTTGCCCAAAGTCTACAGGAGGTCAGCAGCTGGAAGCACTGAAGTCTGAATTTCTCACATCCAGGTATAAATGGGGAAGTCAGAAATTTCTCCTTGTTTTCCACTTAAAATGCTGAAGAAGAGATAAACTTTAGAAGTCAGCTAGCCAGAATGGCAGAAGTTGCCTATGAGCCCAAAAAGTTTGCATGAATTGTCTATTGGTGTGTCACAAATGACCCTTTTGTAGTGAAAACTGGAATCATGTGGTAGTAATAAGCAAGGACAGTGGAGCCAGTCTGCCTGGGTTCCGTCCCTAGCTCCCTTCACTTAGTGTGGCCTTAGATGAGGTATTGATCTCTCTCTGCACTTCAGTTTTTCCATCTGTCAAATAGGAGCAACAGGAGTACATACCTCAGAGGGTTATTTTGAAGACCAAATGGATTAATATTTGTAAAGTACATAGAACAGCACCGGACACAAAATAAGAGCTGTATATTTTTTAGTTAGTAGTACAGTAACAAACCTAGCAGTTTATCAAATAACCTGATATGGGTCTCAATTCTTGAGATAACATCTGTAAGGTTGACCATTATTATTATTATTTGAGACATGGTCTCACTCTGTTATCCAAGCTGCAGTGCGATCGCACAATCACAGCTCACGGCAACCTCGGCCTCCCGGACTCAGTTGATCCTCCCAGCTCAGTCTCCTGGGTAGCTGGGACCACAGGTCCATGCTGATACATTTTATGAAAACCAGTGGAGTTGATGTTATCATTATCCCTATTCTACAGAGAAGACAACTAAAGCTCAGTCAGACTGAATACGATGCCCAACATCACCAGTTGGTAAATGACAGGGCTGGGACTCACACCTGGGTGTTTCTGACTCCAGAGTCCATAGATTTGAGCCCTCTGCTTTCTAACTTATATAAGGCAGCTTTCTCTCATCTAGGTGACTAGTTCTTGCATCAGAGTTACTCCTGAAGACTAGTTACCCGATTATGAGCGCCAGTAGGTTAAGTCACATTGTCCAAAGACTCCCAAGTTGTGCAAGCTCTGCATTTGTACTTGGGACATTTTTTTCATGACTAGCACACACTTCTTTGGGAAGGGATGGCTGGAGCTGCTTCTGCTACAGAAAGAACCCAGAATGGACCAGCTTCTTCTCACTCAAGTCCTGTAAGTCTGAAACAGGCATCCAAGCTACCTCCAAGAGAACCAGAGAGGACAGGAACTTAAGCCCTAAGGAGCCCTTGTTCTTCAGAGGCAGCGGGGCACAGTGGAAAGATTATAGGTTGAGAGCCTGAGAGAGCTCAGCTCTTAGTAGTTGTGAGGCCTTCTGTTATCAGTCCACCTTCTCTAAGCCCCAGGTTCCTCCCTTGTAAAATGAGGGTCATGGTCTCCATTTTGAGGGGTTGTGTGGGCATTAAATAAGTAACTGGAGCTGCACTTTCAGGATCCAAATTTTGACTCCCCTACTTATTATATGTGTGACCTTGGGCAAGCTACATCAGCTCTCTGAGTCTATTACCTTATTGGCAAATGGGGTTAAAGAATTCCAAATCCATCAGTTCTTCTGAGCACTCCCTTTTTGTTCTCTTCTTTTAACTCACTTACATGTGGGCTATGATGGAGAACTCAGATATTTTTGGCTTTAACATAGAAGAAGGAAGTTCTTCAAGAGGAAGGTCTTTGTTGTGTGGTGAAAGCATATTTAGCTCTGGGGCATGGAAGCAGGGATTGTACCTGAATTATTCGTTTTTGGATCCTAGGATCCAGCAGAGTATCCCACACAGATACCAACAAACATTTTAGAAGTGAGTGACTGAATACTAGGACATGAAACCATTTTCATTTTTCACATATCTATCCTAATCATGAACTTCCTTCAGTTTTTTTTTTCCCAAAAGGTAAATATGTGGGCCCAAGATTTTAGTGGTTTTTGAAAGGAAAGAAAACTAATTTTCCCTAGTAGGTAGTTTGTAATCTAAGGCAATATCACACAGGCCACAAACTTGTTGTGTGATTTTGTGTAAATAACATAATGTCCCTAGTCATCATGACCTGGAATCACTCACAGAAACTGAATCTAACTTTTGTGTACAGTGACACTCAAATGTCTGCTGCATGAATAAATGATGTTTTTGCTAACAACCAGAACTTGATTTGGTCATGGATAGAACAATATTTAATAGACAGAATAATTTAATATGAATATAAATAATTATTTATGATGATATATAGGGCTGAAGAATGCCCCCCCTCCAAAGATATCCATGTTTTAATGCAAAATTTGGTAGCTGGAAGTTAGTTGTTCATGTAATAAACACTTAAAAATATGGAAGTGATTTTGGAGTTGGATCATGGATATAGGATGGAAGAATTTTGAGGCACATGACAGAAAAAAACAGGTTGCTTTAGACAGGCTGTGGATAGAAATATGGTCAGTTAAGGAACTGTTGGTGAGGTCTCAGAAGGAAATGAGAAGCAAGTTAGGGAAAGCCTGTGTTGTCTTAGAGGATACATATATCATCTTAAACAGGATGTTGGTAGAAATATAAACGTTAAATGCATTGCCAGTACTGGGTACAATGGCTAATGCCTTTAATCCCAGCACTTTGGGGGGTTGAGGTGGGCAGATTGATCGACCCCAGGAATTCAAGATCAGCCTGGGCAACACGGCAAAACCCTGTCTCTACAACAAATAGAAAAATTAGCCTAGTGTGGTGGTGCATGCCTGTAGTCCCAGCTACTTGGGCAGCTGAGGCAGGAGGATTGCTTGAGCCCAGGAGGTCAAGGATGCGATAAGCTCTAATTGTGTCACTACACTCTAGCCTGGGGAAGAGAGTGAGACTCTGTCTCAAAAAAAGAAAAGTGTTACTGGTGAAGTCTAAGAAGAAAACAGAAACATCTCATTGGAAACTGGAGGAAAGAAGTCCTTGTTAGTGGCAGAAACTTATAAAAAGATGAAATTAGACATTTAGCTGAGGAGACTTCTAAGAAAAGTGTTGAAAGTACAGCCTGGTCTTTTCTCACTGTATATAGTAAAATAAGAAAGGGAAGAGATAAACTGAGGGTAGAACTATTAAGCAAAAAGTAACCAGAATTAGATGGATTTGGAAATTCTCAGCCTGTCCAGATTGCAAAAGATGCTAAAATTTGGAGATCCACTGTTCAGGAAAATGTGCTCTGGAGAGGAAGCCAAGGTGGTAGCTGGACAACCTTTTGCTAGTGCTTTAGAACTTACCAAAATATCAAAATATTCATTTATAGAGAGGACCCTTTAAAGAGATTGTGGTGCGACTCATGGATCCATGGATCCCCACAACCATCTTAGGAGAAGCTGGGCCTAGAGATAGAATTATCTAGAAAAGGCCTGTGGAGAATCATCTTATCTAATGGTGTGAATACTCATGATATACATGGGAGACCCACAACATTTTTGAGACTGTTGTATCAGCAGAAACACTGCCAGGTTTGACTGAAAAACAGAGGAGGAAATGAGGGAAGCCTGTCTGACTTTCAAAATTCTACAGGCAGGAAACAGGCTGATAAAACTACTCAGCAGAAAACATGTGCTGCCCTTCAAGAAAAAGAAAGAATGACCTTGAAGGTGGAGGCTTGGGCCACCTTTCATTTTTTCTTTTGTGAGATGGAACATCTGTAACTGTTATCCTATCTCACCACTGTATTTTAGAATCAGGCAACTTAACGGAGAGAAATTTTGCCCCAGGATGAATGATACCCAGAGTTCCAACCATGCTTAACTTAGATGACCTAGATGATGGGCTTTGGGACTTTTGAGTTGATAATGTTGGGATGAAGTTTTGAACATGAGTTGGTGCTTTAATGGGTTAAGACTCTGGGAGATGTTAAGATGCAGATAAATTTATTTTGCATGTGGGATGAACATGGTGGGATGAACATGAACTTTCAGGAATGTCTATGGTAGACTGAGAAGAGTTCCTCAAAGATATCACGTCTTAATCCCTGAAACCTGTGAAGGTTACTTTTTGTGGCAAAAGAAAAGAAAAGGACATTGCAGATACACTTAAACTAAAGATCTTGATATGGTGAGATTATCCTGAGCCCTCCAGGTGGGCCCTAAATGCAATTGTATATAATATTATAAGACAAAGGCAGAGGAGGATTTGCACACAGATAAAGAGGGGACTGTAATGTGATCACAGAAGCAGAGACTGGAAATATGTGATGACAAGGAAGGCAAAGAATGCTGGCAGCCACCAGAAGCTGGAAGGGCAAGGAACTGATTCACCTCTAAAGCTTCCAGAAGGAGCATGGCCCTGCTGACACCGTAATTTCAGTCCAGTTATACTGATTTCATTCTGTGAGAAATGAAGAAAATAAATTTATGTTATTTTAAGCCATCAAGTTTGTAATAATTTGTTACAGTAATAATGGGAAACAATACTAATTACTAATAATGGCAATTAACTTGTGGATTGCTGCCTTTTTCATGTAATTCCAATAGTGTGGATATTAAGTAAAGCTTCCTACATCTGCACAGTTGTGTCTACATAGGAAACTTGACTCAATATGAGAGACAAATCTTTTATTCTATACTAAGAACAGTGGTTTCCAGACTTAGCTGAATACTGCAATCACTGGGGGAGATTAAAAATCCCAGTGCTCACGGCAGCAAAAGCCAAAATTGACAAATGGGATCTAATTAAACTAAAGAGCTTCTGCACAGCAAAAGAAACTACCATCAGAGTGAACAGGCAACCTACAGAATGGGAGAAAATTTTTGCAATCTACTCATCTGACAAAGGGCTGATATCCAGAACCTACAAAGAACTCAAACAAATTTACAAGAAAAAAACAAACAACCCCATCAAAAAGTGGGCAAAGGATATGAACAGACATTTCTCAAAAGAGGACATTCATACAGCCAACAGACACATGAAAAAATGCTCATCATCACTCACCATCAGAGAAATGCAAATCAAAACCACAATGAGATACCATCTCACACCAGTTAGAATGGCAGTCATTCAAAAGTCAGGAAACAACAGGTGCTGGAGAGGATGTGGAGAAATAGGAACACTTTTACACTGTTGGTGGGATTGTAAACTAGTTCAACCATTATGGAAAACAGTATGGCAATTCCTCAAGGAACTAGAACTAGATGTACCATGTGACCCAGCCATCCCACTACTGGGTATATACCCAAAGGATTATAAATCATGCTGCTATAAAGACACATGCACATGTATGTTTATTGCGGCACTATTCACAATAGCAAAGACTTGGAATCAACCCAAATGTCCATCTGTGACAGACTGGATTAAGAAAATGTGGCACATATACACCATGGAACACTATGCAGCCATAAAAAAGGATGAGTTTGCATCCTTTGTAGGGACATGGATGCAGCTGGAAACCATCATTCTTAGCAAACTATCACAAGAAGAGAAAACCAAACACCGCATGTTCTCACTCATAGGTGGGAACTGAACAATGAGATCACTTGGACTCGGGAAGGGGAACATCACACACTGGGGCCTATCATGGGGAGGGGGGAGGGGGGAGGGATTGCATTGGGAGTTATACCTGATATAAATGACGAATTGATGGGTGCTGACGAGTTGATGGGTGCAGCACACCAACATGGCACAAGTGTACATATGTAACAAACCTGCACGTTATGCACATGTACCCTAGAACTTAAAGTATAATAATAAAAAAGAAAAATCCCAGTGCTCAGCCCCAGTCCAAACCAATTACATCAGAATCTCTGGAGGTAGAATCCAGGCATCTGTACATTTTAAAACTCCCAGGTAATCCCAAAGTGCAGCCATGTGTGGGAAGCACTGACTGAAGAGAAAGCATGAGTATCTCTATTTGTGCTTGGACCTCTGCCTGTAATCCTGGGTGTGAATTTTCTTTTTGTTTTTTTTTTTGAGACGGAGTCTCACTCTGTCGCCCAGGCTGGAGTGCAGTGGCAGGATCTCAGCTCACTGCAAGCTCCACCTCCTGGGTTCACGCCATTCTCCTGCCTCAGCCTCCCGAGTAGCTGGGACTACAGGCACCCGCCACCTCGCCCGGCTAGTTTTTTGTATTTTTTAGTAGAGGCGGGGTTTCACTGGGTTAGCCAGGATGGTCTCGATCTCCTGACCTCGTGATCTGCCCATCTTGGCCTCCCAAAGTGCTGGGATTACAGGCTTGAGCCACAGCGCCCGGCCAGGTGTGAATTTTCAACAGCCTGCTAAGTGTCTATACCTGGTTGCCTCTATGGCACCTAAACTGAGTGCATCAGAAACTCAACTCATTCCTTTCTCCCTGCAAACTTGCTTGTCCTCCTGTGCACCAAGCACACATAGTGGCACCTTCAGCTTCTCTGTCACCTTGGGCGTCATCTTGTGACCACCTTACTCCCTGTTTCCCACTCTGCCCCCTCCCCAGACACAGACACTTCTTTTGTCCATTCTGCGGACCATGGTGCCCCACGGTGCCCCACAGAGGGAACTTCGAAGGCTTTGGGGAGGTTTCAGAGGGTAGAGTGAAGGGGAATAAGTGGATTCAAAGTTGGAGCCTCCCCCACCTTTACAAAGAGCTGCTGTTTTGTTTGTTTGTTTGTTTTTAAGTATCTAGGCCAGGTGTGGTAGCTCGTGCCTATAATCCCAGCACTCTGGGAGGCCGAAGTGGTAGAATCGCTTGAGCCCAGGGGTTCAAGACCAGCCTGGGCAATGTAGTTAGCTCCCATCTCTACTAAAAATTTAAAAAGTAGGCAGGTGTTGTGGCACACGCCTGTAGTCCCAACTACTCCAGAGGCTGAGGTAGGAGGATCACTTGAGCCTGGGAGGTTGAGGCTGCAGTGAGCTGTGATCGTGCCACTGCACTCCAGCCTGAGCAACAGAGTGAGACTGCCTCCCCCCAGAGAAACGAAAACTAATTAATATATGAAGGATCTAAGAAAGATTTCATTTGAAAAATGAGTTCAGCTGTTTAAAAAATAGAAAAAACAATACAGCAGTTCAGCTACAGTACACACCCTGAGTTTCAAACAGAAGAGACAGATGTTTTCAAAGGGGCAGGAACACAGGGAGCTGCTGGGAGAAGGCAGCTTCATTGCTTACTGTGTCTGCTCACAATGGCAGCATGGAAGCTGTGGGTGGAGAACCAGGAACAGAAACAATTGCTGCGAGAAGTCTGAAGGGGCAGGCAGGCCAATTTTCAGAACCAGAAGCTGCTCCTTGCTGCAAAAATAGGAGGTATTTCTTTTCACGCATGGGTAAACCAAGATTCTGAGAGTTTAAGCCACTTGTCCAAGGCACACAGCTAGTAAATGGGGGCTTCTAGATTTCATTTTGAGTCTTGCTCATCCCCAAAGCTCTCAGGCTTAAGGTCCTGGTTTTGCCTTTCGATTTTCATCCTATCCAGTGGTTTTTCAAACTTGAGTGTGTGCAAGAATGACCTGGATTGTCTGTTAAAGATTCTAATACTTAGGTCTAGTTTCTGGGAGTTAATATAGCAGATCTGGATGGGGATGCATCCGTGCTGATTCTTATGCAAGCAGGCTACAGACCACACTCTGGAAAACCTGGTCTAGGTTTTATGTGGGATTCATATGTGTGGAAGATGCCCTGGGCTCCAAGAATTTGGTGAAGACTCCGAAGCACTTATTCCCACTCCTCAACCTCCTACTTTCCAGAGAGAGACTTTTGGGTTTAGGGTGGTTACAGGGTTGGGGGAGTGGGCTTCTCCAGGGGAGTGGGCTTCTGTGGCATCTGAGCAAGACTCTACCAGGAACAGGAGCAACTGAACTTCCCATGGGGAACACCTGGTTCCTTCCCAACCCTTCCAAAATTCCACCGATCCCAATTTCTGTAGAGAGTGGGTGAAAAGGACTCACTTCCAGGATTGAATTTTGCAACCAGAATGGCCAAATGTTGCAGTGGCTATTGGCTTTGCCCCCTTTTTGGCCTGCCTGAAAGAGATCGTTAAAAACTCACTTATCTGTTGATCTGGCTCTCAGCTGCAGGATGCCTTCTGCTACCAGGCTCATAATGGCAGCTTTGAAGTCCAGCACAAGTGTGAATTTATTGTTTTGTAAAGACCAGATTCCTGAACAGGTCATAAATTACCTTGTTAGACAAAGGCTTCTGGGGAAATGTAATGTGTTGAAATCCTTCAGTGGGTGATTATCCTAACACATTGCTGGCAGAGCAAATAACTGGCACACAGACACCAAAATCCAACAGCTGCCAAACTCCAGAGCAGTGCAGCCAGGCTAGGCTTTGAAATCTTAGTTAAACATTTCTCCTAGGTGAGAAAGAAAGGGAGAATAGCATTAAAAAGAAAAAGAAAAAAAAGAATTGACTTCCCATTCTTGATCTTGTTTAGGAGAATTCTGCTTTTAGATTCCATTGAAATATAAGTAATTACCATTATATGGATTGTGGTGGCATAATTCTCTTTGGTTGCAAGAAGATTCTTTCTCACTGCGGATTCATCATCTTTCCTGGGCTCACACCTTTCCTACCTGTCTAGGTGACCTTCCAGAGTTACAACTGGCACAATTAGCTCTTTGACACTAATCACTGATGGGCCATTAGCTGATGATACTTGGAGCTCCTCTCTTGTCTCCAGACCTGGTATGAAATACCAGCCTCTGTTGTGAATTGTCTTCCTCTCTTCTTTCCTTTAATAAGTTTATGCTACGAACAACTAAATGAAAGGACTTGAATAGAATCAAAACGCCAACTGAAAATAAAATTGTGTCAAAACCTGAACAATAATATTTCTTATATAACAATACTTTAAGATGTAGTTAGAAAAGTAATATACGCTCATTGTACTGAATTTAGAAAACACAGAAAATGCAAAAAAGGAAAGTAAAACCTATCCAAGAGTTCATCAACCAAAAAGAGCTACTGTTTACATTTTGGCTAAAAAAGTGGGCTTATACTAGACCACATTGTTTTGTAACCTGAGTTTCCACACAGCTAAATATCACAAACATTTGTTTGTGTCATTAAGAGTTCATCTACAATATCTTTTTCAACATTTGCAAGGTAGACATACTCCTAAGTTTGTTGATTAGAAGAAAGATGTATCTGTCCTCATAGAACTTTGTGAGAGTGTAAGAACAGACTTCTAAAAAAATGGTGAAATGCCTTTTAAAACTGATAATATTGGTTGTATACACATATTCCAATCAAATTAAGGTCACTGATGTCATATAAAATCCTCAGGAATTAATGTTGATTACCATATAATACTGGATCTGATTTTTTTTCTCTTTCTTTATTATACTCCTTTTAGCACAGGACCTGGACCACAGTAAGTGCTTAACAAATATTGGTTGGATGAATGGTCAAATATATTTGAATAGGTATGTCAAATATAACTGAAGTTGGTTTGCTTATCAAAAATTGGGTCTTCTTTCTGGAATTCAGGAAGGGAAGTCAAACCTAAATGCCATGGTAGCTCTTCTCTTCTTGGATAATTGTTCAGATGAGAGGATGAACTGAATCAGATAGCATTTTGAGGAGTCCCTTCCACACCCAAGTTTTCTCCTTGTAGGTAGAGAGTGCTGTGCTGAAGTTCAAGACACATTCATATCATGACACCGCAATATACCCTCTGGAAAGGAAGGGGCCAGGTCAGCTCCATACTGTTCAGACAAGTGCGTTAGTTTATTAATCTCAGCAGCAAAAGAAACAGTTCTTTGCAGAGAATTGTGGGCTTTGAGGAATACATTAAAGTCTGTGCTGTCCCAGAGCAAGACATAAGCTTGACGTATGTGGTATTCAGAGACTCAGAAACTGGAAAAAGCTGAGATTAGATCAATTTTTTTTTCACCTGTTTGATTTGTGTCTGATGCCTACATCTTGACAGATAATTAGCAGGTCACACAGAGTACCTGGAAGGCACTGAAATATTACAACTTATGGGTACCTGGCTCTGGACGGTATATGTTAAGAATCATTCTGAAGTTGGCTTGCGAGATCTTTGACACTTGCAAAAAAATGATCATAGAAAATGTTTGAATTTGCTTTAAGGCAGGACCTAATAAATACATGTGCATTATGGGAACTGAAGCAGCAAATCTGTTATTTTTGCTAAGGACTAGAAAACTCTTTGAGAACAGAATGGGATGAGAGGGAGGGTTTGCTGAATTAGAGAGGGTGAGGTAAAATATGTAAATGTCATTAAAGAAACGTTAATAAAATAGAGCTGGTTTTTGAAGGGGGGGAATTTTGACTTCCAGAAGGGATGCAAAAGATATGGCTTAATGGTCAAGTTTTCCTTTACAGAAGAGAGAGACCCAGTGAGGGTTCATTTCTGGTCAGTTCTATGTCAGCTCTCTTCCTGACTCTTGGGCAGTGTTGGGCAATAACCATCAGCTTCTCTGGAGAAATGGGGGCATTACAGCCAGTGAGTCATAGGACTGGAATTCAGGTCTATGGTTTGTGCTGCAAACCCTTTATTCTTTACTCAGCGGTCAGAGGGCAGACCCTGGCAGCACAAGCTCAGGTTTCAGCCTGGGGCTCTGCCACTTCACAGCGCTGTTGCTTGGGCAACTTACTTACCTTTCAGTTAGATAGAAAAAACTTCAAAGGAAAAGTTCTCTTCTGAGTAGAAACTCACAGATAGTGATTAGGCAAGCAGATTTTCTTCATATCAAATCAGCTTTAGAACCTCTATTTCTATATTTAAGCTTGTGGGACTGCATATGACTCTAGGCTCCTTGTATATTTCCTTTTGGCTATTTCACAGACATCTCAGTCTCACCATGTGAGCTTGAGAAAACATTTACCATGCACTTCATAAATCCAGCTGGGACTGTCAGTACCATCCGCTGTCATCCCCATATTCCATTAGACTGCAAGCTCCAAGAGGGTAGTAACTGTGTTGACTTCACTCATCAGCACAGGCTCAGTTCCTGGCAGAATGCAAAACACATTGCAGACGCTCAGTGTTTGCCTCATCTGTCATTCTAGCTCTAGTTTGTCCCCTTTCCAGGACCTCCACACAGTATCAGCAGATTAGAATACCAATCTGATGTTTTATCTACTTAAATATCTTAAATGTTTCCCACTGCAGGAAGAAAAATGCATAGAGGCCCTCCTGATGTGAACTCTGCCAAGCTTTCTGCCCATGTCTTTTCTGCTCCCTAGGCCCTGCTCTGAGCCCCAGCTGGATAGAAATACCCCAGTGTTTCCAGGCATGCAAACACTGAGCATCTGCAATGGGTTTCAGGCTGGAGACAGACCCATGAGAAGCACAAGACACCCAGCCCGCCCCCTAAAACCACACCTCCCAGCAAAAAATCTGTGGGTTTCCCAGTGCTGGTTGGCATCAAAATCATGCTACTGAAGATCAGGTTATAACCTCCCCAAATATGCCACTTCAGTGTAAGGATTGTTTTGAGCTGAAAGCAGTGAACTCTCTGCCCTCCTTCTTTCTGTCTAAAAGCTGGATATGAATCTCCCTTTGTGAAGGTAAGATAAATTTCATTTGTAAAGATGTTTCCCTCTCCTGTGCCAGGAAGTGGAGAACAATTCTCAACTTTATAACAAACCTTATTAAACAATGCTTATTTACCTTACATTTCCTAGTAGCCCTCTCACAATCCCTCAAGTGATTTTTATTTATCTAGTCCCTTCTTCACACTTTATTGCCTTTTGTAAAGATGGTATATTAGACCCCAATTCTAACTACTCCTTTGAGAATAATCTCCCACATCACTGAGTTCTCCCACATGTATGCACATTGTGTATATAAACAAACTCTGGGATTTTTTAATTCTGTTAATCTGTCTTCTGTCAGTTAAATTTACAGGCCCCAACTACTGAACATAAGACTGTGGAGAAAAGATAGGGTTTTCCCCTGTATGTTTTTCAGAGGAGGCATTATGCAGATTAGTCCTGGCATTCCATTAAAAAGTTGTTGCTGGGAAATGTATTTTCAAGAGGGAAATAATTCATTTTTTGAGTACATCTGTCAAGATCAGCTTAAAGATAAGTAAAGCTTTTGCTTCTAGAAAATACACCCTACATACAACTGACCAGCCAGAGTCACCATGCTGGAGCGTCCTTCCTTCACATCTGTGGGAAGCTCATATTCTGCTGTCTTCACTTATGTCTCATCTGGGGACAGAGATAATTCTGGAACCAGATGAAGCTCTTTCCCCCTAAAAGGGGCACGGGCTGAGGTGTCTTGAGGATGGAACTAGTACGGTTAAGAGAATGACTGGGAGAGATTCTTCAGGAAGTTTCTGGAAGAGAGTTGGAGAACACCAGAAGGAAGAGTGAGTGGGGACAAGGAGAAGAGTGACCTCTGCTCAAATCTTAGTCTTCTGCCCTGTGATCCACCTCAGGATGTGAGTTAAAGTCCATGCACATTTTTTGGGAACACCCAGGGCTGTAGAATTTCTGTTTACTATGACACTGGAACATCTACCTTCCAATTTCTGGTCCGCCCTCATCCCCAACAGAATTAAAAAACAACACATTCCCTTCCCATCCCAACCTGCTCCCTTCCTTCTCCTCTCCTCCCTGCTCCATTCAGGAACTTCTTGCTAGTTCACTAAATGCATTGCTGAGCTTTCAGGCGGACAGACTTGTGTTCTTTTTCTCCTACAGATAGGTTGTCTCTGGTCACTGCATTTATATCCATTGTTATGCCAGTATCACAAGACCGTTATGTTATCCTTGTTTCAAATGAGGGAACCTTTTCCTAAACTCTAGGAAGTGGACTTTTGTGGGTGTGTGGATATAGGGAAAAGCTGAGTCCCCCAAAGAGGCTAACTACTATTAACCAGTTGATGGTCAGTGGCTACATTCTTGAGGAATTTTAGACTTATCCATCATCACAAAGAGTATATTTTTTTACAGGTTCTGTGTGAATTGGTTCTGTCTGTGTGTTCCTACCTTTGAAAGTTAATTTTGAATCTTCTAGCTCCTCAGTGTGGTTCATAACCCTTCCTGTGATTGGCGCTTCATCTCTCTTGTTCTCCCTTGGGCCACTGGATGTCAGTGGGAAAAGTCTAACGATGACTCCTCCTTTGACGATGTGAGTCCCTGTGGTATTCAGCAGGTAAAGAGAGTAGCAGCGGCACCACTGTTCAGTCAATATTTCCTTTTGAAGGTGTGGAAGCCCTGGATCATCAGCTTGCCTTTGCTTGACAAATGCTGGAGATAATGAAAGCGAAGGTGTGGAGTGGAACAACCAAGACAGTCCGGGCACGTCTCTCATCACCACCTGTTTGGCGAGCTCATGTTTATTCCTCTCCTTTGAAGGGCTGGAAGGCTGTGTGAACTGGGCTTGAGCCGCCGAATACCCAAATCCTGGAGCAAAGCGAGGCTGGAAGACAGATGAAGGGAATGCTTTGAAACAATATTGCTTTCTCTAATTAGTGCAGACAGAGAGCCCCCTGAGGAGCTTCAGGTGACCTCAGCCTTGCAAGGCTCAGGTATTCTCAGAAGTGGCAGGGGCTGGAAACCTATTCCCTTTGCACTGACTGGTCTGGGAATCTTGAAAGAGTGTGTTTTCTTTCCATCCATGATGCTTCTGGGTGTGCATGTGGTGGGCTGGGGATGGAGTGGAAGATTCTCTGAGATAGTCATTCTCATTGTCCTTTTGGTTCTGATCTATTACATGCACAGAAAATACAGTGGTTCTTTTAAACCGCAGGACTGACAGCTTGGCAGGGCAATACTAGATTAAAAGTCAGACGAATCATATCCTAGTTGGACTCTACTGCTCCCCGACCACAAGAACTCAAAAAAAATCTGAACTTTCTGAGCTGATTTCCTCATTTGGATAATGGAGCAAATAATACCTGCCCTTTACACTTTACAAAATGGTTTTGAAGGAGCTTTGTGGACTGAAAAGTACTTTGGGAATGTAAGGACCTCCTGGACAAGACATTTTCACAAAAGAGCTATGATTACAGAAGTACTTTCAGCATATTTCATTTTCTCATGGTAGATCAAGGATGTGTCTTTAGATAGTTTAAATCTTCACAGATTCTTACCTTTGAAAATATAGGACAGCCAGATCCTAGGCTTTTTTAGGTCTGCATCATAACAAAATAAGAAACACCGGCCCTCTGTAATTGGTTAGAAATGCAACTTCCTTGAAAGTCTGTTCTTGCTGGGTATTCTTAGCTCAAATGCTTCCCAGTCTGGTTAGATAAAAAATTTAGTATGACCTTCTTTTGTGTTGTTTATTGGCCAATATGTTTCATGCCTCATTTGCCCTCAAATTCACATTTTTATTCATCAGAGTATTTGCTCTGCCTCTGTGTGTGTGTGTGTGCATGTGTGCACTTGCTGCACAGCCAAAGAAAAACCTTTGCATGTTAAACACTGGCCACGTGATAGAGTATTTATTTTTTATTTTGCAGGCTACATGATTTCTATACATTGTTTTAAAACCAAGAGCAAAGGGAAAACATTATGAATTGTGCTTCAAACGAGCAGCCTCTGACATGTCTAAGATGGTGAGGGTCAGTTTCTATTCCATGCAAACCTTTTAATTACATGCAGTCTGAATCCGGGCAGCCGTCTCTGACCTGGAGTCTCATATCGACTATCATGCACGCTGATAGGTGCCGTCCGCTGGTCCCCATTCTTCACGTGAGTCAGTAATTCTGTCATGCCCTCCCAGCAGGCAAGAGGGCCAGAGCGAGGCTGGTTTCCTTGCAATTAATGAACAGCAATAGCACATAATTATGAAATTCCTAAGGAGGGCTCCCCTTTTAGCAAAAGGAGAGTTCATCTTCTCTCCCTTCTGTTGCCAATTCCCTCACCTAAGTCACAACTTGTCAGGTTTAGGGATTTTATAATTTTTATTGAGTCATCTTCATTGACTATTTTTATTTATTTATTTTTGTTTTTAAGGCAGAGTCTTGCTCTGTCACCCAGGCTGAAGTACAGTGGGATGTTCATAGCTTACTGCAACCTCCACCTCTCAGGTTCAAGTGAGCCTCTCACTTCAGCCTCCTGAGTAGTTGAGACTACAGGTATGCACTACCATGCCCAGCTAATTTTTTTTTTCTTTTTTCTGTAGAGATGGGTTTTTTTTTTTATGTTGTACAGGCTGGTCTTGAACTTCAGAGCTCAAGTGATCCTCCTGCCTTAGCCTCCCAAAGTGTTGGGATTACAGGCGTCAGCTGCCATGCCTGGCTGACTACTTGTTTGTTGACTGTTATAGACTTACCTTAAAATGTTTAACCCCAGGCGCAGACGGTTAAGTTAATGACCCTTGTCATCTTATTTGTTCCTTTGTTCCTCATTCTTCTTCCCTTGCATGCCCTCACAGGTAACCATTTCAATGTATTTACTGTAGACCGTGTGTGTGTGTGTGTGTGTGTGTGTGTGTGTGTGTGTGTGTGAGAGAGAGAGAGAGAGAGACTGTGTTCTTCTAAATGGCCATGAGTTTTCATGATTGATTTTTCCTCTGCACCAGCTCTCTCTCAGGAGGTTTCAGTTCACCTTGGATGTGTTTTTGTTTCATGGCAAGTGAATCACATATGTATACACTCGAGTCTACCATTTTCACCTGGAAATGTGGCTGGAGTTATTAGAAATTCCATCTCAGTGAGTCTTTTTATTCGTCTCTTCTGAGACTTAACCCACCTGATAGAGCATATGAATCTTAAGCTTTGGAAAGTGTTTCCTGAGACTCTCCAGTCATTGAGGAAGAGAAAACTGATGGGAAGATGCAATGAAACTGGGGTGTGGGGAAACTAAGTGATAGTAGATGTGACTGGAAATATAGACACCTGGGTGAGTCACTAGGCATGAACCCTTGAGCAATTTATATAAGCCACCCAAAGCCTTGGTTTTCTTACCTATAAAATGGACTTAGTACCTGAACCATAGGTTTGAGTTGCAGTTAAATGAAATAATATATTGTCTGGCAATAAGCTCAGTGCCCAGCATATACATGGTGCTCAGTAGGTGTTGGTTGAATCAGGGCATCTTTGTGGAGTGGTTTGAAATTTCCTGCTGAGTTTAGGTACAGGGGAAGAGCCCTTTACATGGAAGGACAGCAAAAGACAGGTGCGAGTTGCTGCTAAGGGCTCATTATATTTGCATCAAGAAGAAGGCAGAGATGCAGGAACAACAATGGACCTTCTTAGGCTTCTTAGAGCTACTTAGAGCTACAACAGTAGACCTATTTGGAGCTATTACTTCTTAGGTGGTTGTGCAGGAGAACTGGGGCAACATTGAGATATCTACATTTGTCTATTTTTTCTTTTAAATATTGCTTCTTTAATTGTTCAACTACAGAAACAGTGACTATCTACGAAGTGAGAGTTGGGAGCTTGAATCTAAGACTCAACTACGGGACTTGGTTTCCTCACGAGGGGTTGATATTTCTCAGTGGGGCCGTGCAATTCTTCGCTGCATGGGACAGATCCAGGACTGCAGAACAACAGCACCTCAGTCATTGTCACAACCAGCCTCTCGCCCCATTCCACATGCCCCTTAGGGTGAGTGCCTGGATCTCTAAGGTTTCTTCCAGTGCTTGCTTTCAAGGTGTAAACAGTGGGTGAGAAAGCACTATCATATTGGTAGTGATAAATAATCATTTCATGTTACTTCCAAATTATCTTTGAGAGAGAGGGCAGATTCATTGAAGGAAAATACAGTCTGGTATAACAGTGACCAGGGAAGACGGAATTCTCTTTGGGAGCCCAACTTCATTCTCTGCATTTAAGACAAAACCACCCCACCTCACACAATTCTTGTAGGACTGAATCATGATGACATTCACTAAGGAAGAAATATAGACCTTCACTTTGGCTGTGTGTTCAATATATTTTTTAAAAGATGATTGTTTCTGTGGTTACCAGGAACCAAATATGGCAACTTTTTGGATAACAGACAGCACAGGCCAGGAGCAGTGGTTCACGCCTGTAATCCCAGCAGTTTGGGAGGCCGAGGCAGGTGGATCATCTGAGCTCAGGAGTTCGAGACCAACCTGGCCAACATGGTTAAACCTTGTCTCTACTAAAAATACAAAATTAGCTGGGCATGGTGGCACATGCCTGTAATCCCAGTTACTTGGGAGGCTAAGGCAGGATAATCTCTTGAACTTGGGAGGCGGAGGTTACAGCAAGCCGAGATTACACCATTGCACTCCAGCCTGGGCAACAAGAGTGCAACTCCATCTCAAAAACAAGCAAACAAAAAACCAGACAGCACAGATATCTATGTGTCAAGAACTCAAATGTATATATAACATATATACATCATATCTCTTATATCATGTTTCCTATATATCATATAGAGAATGTTGACTTCTCTGTATGACATGGAAAGTGGGCACAATCTCGTGTCTCTGCCTCCAACTCTGTCTTAGCACACCTCAATGATGAAGGTTTTTCAGGCTCAATGATCTCCCCAGACTTCTTAGGGTGGAGGAGAGGTTCCTTGCATGTACTCTGCAACAAGAAAAGGGAATGGAATCAGGTTGGAAGATCCCTGAGGGAAGCTATTTGGAGCTTTAGTTTACCATCTCCTGGAAACCTTTTCCTCACTCCTTTGCTAGATCAAATACAAAATAAAGTTGTTAAATGGAACAGGAAAAGGTCCTCACGATTGTTGAAGGCTGTGATATGTATCTTCAGATTTGGACAAAAGGAAGGCCATCTCTTCAGCTGCTAATTGAGGTAGTGCTAGAGGGACAGTGAGCAGATGCCTTTGACATTTAGAGAACTAGACCATATGCTTTTAGCAAGTTAAAATCAGATTTTGGATTTATATTTATATAGGTAAATACTCTCCTTTTTCCTTCTAATGTTGTTCTCTGTATTTATATAGCTGCATTGTGTTTTGGACACAATCACTGTGATTACCAATGTTTATTTAAAATTAGGAAATATTTATTTTTCTGTGAATTCATTTCCCCCCTATTTTCAGATGTGGTAAAGTCAAATGTCTTCGTGATGAAGAAGGCCCAGGAAGGGAGTTTAGCCAAATAGCTCTTACTCATTTGAGTCAGACTATGTTTTCTGTCACCGCTTCAAAAGGGAAACTTCCGAGGCCGGGTGCGGTGGCTCACGCCTGTAATCCCAGCACTTTGGGAGGCCAAGATGGGTGCATTACGAGGTCAGGAGATAGAGACCATCCTGGCTAACTTGGTGAAACCCTGTCTCTACTAAAAATACAAAAATTAGCCAGGCGTGGTGGCGGGCGCCTGTAGTCCCAGCTACACGGGAGGCTGAGGCAGGAGAATGGCGTGAACCTGGGAGGCGGAGCTTGCAGTGAGTGGAGATTGCGCCACTGCACTCCAGCTTGGGCGACAGAGCAAGACTCCGTCTCTTAAAAAAAAAAAAAAAAAAAAGTAGGGAAACTTCCCACTTGCTAGGATTTGTATCTTCAGGTCTAGAGTGACCCTTTCTCCCTGCTCCCAGGAAGGGAGTTTAACCAAATAGCTCTTACTCATTTGAGTCAGACTATGTTTTCTGTCACTATTTCAAAAGGGAAACTTCTCACTTGCTAGGATTTGTATCTTCAGGTCTAGAGTGACCCTTTCTGCCTGCTCCATCTTTCACATAGGGCAAGGAGGATGGTGATCAATTGAACCTCAAAATCTCAGAAACTCCTTCATGGGAGAGGTGGGGCTTCTCCTTCTGGTTCACTCATTTTGATGAAAGAATTTCAAGAAAGGTCTTTCCCTTGCAATGGGAACATCTTGGCTTCCTGCTGCCTTTCCAGGATCAGACCACCACTTTAGGTCTCATTTACAGGAGTGACATGTTAGGATGAAATATTCACTGGGCGGCTTTTGAATGATTTTTTAATCACCTCTGGCTCTACATCTTAAAAATGGAAAAATGAGGAATTTCTTTTCAAGTTGGCTGTTTATATTCCTGCCAAACTATTATGTTTCTGCTTCTAGCTTTCACTAATAGTAGGTCTTGATGTAAAATGTCCACGGACAGCCTGGGGCATGAGAATGGCCTCTCCCGACTCTGACAGGGCTTCCCCGAGGCCCTCTGTGTCCTCTCTGGGACCAGGGTACAAGGCTCCCTTCAGGCTTCTTTCCTTTGGGGGAATGGTTAGGTATGTAATTTAATCAATTTCGGCTGCTAGCCTAAGGTTGTTAAGCAGCAGGTGTTGATCATAGGAGTAATTACTAAGGGCTGCATACCCCAAAATGATTTATAACCTGCGATCTAAAGCAAAAAAAAAAAAAAAAAAAAATTCTCACTTGTCAGATCTCCTTCTTCCCTCGCCCTGCCCCAAATGTGCTGATGATAATTAATCCACTTCTGAGCACCTCACCTGCCATGAGGTGTCTCCTCCTGACCGTGCTGGAAGATACCTCTATAGATGTACACATAGAGCGGGCTCCATGTACTAAATCCACACAAAGGGCCATCCCGCCCTTCTCAGCTCACATTTTATAACGCTCAGTCTGAAATGACCTTTAAAAAGCCAGATAATATTTTATTTACCTTTTTTCTCCCATTTACTGTTAAATGTTAATGAAGGTAAGAGATTCAAATTCCTGCTAATAAAACATTTTAATTGACTCAAGTGTAACCATAACTGTAAATTGGCTACTTTATACGAACGACCTTAGAGCTTCCCTGCCCCCAACACTATGGCCTGTGCAATTTTGGAAGTTGGCAGCAAACATCTTTGTTCTTGCTGGGCTGCCTGTACAGTCTGCCGGCCTTCAACTCCAGGGCAGGTAACCAAAGGTGACTTTGGATCCCTCACCTCAACGGAATTGACTGCCCCTTCATCCCTCCCACAGCCTCCTTCTATTGAAACTCTTTGACTTCAGGGCCTATTCTAAGCATGGCCTCCTCCGGGAAGCCCCCCCACCACCCATCTCCACTTCCCTCTCATACTCCTCCAAATGACCATTGCATTTTGATATTTTCCTTGGGATACCTCCCTCTTTACCTTCTGTTAGAGTAACTTCCGTGGCTCTGTTATCTCTTTTCTCACATTAGAAACCCTAGGCATACCCAGTGGTCAATAAGTATCTGTTACATCGAATTAGCTGATTCAAGTGAGAGGAAGAAAACAGTGATCTTATTGGTCTATGCCATATCAATTCTCTAGGGCATTCTGAAAAACATGTATTCAATGCTCTTTGTCTGACTTCCTTAGGCCAGGCCACTCAGGATTCATAGCTTGTAGTAACTTACTGCTTTAGAGAGAAAGTTTTAAAACAGAATGGTGTAATTCACACCCCTATACAAATTTTTTAAAAGCAGGGGTGACCACTCTACAATTTTTATGTAGGATGAGATTAGGTGGCTAGAGAAAATGACTGAGCCATGGGTGCTTTTCTCTTGCTGAAGCTCTGGTGGACCATAGGCCATAGTTGATTTGGTCTAGGCTCCTGAGGGCTGCTGGGTTTAGATGGTAGATAGGTCAGTTTCTTGAGAACAGCATCTATCACCAGTGAGCTGTGGGCTGCTGGTGGAAGAGGTGGCTTCTGCTGAAGACCATACCTGAAAAGAGGCAGAAGAGAGGTTAAGACACTAACCATTTAGTTTCTGTGTGATCTTGAGCAAGTTATTTTACCTGTCTGTGACTCAGTTTCCTCCACTGTAAAATGGGGGTAATTGCAATATCTACCTCATAAAGGTATTTTGACAATTAGGTGTTTTAAGTGCAAAGGATTTAAGTGAAAAGTTCTTGGGGCCAGGTGCGGTGGCTCGCGCCTGTAATCCCAGCACTTTGGGAGGCTGAGGCAGGCAGATTGCTGGAGGTCAGGAGTTTGAGACACCAGCCCGGTCAACATAGTGAAACTTTGTCTCTTCTAAAAATACAAAAAATTAGCCAGCCATGGTGGCATGCACCTGTAATCCCAGCTACTCAGGAGGCTGAGGCAGGAGAATCCCTTGAACCCAGAAGGTGGAGGTTGCAGTAAGCTGAGATCACACAACTGTACTCCAGCCTGGGCAACAAGAGCGAAACTGTCTAAAACAAACAAACAAACCTGATTTTAAACAAAGGTATTGCAATAATGTGTGGCACACAGTGAATACTCAGTAAATATTAGCTTTTATTACCTTTTCTATTCTGGAAGCAGAAAAAGCATGGTAAAAAGGTGAAATACTTTTTCTCCTTTCCATTAGAAAGTCCTTGAACTTTAGAAAAGGGATACCCTAATTTTATCTAACTAGTTCCCTTCCCCTAACCCACAGTTGCTCTCTGGGAATCTTTTCACTCCAGGCCCATTTCAAGAATCACCTCTTCTGGGAAGTCTTCCCTGATGCCTGACCTCTCCTCTTCCTCCTCCACATTTCTACAGCATTTTGATACCTGCCATGGGACACTTCTGAATATGGCCAATACCTACTTTCCAGTTTCTGGGAGTGTCTTTCCAATCATCTAAGTCAATGGATCTAAACTACCTTCCTGTGGAATATATTGATCCTAGAGCTAAACAAAGATGTTTTGCTGCTGAGATTAAATAATGGCATTTAGTTCTCCATTTACAGAAAAATAGAAATTAATGGATGTTTTTCTCCATTATAGATTTTCCTTCCATAAATTCTGCCTCTTCTGTCAGGACCTACCTCCACTTCATTATCTACAAGTCCACCCCTCAACCATGGCTCACGTGGGGATCATTAACAAGTACCATTGCTTGGGCTCTACCAATTAAAACAGAAATTCTGGATGTGGGGCCTGGGCATCTAGATTTTTAAAGTTCTTCTGAATGATTCTAATGTTCAGCTCAGGGATGAGAGCCCCCAGCTCAGCAATGATCTTGTCTAAGAGAAAGCAGATCAACAACGATCAAATGTATGTTAAATATATTAGTGGGGAATTTTAGAAATAGACAATCAGGCTTAGCTTCATAGTTTAATTAAAATGTACTCGTGGCTATACATCTACATAGAAAACATCTAGCAGTCCTGTTTTGGGTTATGTTGTCCTGTGGTTACTTTATTTTGAGCTATGCTGTTTCGTGGCATGTTCTAATGTTTTACCTCCTGAAATTGCCTGGCCTAAGCAAACATGTCTTCTGGTCAACACTCAAGCCAGTAAACATTTGGAAATCATAGGCCGCTGTTAGTGTGGCCTAGTTACTTTTGTTCTCTTTCTGTAGCTGTAGATGTCTTCACTTACACAGCCTGAGTTTATCAGTGTAGCCTGTTGGCCACAAGAGGGACAAAGAGAAACAGTGTGAATGGCTTTGCACAAACACTAGAAAAAAAGTAGAAAGCACACCCTCCCCCCAGGATGGGAGAGCGCCATCATCTTTGTACAGGATAAACAAAGATGTAATCTTTGTCTCAAGTGATTGTATAGAAAATACTTTTACCTACAAAGAAGTTGAGAAGTCAGGGATATGCTCCGAGTTGGATCATCATCCAAACCCTAATATTCCTGCTAAAATAGCCTGCAGTTCTCATCAATTACACTGGAACTACACACAATGAAAGCATCTTCGTGGATTTCCATGTGATGATTTGGGTAAGTTAGGAAGACATACGTAAAGCAATTTACTTATTGCAATAACTATAAAGAGTAAACGGTAAATAATTTTATTTGGAACTTAAGGAAAATGTTATGCCTTTTTCATACCTGTAGAAAAATTGTGTTAATTTAGGCCGGGCATGGTGGTTCATGCCTGTAATCCCTGCACTTTGGGAGGCCAAGGCAGGCAGATCACGAGGTCAGGAGATCGAGACCGTCCTGGCTAACACAGTGACACCCTGTCTCTACTAAAAATACAAAAAGTTCGCTGGGTGTGGTAGTGGGCACCTGTAGTCCCAGCTGCTCAGCAGGCTGAGGCAGGAGAATTGCATGAACCCAGGAGGCAGAGTTTACAGTGAGCCAAGATCGCGCCACTGCACTCCAGCCTGGGCAGCAGAGTGAGGCTCTGTCCTAAAAAAAAAAAAAAAAAAAAAAAAAGGAAAAAGAAAAAAAATGAAAAAGAAAAATTGTGCTAATTTTCAGTCAACAATTCAATTGATATTTTGCACCTTTTGATAGACAAATATGTCTTTATGGCCCCACAGCTATTTCTGAGAAGGGAAATTTCTTTCGCCTATCATCCAGCATTCGATTGTTCTTGCTCCAAGGATGACAAAGAAGCTCAATCAAGAGCCAGGCCTGATTGTTAATCCAAAAATATAGAAAGCCTCTGCTTAGCCTTCTCATAATGTGCCCATTTACTTTGCTGACACAGGCTCAAAAACCTGTTTTTCCATCTTGGAAAATGATGAAAAAGTTCGCATGGATCTGACTGCAGATCTTGGTCTGCGAGAGATGCAGACAGCAGGGGGACTGTGGCAGGTGGCCTCAGCGCAAGCCTCGTCATAACTTGCTGGCTTGTTTCTCTGTGCTGCTTCTTCATTGCCCCCACAATGCTTTCATGCTTCTGTGAGAGAAAACCACCCGTGAGTCAAGGAAACAAGGCATGGGAATGCTATTGTGTGGTCTCATCTGCCTTCAGTCTCCCCCTTACTACCTGCAGCTTAAACATGACAAGAACAACCCAATAAAATTAGCTTCGTGGGATGAGACAGGAAGAAAAATGTCAAGAAGTCAGTTCTTCTCCTCACCCTCTTCTCAATCTGTATGAACACACCCCGGCTTCTGGAGTTTTTAGCCCACTAGACAAAATGCTCTTGGGCTCTTACTGGTTTAATGAACAAACCAAACTCTTGAGGACAAAAAAGGACAAACCTGCCCACTGAATATTCTGTGACTTGGGCTCTGTTAAGGCTTGTGTTAGGCCAGGGGAATAGCGCTTCCTGGATTGACTACACTGAGTGTGTTCCTCATCACCTCCTGTCTACACGACTCTCAGAGCCTGTGTGACCAAGTGTTTATTGTCGGCAGCCACCCAGGGATGCAGAATCAGCTAGTGCCTTGTTAGGAAAACATTTTACAGGTTTGGTAAGATGACTCTGGGAAGTGGCTTTGAGGAGCAATATATCTGAGGTTAACGCTTTCTGGACTTTAGAGATACGGGGTTTTTTCAAAAGGATTTTTGCCTTCAAATATGGAAAACAGGCTCTTTGTGGTGAGTGTGCTTTTCCTAGTACAAAGACTGAATTTGTAAACATCTGTTTATGAAAAAGTTGCATTTCTCAACATCATGGCATGATCTTCTAAACCGATACATAAATGAATCTTCAGTGCACATGGAAATCTTTTTGCATTTGAATATAAAAATCTATTGAGGGATCGAGAAGGGAGAGAAAGAAATGGGTAAATAAATACAAAAACTCTTAAGAGCTTCTGGGCTGGTTTCAAGAATGCCCCACAAAACAGGTTTTCATGGTTGTATGGGGTGATGTGATCCTATTCAAGTTTCTTTCCTTTCTTTAGAATTTCTGAAGAAGCTGTTGAAAATGGCTTCAGGGGCTGTTCCTAAAATAGATTTTAGAAATGAAAAAATGAGAGAATGCACATACAATCTGAGACAAATGAACAGCTCTGATACTGAAGCAGAGATTGTAAGATGACTGCTGTGCCTTGCAAGAAATGAATATTCAGGATGCCCCTGCTGGGTGCCTTTCCCTATTTGAACCAAATACTGTTTGGGCCACAATTCACTTGTTACCAAATTAAACACTCTTTGCACACAGCAGAGCAACTTTACGAAGTCGGATTTTGAAGTGCAAACATCTTTTCTGCTCTGGCCACGGAACCTGTCACAATCTTCATCGGGAACTGAATTAAGTTTAAAATATCATCAGAGGGTGTTGATCTCTCCTGGGCCTGGAGCTGTCCTCTGTACATCCGGCATTTTTCTGTTGACACTGCATATCACTTAGCAACGGGCCTGAAAGGCCCTATATGCATTGATTGCACGCCATTGTCTTTAAGGGGTGGAAGTGTTAACTGAATAAACCCCCCGGGTGACCAGACGGTCATTCCTCTCATGTTGATCATCTGTTTACATCAAAATATTGTTTATTCCATTCTCTGATCTCCTGATTTTACATCTCTGACTGAAGGAATAAAGTTAATTCCCTACATGGTGGAGAACCCCAATTTACTTTCCTGACATGGTGTGATGAGAACAGTTTTGTCCCTAGTTCTCCTGATAAAGCATTAAATGCATTTGACAGTTAACTGCAGATGATAATGCCCACTTTCTTCTATGGTTTTCAGAGGATGGAGAAGTTACAAGCCTGCAATGGCCCCATAGAGAGAAAATATTCCCTTCGGTCTGTGAATTGTTTTTGAAATAAACAGCAGAGTGTGTTACATGGTTGTGGAGAGGTTAAGTCTTTAAAGTGGCTGGCAGGCTCTGACATCAACTGAATGAAAAGGAAATATGGCCTAACCAAGGGGTGTTTTCAGAATGAATGAAATTTCAAAGTGGAAATTCTTGCCTGAGAGGCAGCAGTAGAGCTCATTTCTGCATCAATAGCCATGGCTGAAGCAATAGACCGGACTGGTGGGTCAAACAGGCATTTTACCTCACACCTCTCCCTTTTACAATGATTTGTTTCAGAGGGCTTCCATGGACGCAGCTTTTTCACAAACACCCCAGACAATGAGAATATTTCAGCTAAGGGGTTTTACATGTAGGCAAGGACCAGATCAGTGGGTTACATGCCCACCTTCATCAAACCATATACTGGAAACAGAATAGAAATTCTGGGCTTGCTGCCCTACAATATCTGGTTTTGAGAAATCTGTTTTGCTTCTTTGTGAGTTTATGTCTTACTACACCCAGCTTTAAAGAGAAGAACTACTTATTAATGTCTTGAGAAATATTGCTTATTCAACAAGATAAGCAATTCCAAAATCAACCTACTAATGATCTTGGTATGGTGTTGCTTTTGTCTGGTATAAGGGAACTGGAATAAAAATTATAGCGCCAAAAAATTTACTGGTGACTTTTAAAGTTTTATCTCTCCACAGTCCTCTTCGTCAAATAGGAATGCTGTTTAAAAGAACCATATTCTATGAATAGGGGAATGCTTCCCCTTTGACGAAAGCCTTGGGCCTTTACTCTGTGCTTTTCTAAGAGGAAAATTGCGATTACAAAGTTTTAAACATAGTTACCTATGAGTGGGATATGAGAACAACAGCAGGGAAAAGGGGAGATCGTCATTCTATGCAGTGAGTCCAAAGGGGTATGTAGGTATGTATTCATGTTTAACCATGAGGAGATGCGAGGATATCTTCATTTTCAGAAGTAAAACTGTTTTAAACTAGTCAACAGTTTTTTAAGCGACACTCATCTCTTGCTGTGCCCCTTCCCTCAAAAACCTCTCTACAGTCTCTCTGCACATGAATCCTGTGGTGTCCTCTTGGCCTGGCTTAACTGCTAAGTGAATGCTCCTTCTATAAACATTTCACTGCTACAACTTGGATTTTTCACAGCATTAACTTTAACTACATGGGTGTTTGTAATGGAATAAAACTTCAAATTGATGTTTTGCTGTATTGCTGGTTAAAGAAGTAGGCCTCAAATGGAGATAGATGCGTGCTTCATTTCATGGGAAAATCGTCATCTCATTGGTCAAGTTTAAGTTGTAGGCAGCCGTAGCTTCACCAAGAAAGTCTTAAAGAAAAAATACACACCAACCAAACCCCTACTTTTTACACGAAGTCCCTCAGCAAATTTTAACCACATATTAATTTAAAATTTATTTTAAACAGGCACAAACTTAAATCAATTGAGTAGAAAATAATGGGTTTCAACACAAACATCTGTACAGACCTCACTCTGGGGAAATTATTTTGTGTGGAACCCAAGAAATTAGTTGGAAGAATTTGTTCACTGTCTCTTTCAAGGTATTGGCCACTTCCTTTACTGAAATGCATTTAAGGACAAAGTTACTAGTTTCTGCTTAGGAATCAAAGGCTTTCTTTATAAGAAGCAGATTATTTAATTGCGGTTTGTTTATCCCACAAATGACACAGTCATCTACTTTGAACTCAGTTGAGTGGGTGGCGGTTGTTTGTAAAAATCATCATTGCCATTACCCGACTGCTAGATTTCAACAAGCGGGTTAGGTGCAAACATCTCTTGAATTGCAATGTGTTCTGGCCTAAGGGACCCATGCCTCCACATAAAACATTTTCCTTTGTCTCAAAATTTTATCCCATCTAGGTCTAACAATGTTGATCTTAAAATAATAAAAGAGAGAAGGCTGGAAGACTGGGCCCCTTTTTATAGTTAAATGTTATCTGCTTAGACTAATATTGCAGTTGCCACCCACTGACATAATTTGTTTCACAGTCACAGCTTGGCAGCATGAATCAAATGTTGACATTCTAATTTCATGCACACATGGGCGTTTGGCTGAGCAGGCCCGCAGCCTCCAGACCATTCTCTCTGTACCTGTGTAAATCAGGCAGACAAGGCTTGCTCTCAACAGCCTGCCAGCAAAGTTGCTCGCTTCTGTTGAGAGAACTTCTTGGCTTCTTCCCCTTCATGTGTTTGTGTGTTTATGCCCCCGACCTTGCAGACTGTAACACAAATACTCTTTTATTTTTTCTGGAAGGGTGATTTCTTTTTTATGTTTTCTCCCTTTTAATTGCAGTTTTAACAGCTTTACTTAAGAACTCAACTAGCAGATGATTTTTTTCCATTGCTTTCTAAATCAATCACAAATGTCTCTTTGAGAAAAGACCAGTGAAAATTAAGTAGTAGTAAGAAGAGACACACCAGTGATTGCAAAGTGGAGAGGCTGGTTTCCCTCTGTTGTGAACTGGATTCTCTACCCTCAAATTCATAGGTAAGCCCTAATTCTCAATGTGATGGTATTTGGAAATAGGGCCTTGAAGGACATAATTGAGGTCAAAGAAAATCATAAAGGTGGAGCCCTAAACCAATATGACTAGTGTCCTCATAAGAAGAAGAAGAGACACCAGGGATGTGCACACCCAGAGAAAAGACCATGGGAGGGCACAGCAAAAAGGTGGCCATCTGCAAGCCAAGGAGAGAGGCCTCAGGAGAAACCAAACCTGCCAACCCCTTGATCTTGGACTTCCAGCCACCAGAACTGTGAGATAATAAATGTCTGTAGTTTAAAACCTCATGGTCTGTGCTCTTTTGTTATGACAGCCCTAGCACACTAATACAGCCTCCAAGTTAAGAGCCAAACTTCCTGTGAATGCCCTGCCATTGACCAAGTGGCTTCTAGAACCACTTCAGCCCATGACTCCTCCACCAGACATTGTCAGTGTGAAGAGAGTTTTAGGGCCACAGCCATGAAGAGCTTGAATGAAACCAGCAGAGCGTTGCAGGGCAGCCTCTGTTTGACCTTCCACTCGGGAAGGATTAATGGCCAGCCCTTTGTGTTAGGAGAGGTTGCTCTGGCCACATGCAGCCAGATATGGGGGAGTGTTGTTTCTCAGTTCCGGTGATAGGTTGGCCTACGCCGGTCTCATGCTCACACTTGGTTCTCCTAGGTCACAAGTTAGCAGGGAGTAAGCAGGGGGTTAGTGTAGGGCTATTGTTGGTCGAAGGATAGACTAGAGCAATTGATTTGTACAGTATTGGACCCACATCTAACTCTGGAGCCCCAATTGTCTTGACTTTTTCCAGCTTTGATTTCACTGCCTCTTTGAGAGTCAGTTTTTCCTACTGATGGAATGTTTTCAAAGTGAGCTCAAGCCCATGCTCAGTGGGAAATTCTTCCTTGAAATCATTTGTCACAGAATAGTTTGACCATCTAAGATGTTTATTATCCTACTTACTGGCTGTAAGTTTCATAGAGGAGCACAAGATACTCTAGATTTTTGTTCCCCTTAAAAAGCTGATATTCTAGAATCTGTCTGACATGGAAATATTGAAAAAATATAATACTTTCTACCAAAAAGCAAATCATATCATCTGGAAAAGAGGGTCTGGAGTCCAGCTTGAGTGCTGTCTTTGGGATTCATCTTTTGACCTTCCTTGGGCTTTGGCATCTTCACTTGTAGAGGAAGGGTTAATCTCTATGGTCCCTTCCAGTTTAATAATCTGATAATTCTTTTATTTTAAAAAATGAAGTATGTCACCAAAGCCCCTGAGAGCAAGGGAATGAAAATCAGTGATTCAAATTCAGCTCAACTCAACAAAAACGTACAGCATACCTGCTATGTGCCAGACATGATGCTAAGTGCTGACATGCAGGAATGAGTAAGATGTAATCCTCAACCTCTAAATATTAATGAAAAGGGGAAATTGAGATCAAACATCAGGAGAGGAAGAAAGTTTGGGACAACAGAGTTATGGTGCAGTGCTCCATATATCTGTTTAAGGGCCAATGTTATTTACTAAACTGAACTCAGATTATGGAACAATACTGGGCAATTATTATCCTGGCCTGGGGAATAAAATGTAGTGGCTACTAACTAACTGTGTGGTCTTGGAGGAGCACAAAACCTTTCTGCATTAAGGCTGTCCTATTTTCTAAATATGGGGATTGGACTGATGGTTTCTGAGGTACCTTCCATTTCTAACATTCTATAATTATGAGAATAGGAACTAGCTATGCATGTAATACTCCCAAGAATTGCAGAAGGCAGAGGAAATGGACTGAATTGCTTGGAAAGCTCTTTTCCCTTATGTTTCTGACGTAACAAGGTATGATACTGTCTTCGTGTTACCAAAACATTTATAAGTCAATATAAAATATCTAAAAGATGCCAGTCGTGGCGGCTCACATCTGTAATCCTAGCACTTTGGGAGGCAGAGGTGGGTGGATTGCTTGAGCCCAGGAGTTCGTGACCAGCCTGGACAATGTGGCAAAATCCCACCTCTACAAAAAATACAAAAGTTAGCCAGACATAGTGGCACATGCCTGTAGTCCCAGCTATTCGGCAGGCTGAGGTATGAGGATCATCTGAACCCAAGAGATTGAGGCTGCAGTGAGCCATAGTAGCTGAATTATGCTACTGCACCATTCATAATAGCTGAATTGCACCACTGCACTCCAGCCTGGGTGACAGAGTGAGACCCTGTCTCAAAAAAAGAAAAATTATATATATATACACACACACACATATATACACACACACGCATACACACATAAATATGTATATGAAAGACCAACCTATATGAGTGGCAATCACCAAAGTTCTCTGAAGAAATTTGTCATGGATAAATTTTCCCTTTGCTGTCATCCCAAACTTTGTGTTTTCTTGCCTCTACCATTTTCCAAATTTCTATTTGGCATGATACTGCCACAGCCTTCTGCAACTATGCCTGCAAGCTCCTTTGACAATATACGAGAACTTGTCAGGTTGATCGCAACTGCCTCAAGCTGCTTCAAGGCCCCCAGCAACAAACCCTGGGTTCTCCCTTTCTGATTTAGAATTGTTGCCCTGAAGTAAGAATCTGACCTCAGCAGACCAGAGCTTCCCCCTCCCTCTCACCCACCATCACTCAAATTTTCCAGTTGCAATGCCCTCTGTCCTTCCCACCCTTCCCAAGAGGTCCTGGTTCAAGACTCCACTTGTTCCATAATTAGTCCCACGAAAGTTTCTTTCTCTCTCTTATTGAACTCAACATTCCTTTATGTAGTTTGGCCACCTTAAATGTGCTTGTACATTTCCTTTAAGTGCTTCTCTGACTCATCTGTAAATCATCAGGAACGTTTTCATCAGCTCGCATGGAAAGTCTTCCAACATAAACACCATGCCTTCCACATTTTGTGTGTCTCCCATGATGTGTGGCATGACACTAAGCACACAGTGATGCTCAATAAATGTTTACGAAGTCTAATTGAGAAAATCAAAAAGCTGTTTTTTTATTTATCTGTAATCTAGCTCAATCTCTTTTTTTTTGTTTTTGTTGTTGTTGTTGTTGTTGTTGTTGTTGTTGTTTTTGAGACCAAGTCTCACTCTGTCGCCCAGCGGGGAGTGCAGTGGCTCAGTCTCTGCTCACTGCAACCCCCACCTGGGGCGATTCTCGTGCCTCAGCCTCCTGAGTAGCTGGTATTACAGGCACCCACCAACACGCCCAGCTAATTTTTGTATATTTAGTAGAGACGGGGTTTCGCTGTGTTGGCCAGGCTGATCTCAAACTCCTGACCCCAAGTGCTCTGCCCGCCGTGGCCTCCCAAAGTGCTGGGATCATAGGCGTAAGCCACTGCACCGGCCTATCTAGCTGAATTTCCACAGTGTTTTCTCACTGCTGTAGCTGTGAAAGTAGCATGACCAGCAAGAACCTTGGATTTGGAGTTAAATCAATCCATGTCCAAGCTCTAGCTCTGCCAGTTTACTCTATCATGAAACATTTATGGAGCAACTGCTATGTGAAGATGTGGAGCTGGCTGGTAGACAAATGAATAAGTAGAATATTGCTCTTGCCTTTAAGAAGTTTGGGGGTCTAGGAAATACATTACTCAGTTTCTCTCAGCCTCTATTTCTTCAACTGAAAATGAGAATGATAACTATTTCATTGGATTGCTGTAGGTATTTCAATAATTATTTGGTTTTCTCCTCTTCTCCTTATTTCTTAGATTAATAAGTTGAATTCTTAACGGTTCTATATTTTTCTCCTTTAAATGACACTGTGGTATGTTCATTTTGATGTACAATTAGCCATGAATTTGAATCCACTTGTATTATTTTTACCTTTAGATCACACATGGCCACATAAAAAATAAATCCAAGCACTTATTCTGAGACTGATAATCTTTGATAATCTCACTTGTCAAAGATGAGATTATTTTGGTACATTATCATTTATCTTTTTACCTGACAGCTGGGGGCCCAGCCTCAAGAATATAACTAAGATTTAGAGAAATAAAAAGTCTTCCTCAAATATGAATGATTCCTTCTTGACTTGGCCGGATTTAAGTTCAGACTCAGATTGGTGAGTACAGAAATACAGGAAGACAGGTCATAATCTAGGGATCAGGTATAGCCCAGTAAATAGTGTGATCATTGAGGCCTCCATTACAATCAGAAAAATCAATCCCGTCTCTGAGATATTTGACCCTAACACATATTTCTCCCTTGGGAGAGAAGTGTTGAGATTGTATTAGAAAAGAGTCTGCCTCTAACTGCCATGCAAGCACTGGTTTCCCTCTATCCCAGGGAAGTAGCCACGGAACCAAATGCTCTGCTACTGAGCTTTCTGCTTATGTTGCCAAAGTGCCACACTCAAATTCCTCCAAGGTGCTGGTTTGCTGGGGCAGAAGTTAGACTTGTCCAATTAATAATTCAATTTGCAGAATTTGACCCTCAAGATTTGCTGAGGATGATGTTTGAACTTTGATCCATGGTGCAATGAAAAGTCTTTAACTTAGACAAACTTGGAAAAAGGGCCGACTTAGTGACAAGTCTGAATGGTAGCATACTTCTTTTTTTGTTTGTTTTAAATTTTTTTTTTTTTTTTTTTAATGAGACAATGTCTCACTGTGTTGCCCAAGCTGGTTTTGGGCTCCCAGCCTCAGGCAATCCTCTTACCTCGGCCTCCCAGAGTGCTGGATTATAAGAGTGAGCCACCGTGCCCAGCCTGTAGCATATTAAAAAGTGATACAGTGATTTGGTTTCCCTGCCATGTGTAAGATCAAGGGATCGAAAGGATTCTTCTAGTATTAATCTTCAGTGATCCTGAGAATGGAACGTATGTGAGTAAACATGCCTCCAAAGTACCTAAAGAACTGGCAGAAATTGATGAACATCTGAAAGGCTGTTTCTTTCATGTTTCTGTGACATTAGTATAGTGTTAGCCATAATGCCGCTAAGACATTTGTAGAAATGTCAAAATTCCGGTCCTTATTAATTATTCTGATTCTCTGCTAGGTCCCTTACCCTGTCATGCTGCCAGTTTCTCTCTTTCAAAGGAAGATCTCAACGCCACCCTTCCTCTGCCATGTGATAAAGGCTGAATAAATATGAGTTAAATGATGAGTGAGGATTAAGTACGACAATGCATTTAGAATATTTTATGGCTGTAAATGCTATATAATTTTCTTCTCATTATTAGCGACCTTCTTCTCTTCCTTTAGAAGAGTCATCCTTTAGCTCAGTCATCATTTCCCCAGGGAAGCCTTCCTTGACTGTCTACCCTATGACAAAGCCCCCTATTATGTACTCTGATGGTACCATACATCCATTATTTGTAGCATGTATTAGCATTTTGCTTTTCCTCTTTTGTTTGGGGGGTTATTTGATTATTGTCCTTTACCCATCTTTGCCCTAAGCTCCCCAGATTAAGTCCCCATCTCGTTCTGCTCACCTCTGTTCTCTGATGGGTAGCCCAAGACCTGCCACTTCGTAGGCATACGACACATACAATATTTATTGAAGGAAGCAGGGAAAAGAAGAAAAAAGAGAAATGAAAATATAAATGTTTTCAGTAATTTGAACTAGAGTGGCTGTGATAGGCAATTTTATGTGTCAACTCGACTGTATGACAGGATGCCCAGGCATCTCGTTAAGCATTTTCTCTGAGTATGTCTGTGAGGGTGTTTCCAGAAGAGATTGGCACTTGGATTGGTGGACTGAGTAAAGCAGATGGCCCTCTCCAGTGTGGGTGAGCCTCATCCAATCTGTTGAAGCTCTGGATAGAACAAAAAAATGGAGGAAGGGAAGATTTGCTCTCTCTCTCTGCCAAACTCTTGAGCTGGGATATCGCTCTTCTCCTGCACACAGAGTTCCTGGTTTTCATGCCTTCTGTCTTGGACTGGAATCTACATCATTGACCTACCAGCTCTCAGGCTTTCCAACTATACTACCAGTTTTTCTGGATTTTCAGCCTACAGTGGACATACTGTGAGACTTAGCCTCCTTAAATGTGTGAGCCAATATCTTATAATAAATTTATCTATTATCTATCTATCTACTTTATCTATTTATCTACTGTGTTTCTCTGAAGAACCCTGACTAATAAAGTGGCACAACACTGTCAAGCAAAATTACTTTAGGTGGCTTGCCCGGATGAATCAATGAAAAGGACTTGTGACTAGCTGGGAGCTTCTTTGTATGTAAATAGAGTCCTAAAAGGTATACTAAGTTGTTATTTATTGTTTAGGTTGGATTTTGAGTCCTAGATACTTCCAACATTATCTGAAACTTTTACAAGTCTCGTGCAAATAAGAACAATATCAAAACAGAGATTATCTAAGGGAAGCACATCCAGTGGCTGCCCTCCTACCCCTCCCCTGCCCCGCCTCTGCCCCACACCTGGGACAATTGTGTTCTGACAGTTGGGTACTGATTTGGACTTCATGTTTCCTGGCAGCTCAGGCAAGACAGGAAACATTTCTTCACACAGGTGGTTTTCTTTTCCTGACGAAGAAACTATTCAAATTCATAACAGACATATATATATTGTTCTAGTACCAAACTCAAGCAGAAATTTCTGAGAGGATGGCTTGGTGTTTCTGGTAAGAAGGGTTTGCACTGCAGGAGTTAGGATTCTATGACTCCATTCAAGCAAAACTTCCACATTTTGAATTTCGCTTCCAGGCAGTCACTCTAGAGAATACCAAACCAATGTCATCCGAGAGGATGGAACTGTTTTTACTTGGGTTTAAAGCTTTAAGTTTACTTGACTTCTCCTGAGCTCCCAAAGCCCTCCCAACTCCCTCTAGTCTTCTGTGCAATGAAAATCGGAGGCTAAGAATGGAAGCGCTGCCCTGCAGGCCTTCTTCCACCACATTGTGCCTGCTCCTCTACTGTTGCCATCTGAATATTTCCTGTGACAACAGCATATACTATCAGTATTTATTAAGCAAAAGCGAGTATGTTTTTCCTCTTTGCTCTGTTATTTATTTATCTACCATCTGGCTGGATCAGAAGATGAAGTCTGGAAGGAAGTTTTTACTTCTTTGGCTAATGAGAATCTGGCAGAGGGGTGGAATGAGCCAGGGGCTAGAGGAAAATCTCTAAACCAGGTAGAGGGAATTCTGCCCATCCCTAATGTGGCAGGTCAGCCTCCCAAAGGCAACCTGCACGGTCAACAGACAGTTAGGAGGGCTACATTTGGGATGATGGGAAGCCTGAACTGTTCAGGCTTTCTGCTGCTCTGCAGAATGGTTTGTGGAAGGTGTATCTCATTTCCTGCGCACAGTGGCACAGATGGCGCTTCTGGAGGCATCTGGGCTATCAGTGGCAGCTGGTAGGTATCAAGAGTGAGGAAAGGGAAAGAACAAGCTGTGACATCAAGGCTAGAGATGTAAGAATTCCAAATGAAATCCAGTTGAATCTACTTTCCTCTTTTAAAATGAGTTTTTTCTCAATTGGGTCAAATATACAGGAAATAGATTATGAAATGTTATCAATTAGGTCCACCTTATAGGTCAACAGAAACTTCAAGGCTTAGTGCTGCATTTTAATAGCGTAGTGCCTTTTTGTTTTCTGAATTGTTAGGAATCTTTTCTGTGCTGGCATGTAGAATACAGAAGGAGAGCAGTTTGAGCAGATGAGAAAGAAAACCATATTGCCAGGAGGAAAAGTTAATAAGCCCTTGGTCTCTTTTTTAATTATTTTCTATTGTTTAGGAGGAAAACTGAGCTTTGCTCCTGCTAACATTTTTTTTTTTTTTTAACGTCTCTTGCCCAAGGTCATGTACAGTGGCCTCCTTGGGAGAGTCTATGAGCCATTTCTTGCACACTGGCAAGGCAGAAGTACTTTTTATTTAAGGTTATTTTATTCTCTTTAATTTATCATTTTGAAATCTACCTCTTTGAAATGAAGCCTCAGATCATAAGAAAAATGAACACAGGCTTATTATTACTATGTGGCTAATTGAGATGGACCCACCCAAATGAACCTACCCTGTCCTTGCCTAAGCAGGGTCCTGTCAGCTGGTGACAGGAAATCAACCACTACCTGTGGAACCTGGTAACAGCAAAGTGAAAAACACGTATCCTGGGGAAATCCTACCATGGTGTTCCAGACTTCTCAGGTAGATCCCTGTCATGTTTTCCAACCTGGGGCATTGGTGCCTGTCTTGATGCCATTTGAAAGATAATACAGCCGGGTGCGGTGGCTCACGCCTTTAATCCCAGCACTTTGGGAGGCCCAGGCAGGCGGATCACGAGGTCAGGAGATCAAGACCTTCCTTGTTAACACGGTGAAACCTTGTCTCTACTTAAAATAGAAAAAATTAGCTGGACGTGGTGGCAGGCGCCTGTAGTCCCAGCTACTCGGGAGGCTGAGGCAGGAGAATGGTGTGAACCTGGGAGGCGGAGCTTGCAGTGAGCCGAGATTGGGCCACTGCAAACCAGCCTCGGTGACAGAGTGAGACTCCGTCTCAAAAAAAAAAAAAAAAAAAAAAAAAGAAAGATAATACATCATGAGGCCATTAAGAGTGAGGTGTATAAGAGAGAAGTTCATCCCTCTATTAAGGCAGATGTCTTCACCTAGGGGCAATTTTGCTCCCCAGGAGATATTTGGCAATATAGAGAGACATTTTTGGTTGTCACATCTGGGAAGAGAGTGCCAGGTATTCTGCTAGGTATCCCACAGTGCATAGGAACACCCCTACAGCAAAGAATTATCCAACCCCAAATGAATCTTCCTCTCAGTGTAGGAACATGAGATCCTTCTGTATCTACAAAGAGACTGTTCTTACCTTAAAAATGTTTTGGAGATGTTTTCAGTACCAATTGTCACTCCTCCCTGAAGCTTCTAGGGCTCCATGGGGACTTCAGGTGGTTAATGCAGATTCAAATGATTGATTAAGAAACACAGAGAGAGTCTTCCAAACCATTTATCTTGCCCTTGTCCTTAATCTTGATTTGCCCTGTAGGTTACTCGTATCATAAAGACAGTATGAATGACTGTCTCAGTGCCTTTCCTCATTAATGTTGCTAGAAATTGATGAGTAGCTCTCTGGAACTGTGGATTTTTTGGCAAGAATTATAGCTCTTATTTATTTTGGAGGACCCGTGCAGCTTTCTAAGCAAATATATGTAGAAAATTCCCCCCAAAATAAACACTGCAAGTAATTGCCTGATAGATGAAGTTGACATTTTTGGCTTTGTGATTTGCTATGATATGTAAAAATCTAATTTTCTCCATGGAATGATGCCACTGCAAAATTGTGAGTAAATTAGAATCAGTGGTTTACTTAGAATGTGAGTAATAACTTCTGTTATGATGTATCAACATTTATTTACAGTTTCTTAAATCGACCTAAATCCACTTGGCAAAATGTTAACTAGATGAATAAATATGGCAGCAGAGTGATAGAGACTTCAGTTTTTCCTTTCTGGGTTTATGCGTCAAAAATCTCTTTGAGAATGTACTTGATTGAAGTTTTGAGATCTTTTGTGCACATTTGAATTGACAATAAATAAGTTCATCAGGTTTGTAATAAATTCAAAATTTATCTAAATCAAAGGTTCTTAGTGCTTTACCACCTGATCTGTGAGACAAGAAGCTGACAACAGCCTGGAGGAGTGCTTCTTTTAATGATTAATTTCTACATCTTGATATTCCCAATCACCATGTAAAGAATTAGAATGTCATAGCAAACAGTCAAAGCATTGGAAAAATCTACCTCTTAGAGATACATTTGCAACGAAAAAAAAAAAAAAAGAGGGGTTCAAACTAGATCTAACAATATCTTCAGATAAATAGTTAACAAAAAGTTGCTCATTAATTGTCACCATAAAACAGAAAACAAGGGCCTTTGCATGTTTTGGTAGTCTGCTTAAGCTCTTGTTAACATTTCAAAATTAATTTGAAACATCTAATAGAAGTTAATTTTTTTTTTTTTTTTTGAGGCGGAGTCTCGCTCTGTCGCCCGGGCTGGAGTGCAGTGGCCGGATCTCAGCTCACTGCAAGCTCCGCCTCCCGGGTTCACGCCATTCTCCTGCCTCAGCCTCCCGAGTAGCTGGGACTACAGGCGCCGCCACCTCACCTGGCTAGTTTTTCGTAGTTTTTAGTAAAGACGGGGTTTCACCGTGTTAGCCAGAATGGTCTCGATCTCCTGACCTCGTGATCCGCCCGTCTCGGCCTCCCAAAGTGCTGGGATTACAGGCTTGAGCCACCGCGCCCGGCCGAAGTTAATTTTTTTTAATCCATTTTGAGCTTTATAAAAATGATAATTATAAAGGCCAAGTATCTTGGAATAATATGCAATCATTTCTTTGGGTTGATTTACAAGAGGGATAAGTTATCTTATGTATCAGTATTTCTTTCCTTTAAATTTAAAGGGCCATATGTGAATAAATATATGGGGATGCTCATCACAGTACTATACATTATAAACAAAGGATTAGAAATAATACAATGTTCAAAATTATGGAACTAAATAAATTTTAGTATACTATATAATAGAATATCATGTATCCACTAAAAATGATGACTGTAAGCAGGACTGACAGAACAATGATGGATTAGTAAGTGAAAACAAAGTGTTACCAACAGCACGTATAATATTATATAATTTTTGATGTATATAAGTGTGATGATCAGCCTCTAAGATGGCCTGCTGTGACCCTTACTTCCTTTTCTCCCAACTACCCATGTCCCCCTGCCCCCTGCCATTGGATAGTTTGACCACTATAACCGACAGCATGTGCAGAAATGATGGATTGTGACTTCTGAGGCAAAGTATGCATGACGTTTTAGCCTTTGAATTGCTATCTTGAGTCACTCTTTCTGGGGAAAGCTAGCTGCCATGTAAACATGACTCAAGCAACTATGTGGAAAGGTCCATGTAGCAAGGAACTCAGGCCTCCTGCCGACAACCAACACCAAACCAGAGTGCCCCATGTTGGAAGCAAATCCTCTAGCCCCAGTGAAGCCTTCTGATGACATCTTGACTGTAACTGCATGAGAAGCCCTGAGTAAGAACCACCCAGGTAAGCCACTCCCAAATTCCTGACACACAGAAGCTGCATGAAATAATAAATATTTATTGTTTGAGCCACTAAATTTTGGGGTAATTTGTTACATGGCAATAGATAATAATAGTATTTTTGAAAAAACATGGAAAATCGTATCTCAAAATATTAGCAATGAATATATCTAAGTGGTACAGTGAGATTATAGATTTTATACTTTCCTATGCTGCCTTTATGTTTTTAATAAACATATACACTGTCTATGGGGGAAATATGTCATTTTGAAAAATATTCTTCCTTTTGGGCAAAGAGGTGAAACTGGTCTAGAACTTTGTATCCTGATCAAAGGTTTCAAACACTATGGGTGAACAGTAGTGAGATTAGGGAAAGTGGTTATAATTGCCACCTTCTGGCAAATGTGCCAGAGGATGAAGGGCAGGAAGACAGTTTTGTGTCACTGAAATTAAAAAAACAAGTCCAACAAAGGTTTTACACCATCTTCCCAGCAAGTATAGTGACTGGCTAGTTAAGAGAGCTAAAAAACAGCAGATCTATGGAAACAGTAAAATGGCTGCATAGATACACACACATTTTATATGTCGTGAATGAGTTGGAGTCTTGCTCTTGGATTAAGAGAGACTAAAGTTGGTCTGTCATGCAGGTAAACAGGGAGCCTACACAGTGGTAGTGGGATGCTAGAATTAATTATCTCACTGTCTGTCATACCTACTGAAATTCCACCATTAAGATTTCAGTGCTTTGAGCCTTGGGTAGTTTTGTAATTACCCAAAAGAGTTCTTCTTGCCCGCTGCACAGTTAAAGCCAATTCACTGAGATAGAAGTGTTGCAGTAGAGAAACAATTTACTAGTCACCAGACCAGCCAAGTGCAGGAATGGGAGATGTTGCTCAAATCCACCTCCTCTAAAGCTTGTAGGCTAGGGTTTAAAGGATAATTTGGCAGGCAGGAGGCTAGGAAATGGGTGCTGCTGATTGGTTGGGAATGAAATCATAGGAAGGTCCAAACTGTCTTCACGTGCTGAGTCAGTTTCTGGGTGGGAGTCAGTTCCTTGGTATGAACCACCGGTCTGGGTGGAGTCACTTGGTAGTCAGAATGCAAAGGTCCAAAAATATCTTGCATCCAATCTTAGATTTTGGCAATAATGATGTTATCTGTAAGAGCAAATAGGAAATTTACAAATCTTATGACCTCCAGAAGTTATCATTCAACTATGCCTACATTTTAACAAAATTCAGGCCCCTCCCATAATCCTAACCTTATGGCCTTTCACTAGTCTTACAAAGGCAGTCTTGGTCCCTGAGCAAGGAGGGGGTTAGTTCCAGGAAGGGACTGTTGCTATTTTATTTTAAAATAAACCAAGGCAGTTAGGTTGTGAGACAGAATTAGAACTCAGTCTCCTGCTATGAAGGTTAATTTTTTTTTTTTTTTGAGACAGAGTCTTGCTCTGTCGCCCAGGCTGGAGTGCGGTGGCCGGATCTCAGCTTACTGCAAGCTCCGCCTCCCAGGTTTTCGCCATTCTCCTGCCTCAGCCTCCCGTGTAGCTGGGGCTACAGGCGCCCGCCACCTTGCCCGGCTAGCTTTTTGTATTGTTTAGTAGAGACGACGGGGTTTCACCATGTTAGCCAGGATGGTCTCGATCTCCTGACCTTGTGATCCCCCCATCTCGGCCTCCCAAAGTGCTGGGATTACAGGCTTGAGCTACCGCGCTCGGCCGAAGGTTAATTTTATGTGTCAACTTGACTCAAGCAAGATGGAGTCAGGTTAGGTTTCTCTCACTGTTATAATCTGTGCAAAGGCAGTTTCAGTTTTTGGTCCTCAAGGTCACCTGTTTAATGCCAAACACTTCTATCTGGGGTGCATATTATGGAGGACTCTGGCAGCTATGAGAGAGTAGGATACTTCAGGAGTGAGATCAGGGGAGGCACTCAAGGGAAAGTGAGGATAAACGAAAGAGAGAGAAAATAAACACGGGATTGGAATGCTCCCATGATAAATTGTCAGTTGAGCTTCACTTGTTGTTGAGAGAAGTTTTTCTTTAGAGATTAAATATTTCAAAATTTTCTACTGCAAACCAAAAATAGCCACATATGACTTTTTAACAGTATCTCTAGATCAATAAGGCAATAAAGAAATTTCCAAGTAATCATGTAAATAATAGAGAATGTCACTTTGTTTTTATAAAGGTATTTAAGCTTGATCTCCAATAACCTTATAAAACTCCAAGAAATCACCCTAGTTTCTCTGACCCTGCCTCTATCAGGAGCAGGATTTATCCTTATATTTCTATGTGGCTACACTGTACCCCTGAGAGTCCAGTGGTCCCCACACCCAGGAAACAGGTGTCTCTTCAGATGCATTAATGCCATCCCAAATTATACGGCACCCACCAGTTTCTGGTGTTTAACTTGATCTGTCACATTCATTCATTTGTATGGTGGTTCCATTTCTCAATCCTTACATCCACGATCCTTTCTCATTTGTCCTCTTTCCACTTCCCCTGCACTGCCTTCCTCCTCACTGATAATCCTCACTAATTTACTTAGCCCTTTGAGCCAGTGTTGTAATACTTACAGCCATTAAGTGTTAGTGGCAAAGACAGAATTGTAACCCAGTCTCCTGCAATCAAGGTTAATTTTATGTGTCAGCTTGACTAGGTTAAGGGATGCTAGATAGTTGGTAACATTATTTCTGGATGTGTCTGTGTGGGTGTTTCTGGAAGAGACCAGCACTTGAATCAGTGGACTATGTAAAGAAGATCACCCTCACCAATGTGGACAGGCACCATCCAATCTGTTGAGGGCCCACATGGAACAAAAAGGCTGAGGAAAGGTGAATTCCCTTTCTCTCTTCTAGAGCTCGAGCATCCCTCTTCTCCTGCCCTCAGACATCAGGGCTTAAGGTTCTCAGGCCTTCAGACTCCAGAAATTAGACTGGTGGCCTCCCAAGTTGTGAAGCCTTAGAATTCAGACTGAGTTACTTCACTGGCTTCTCTGGTTCTCCAGCTTGCAGATAGCATGTTTGTGGGACTTCTCAGCCTTCATCATCACATGGGCTAATTCCTGTAATAAATCTCTACCTATCTATCTATCTTTTTTTTTTTTTTTTTGAGACGGAGTCTTGCTCTGCCACCCGGGTTGGAGGTGCAGTGGCACAATCTTGGCTCACTGCAAGCTCTGCCTCCCGGGTTCACGGCATTCTCCTGCCTTAGCCTCCTGAGTAGCTGGGACTACAGGCGCCCACCACCACACCCAGCTAATTTATTTGTATTTTTAGTAGAAGTGGGGTTTCACCATGTTAGCCAGGATGGTCTCGATCGGCTGACCTTGTGATCTGCCTGCCTCGGCCTCCCAAAGTGCTGGGATTATAGGCATGAGCCACTGCGCCCAGTCATATCTATCTATCTGTCTGTCTGTCTATCTGTCTATCTGTGTCTATGCATCTATTCATCCATCTTATTGATTCTGCTTCTCTTGTGATCCCTGACCTCCTGCCTCCCTCAGCCCAGGGCTGTTTTCTCTTACTTAATCTGTGTGCAATTCTTATGCTCTGCCTGAGTTTATAAAAGCTGGATCGAGGAGTTATACTCTTTTAACTGTGTTTTATCATATGCTCAGGCCTCCTGCAAGCCACTTACCCTCAATTTATTCTCCATCTTGCTGTAAGAATGATCTTTCCACACATAAATCTGTCTGTATCAATACCCTGTTGGAAGCTTCTTCATGGATTCCTTGCCCATAGGATGAAGTCCTAGCTCAACAGCAAGTTATAAAAGGCTTTCCACATCCTAGCCCCAGCGCAAGTGTATTGGTTATTGCTGTGTTAACAAACTACCTTAAAAATCATGGCTAAAACAAACAACCATTAATTATTATAGCTCAGGTGTCTCTATGTCAGCTGGAGGCTCTAATCTGGGCTTGTCTGGACCACCTTAGCAGGGACAACTCTGCTTCACATGTTTCACATCCTTCTCCTGGAAGGAGTGGGCTTGCCCAGGCACGTCCTTTACCTGGCAATGGAAGAAACACAAGAGGGAAAAAGGAAGTGTACAAATCCTCTGGAGACCTAGGTTTGGATCTGGCACATTATCACTTCTGCCTTATTCTATTGGTTAAAGCAAGTCCCATAGCCAAGCCCAGAGCCAGAGAAGGAGGGCTTAGTCAAATTCCATGGCAAAGGATATAGATTCAGAGAAGGATAAAGAATTGAAGCCATAAATGCAATTTACCATATCAGCTCTGCAATCTTGTCTCCTAACATTTCCTACCTGGAAGATTATAGGAAATATGCTCCTACTATATTCATTTGCTTTTAGCCCCACAAATTACACTGTTATCATACTTTTCTCATCTGCATGCTTTTGTCCAGTGTTTTTGCTCCAATTTGATAGCTCCTTACACTTCTGTGTACACTCCACCCCAGACAATTAATACCGTCTTATTATTTATTTATTTATGTATTTATTTATTTATTTTTGAGACAGAGTCTTGCTCTGTCACCCAGGCTGGAGTGCAACGGCATGATCTCAGCTCACTGCAATCTCCGTCTCCTGGATTCAAGCAATTCTCCTGCCTTGGCCTCCTGAGTAGCTGGAATTACAGGTGCCCACCACTATGCCCAGCTAATTTTTGTATTTTCAGTAGAGATGAGGTTTCGCCATGTTGACCAGGCTGGTCTCAAACTCCTGACCTCAGGTGATCCACCTGCCTCAGCCTCCCAACGTGCTGGGATTACAGGCATAAGCCACCATGCCCTGCCTACCTTCTTATTTTTTAAGACTCAAGTCAGAGTCATCTCCAGAAAAACCTCTGTGGAGTGCTAAAGCCAGTTTATATGGGCTTGGAAGAGCTAAGGGTTAGCATCTCTCCTCAACTCCTTGTTCAGTGATGACATATTGGAACATTGGAATCAGCATCCATGGGAATATTTACACCACAGAAATTGGCAGCTACAAATCAGAGCTTTTTCTCTCTTTCTGATGATTGTGCTGTTAAAGATTTAGCAGCAGAACACTGAAGCCTCTCTTAATACACTCACCTTTTCAGTCTGTCTTTCTATTATCCTAAATATGTAGATTCTTTGTGTCATCCTAAATTTCTTCATGTCTTTCCCAACTAGATGGTAAGTCCCAGCAGTCAAATAATGTGTCTTATTGGTCTCAGGATCCCCAGCACTGAGCACGTCAACACTCAGTGGATATTCAATAAATCTGCATAAAATGAAAGATGTAAACGGCCAGCTGTTGGCTGGGCTGAGAAGATGGCCATGAGATATGAGGTTGTCACCAAAAGGTTTGCCTAGGAAAAACAAAAAAAAGTGGAAACATATCTTTTTTCCTCCAGCCTACCATGACTTGTTGCATCAAATCTCTAGCAAGTCCCAGAGGGTAATATTCGTCCTCTTGAAAGGGGACTGGTGAGTCCCCAATGTAGCAACAATGTAGTATCTGTTGCTACATTGGTGTGAAATTATTTCTTGAAAGATTCAGAAGGTATAACAGAGGGTTTCTTTACAGTGTGGTTTGGGAGGTGCATTTTGAGGGAGCAGAGGCAGTGGTATAGTCTGTTGCAACCAGCCTTCCCATACAGAGGAGACTGAGAGTGTAAAATTGGAACTGAAGGCTTCCACTGAAGTGACACAAAAATGATGGACACATCACAAACGCTGCACTTGGTACGGTGAGTCATGGGCACTTCTGCTTTGGACTAGACTGAATGAGAGACATTGAGTTAAAGGCACTTATTGTGGGAGGATAGATTCATAAGTAACCTTTTGGAAGTGCCTTGACCTATTTTTCCTTTTTAAGCTGCACACAGCCTAATTCTAATTTTGAAGAAGAGTTTCTAAAATTTCTACAGTGTAAGATTAATCTTCAGGGTCTGTGGCATTTTTATGACAGCTTTGACTTTTAAAGTGGAACCAAATTTCATTTGGAAAATGAGCCAACCAAGCATGTCTCTGATAACAAATTGAGCCTTGGTGCTGTTGTTCCGTCACTCCCACTTTTAAGGGAAATGCACATCAGTAATTTGAGATGTGCAAAGGCCTGGTGTCCAGAGCTAGCATGGGGTGAAGTGGGGAACTGTGGGGATGGTGGTGTCTAGTGGAGGAAAAGCAGATTTTTTTTTTTTTGAGACGGAGTCTCGCTCTGTCACCCAGACTGGAGTGTAGTGGCGTGATCTCGGCTTACTGCAACCTCCGCCTCCTGGGTTCAAGCAATTCTCCTGCCTCAACCTCCCGATTAGCTGGGATTACAGGCATGCGCCACCAAGCCCGGCTAACAGCTTGTTTTACAGATCACATGACATCAGTAAATCAGGAGACTGATGTCTAAATACAGGCTGGTAAGTTTGGGGGACGGTGGAGATGTGCTAGTCACTAGGAGTGGAAGGAGCTCTGAGCATTGGCTACTTTTAGTGACTGAGCTTGGTAGAGAGGAGTCTTACACTTTAGAAATTGCGGTTAGAGGCTGAGAAGTCCAGAGTCAGCCTCTGAGTGTCACTGCCCCTAACCTGCTCATGGGCTTTGCCAGCAGTCTCTGGCTGTAATATATGGGACTGGTGATTGCACTGCCAAACTCTGGCAAAACACTCTTAGATCTTGCCGTTTGCTTAGGAAAAGAGACTGTTTTATTTTTGTTTTTTTGTTTTTTTTTTGCAAAAATAGTTGATAATGTACATATTTCCTCTCAATTATAGCTGGTTTTTCTGTGTTTCTGTTTTAAAGTTGGGGTAGAGTGAAGGTGGAAAATATAAATCTGTTGCATGAGGAAATGAGTGGGATCTTAAAGAAAGGCATGCATTCCTCTATCTAACAGGGCATTTTTTTTTTTTTTTAAGTTAAGCACCTTGGTAACTAAAGCCTTTAAAATAGCTATAAAGGTTATATATTGACTGAATTACTTTAAAGGCTTAGGTTTATTTCCGTGGGCCTGAATTGGTAAGAATTAGAGTATAGAAGTGAGGCTGATCTTTTGGAGTAATATACATCATAATTATAAGTAAATATGCAAAGGCTTAACAACAAGAACAACGACAAAAGACTCAGCAAATAGAAAGATGTTGGATTAATGAGAATAAATTGAACATATATATATAACTGTGCATCCTCCAAAAATCGTTATTAAATATATATTTAATTTATGATATTAAATACATAAGAAGAATAAACCAGCCTGGCCAACATGGCAAAACCCCGTCTCTACTAAAAACACAAAAATTAGCTGGGTGTGGGGACACGTGCCTGTGATCCCAGCTACTCAGGAGGCTGAGGCAGGAGAATCAATTGAATCTGGCGGGGTGGAGGTTGCGGTGAACCGATTGCACCACTACACTCCAGCCTGGATGACAGAGTAAGACCTTGTCTGAAAGAAAAAAAAAAAAAAAAAAAAGAATGAACCACAAGGACAATGCATATGGGAAAGGAGATGATTGTAGCAAAGTTTTGAAAGCTTAAAAGCAGAAGGACGGGGGGAGGGATTGCATTGGGAGTTATACATGATATAAATGATGAATTGATGGGTGCTGACGAGTTGATGGGTGCAGCGCACCAACATGGCACAAGTATACATATGTAACAAACCTGCACGTTATGCACATGTACCCTAGAACTTAAAGTATAAAAAAAAAAAAAAAAAAAAAAGCAGAAGGACAGTGGTAGATATATCGGATATCTTTCGTACATCATTTCAATTTTTCCCAGCCTTGGGCGGGACAAGGCAGCTGAATGATATCCATCTGAGGCACTCTGAATGCACCGCAGAGGCTCTCCAACACCTGGGGACAGAAAAGAAAGGCAGAAAGGAGTCTTCTGAGAAGCAAAAGGCTGGAAGTTGAACTGGAGAGCAAAGAGAGCTGTCCAGCAACCCAAAAGGTTGGCAGCCTGGTTTAAAGCACATATAAATCTCCCATAGCTAAAACATGAGGGCTGGGCAATAAAGCACAAAGAGATCTTTAGAGTCTCTCCAGTGCTCATATCCCAAGCCCAGTTGGAGGGAAAGTCCTAATCCCTTCCTCAAAATACTTGCAGCCAAGGTGAGTGAATCTATCTAAAGCTGCAACCAAGTCCAACTTACAGATTAAATTGACTCAGCCTGCTACACTCATGGACCCAAAAGAGGCGTACCCTTCTCTGGAGGTAAATATTAGCACTTAAACATTTTTTTTCCTTTCTTTTTTTTCATAGAGATGGGGTCTCACTATGTTGCCCAGGCTGGTCTTGAATGCCTAGGCTCAAATGATCCTCCCACCTCAGGCTCCCAAAGTGTTAGGATTATAGCTGCAAGCTACCACGCCTGGCCGATGTTAGCACTTTTTAAGCTACTGTTCTTTAATATGCAATTACTAGCATAAAATTAAAATTAAAGAGATATGTGAAGAAGTGAGAAGATATGATCTATGGTTGAGAGAGGTCAGTAGAAGCCAACCCAGAGATGATTTTAATGTTGGAATTATCAGACATGGGCTTTAAAATAAGTAGAAAAAAATATGTTAAAGTATCTATTGAAAAACATGTGTGAATAGAGAGGGAATACAAGCAGACAGCTAAAAGCTATTAAAAAGAACCAAATGAAAATCTTACAAATAAAAAAAATGATATTGGAAACGAATAATTTATATAATGTGTTTAACAGCAAACTGGACACAGCAAAGGAAAAGAAGGTCAGCAGAAGCACAATACCTGTAGAAGTGCAAAACATACTGAATATTGCCAAGAGAAATAAAAAAGATCTAAATAATAAAGATTATACACAAGCACACACACACACACACACACTTTTTTTTTTTTTTTTTGAGACGAAGTCTCACTCTGTTGCCCAGGCTGGAGTGCAGTGGCACGATCTGGGCTCACTGCAAGCTCCGCCTCCCAGGTTCACGCCATTCTCCTGCTTCAGCCTCCTGAATAGCTGGGACTACAGGTGCCCACCACCATGCCCGGCTAATTTTTTTTTTTTTTTTTTTTATTAGTAGAGCCGAGGTTTCACCTTGTTAGCCAGGATAGTCTCGATCTCCTGACCTCGTGATCTGCCTGCCTCGACCTCCCAAAGTGCTGGGATTACAGGTGTGAGCCACTGTGCCCGGCCACAAACTTTTTTAATGCATTGCACAACTCAATATTGTTGAGATGCTCGTTCTTCTTTACCTAATCTATAGATTAATGATAGATTCAGCACAAATCCAACAAATCCTCTAAGTCTCACCTCTTGTCCGAGCCATAACTGTAGAGGCCAGTTTTGAGCATGCTTGAAACACCTGCATAGAAGTCTAAACTGCCAATGCCTCTCTTAGGCTTCTTTGATGTCAAGTGGTGGGATACCTGGAGGAACCCGGTTGACAACTCACATACAAGTGCCCCAAAGCTGTGGCCAACAATATAATGCATTCTTCTATCTCTCTCCTTTCTTGACTCACCCCCATTCCTAAGTCTCAGGATCATACCCACACGTAAACATTTTGTGCATCAGCCTTTGTCTCAGGATCTGCTTTTGAGTAATCCAGACAAGACAATAACTGATTCAGCAGACTTGAAAAAGTTGAATCTTATGCCAGCAGTGGAAAAATCCAAGAAGAAACTTGTAGCGTGGAAATGCCAAAGGGCTCAGAAGTTAATGACACTGGGTACCTCTGGAAGTGGGGTGAAGAAAGGATAAAAACAGAAAGACTTAAAAAAAAGTTAGGTTTGGAATCTCCTTCCCAATTCCAGTTATTAGAATGATAGCCTTAGTATCACCGTAGCAGAATTTTTGAGGTTTGTTCTCTCTAGTAAGAGGACTGAGGGCTATGAGACTTTAGGACAATTGAGGATAGAGACTTAGTGAAAATGTACATGCTGAATTTTGAAACCTCTCCTCTCCCTCTTCAGCCCTTTCACTTATTTTATTTCTAGAATGCTGGCAGTCAGCTTTAGATCCTCTAGACAAGAGAATAGAAGACTCTACACTAAGAAATCCAACTAGCCAGCATGCACAACTGATTTCCCCAAACATGAAGTCCTGCAGCCCAAGTCTTAACCTGAATCAGGATGAGGGGGTGGTGGGTTGAGGTGGGGCTGTTGAAAGTGCCCCTGCTTGCCACATACCTGCACATCCCACCCCCTCAGCTCTCCCGTGCCCTTCACTCATGGAAGTCTTCGGGCAAGTTTTTCATTTACAAGGGACGACCTATCTTCTACCGAGACTCTGTGGATGTGGTTGGAAGTCCAGATATAGTTGTTCTTTTACATGGCTTTCCAACATCCAGCTATGATGGGTACAAGATTTGGGAAGGTCTGACCTTGAGGTTTCATTGAGTGATTGTCCTTGATTTATTAGGCTTTGGCTTCAGTGACAAACTGAGACCATATCACTATTCCGTATTTGAGTAGGCCAGCATCCTGGAAGCACTTTTGTGGCATCTGTCTATCAAATGGAGGTATCTTTCCTGAGACTCACTGTCTACTCCTTCTCTAAAAGCTGCCCAAAGATGGAGTTGTGCTGTCACCCATCCTCACGCAGCTGATGAACTCCTTTGTATTCTCTCGAGGTTTCACCCAGTCTTTGGGCCATATACTCAGCCGTCTGAGAGTGAGCTGTGTGGGACATGTGGGCCGGGGTCCGCAACAATAACAGGAATTCATCACTGACAGTGTCTTAGAGTACATCAATCAGAGGAAGCAGATTAGAAAGTGCTGCGTGGGAGCTCTTGCCTCTGAAAGTATCTCCATTCATTGTATCTATGGGTCACTGGATCCTGTAAATCCCTATCCAGAGTTTTTGGAGCTGTACAGGGAAATGCTTCTGCGGTCCACAGTGTCGATTCTGGATGACCGCATTAGTCACTATCCACAGCTAGAGGATCCCATGGGTTTCTTGAATGCATATATGGGCATCACCAACTCCTTCTGAGCTGGAAAGAGTAGCTTCCGTCCATTATTTCCCCTATTCCCTTATATGTTGTGTATTCCACTTAGGAAGAAACGTCCAAAAGATATCCTAGCCATCAAACGCTATTCTCTCACAAAGTCCACTTTACTCAAATTGGTGAACAGTATGTAGGAAGAAGCCAGCATGAGCTCTAACTAAGGCTGACATAATAGTCTATCTCCCTTTTTTTTGACATCTGATCAAATGTACAGACTTGCCTTTGTTTTTGTGTTATTAGGAAATTCTGATGAGCACTACTACTCACTGATGCAGAAAGACGTTCTTTTGCCTGGAAGGCTTTTTAACACTTTGGACTTTTCTGAAGTATTTAGAAGTGCTAATTTCTGGTCCAGCCCCACTAGGAATTCTACAATGAGAAGTGGGCTTCTTTACCTGTCCTTCGATGGCTTTTTAAAAGTTCTTTAAGCAGCACAGAGCTGAGTCTCCTTTGTCATACCTTTGGATATAGTTTCATCAGCTGTTTTTAATTATAAACATTTTGTTAAAAGAGATACTTGTTTAAATAATGTAGTGTTCTAAGTATGATTTAGGACCATTATTTACCTACACATTACATATATTTTATAAGGATGCTAAACCAAAATATCCTTACTCTGTCAGAGTAGTGAACTTAATTAAACATGTTTCATTTCTGAATAAATTGAACTAAATCCAAACTATTTACAGAATTTCCTAAAATCACAGGACATTAAGGACCAATAGCACCTGTGCCAGAGATTTACTATTACTAGCTGGGAAGACCAATTCTAACAGCAAATAACAATCTGAGACTCCTCATACCTCAGTGCTTAGAAGCATGTCTCTCTTGAGTTACCGTAGAAGGGAAGAGACTGTTTTGTAGTCCAAATCACACAGAATATACATTGATTCCTTTATGATGACTGCTTAACTTCCCATTGCCTGTGCCAGAGAGGCTTTCTCATGTAGCTGATTAATTCCTGTACTTTACAGACAGGAAAGTTCCAGAAACATTAAGAATTCTGAAAGATCTATGAGCAAATGGTGCTGAATACTTTTTTTTAAGCCACGTTTTATTGTCTTAGTCAAAGCAGGATTATTAAGTGATTATTTAAAATTCATATTTTTAAAATAGCAACTTCAAGTATAACAACTTTGAAACTGGAATAAGTGTTTATTTTCTATCAATAAAAATGAATTGTGACAAAAAAAATCCAACTGGTCTAAGAGAAAAAGTCCTAAAGATACTGGCATCGGGCCTGGTGCAGTGGCTCATGCCTGTAATTCCAGCACTTTGGGAGGCTGAAGTGGGCAGATCACTTGAACATCTCAAAACCCTGTCTCTACTAAAAATGCAAAACTTAGCCAGGTGTGGTAGCACACACCTATAATCCCAGCTACTTGGGAGGCTAAGGTAAGAGAATCGCTTGAACCTGGGAGACAGAGGTTGCAGTGAGCCGAGATCACACCACTGCACTCCAGCCTGAGTGATAGAGCAAGACTCTGTCAAAAAAAAAAAAAAAAAAGATACTGGCATCAAGGTTTTCCCACATGAATGACTTAGTCAGAATACCACAGTCAGCAGGTCTCACCCATTTAGACAAATTTTCCAATCAGTTTTTTTAAATCCCATTTTTAAATATGAATAAACAGCTATGAACTAGTAAACACCTAAGGAAGCCTATAACATGACAGAAATCTAAACAACTAATAGAAAACAACAAAACTTGGAAGAAGTAGAGACAAAGCAGGATGATGAAACTTTAGAACTTCAGAAAGAAAAAAGAAACTATTATTAATAGCCTCTGAAATAAAAGGATTCATGAAATGAGAAGAGGTTTTGTGAAAAAAAAAAAAAGAACAAGGAACACTTGTCTTGGTTGTTTGTGCTGCTATAATAGAATAATGAGATTGAGTAATTTACTAAAGAATAGAAATATATTCTCTCATAGTTCTGGTGGCTGGGAATTCCAAGCTCAAGGTGCTAACAGGTTTGGTGTCTTGGGAGGACCTGGTCTCCAATTCCAAGATGGGGCCTTGGAGTCTTCATCCTCCAGAGGGGAAGAATGCTGTTCCTCAAATAGCAGAAGAGAGGTGACTCACTCTCAGAAGCTCTTTTTACTCTTTTAATAGAGTAATTAATCCATTCATAAGTGTTCTGCCCATTTGGCCCCATCTCCCAACACTGTTACATTGAGAATTAATTTTCAACATGAGTTTTGGAGGGGACAAAAACATTCCAAACGTGACATAACTTTTGAAAATTAAAAGTGTAGTGTATAAATAAAATTCAATAGAAAGCTCATAAGATAAAGTTGAGAAAATCTTTCTTAAAATAAAGCAAAAAAAACTTTAAAAATGAAGATGAAATAAATGAGAGAAAATACAAGATAATTATGTTACTTCTCCCTTATTAGATCCTACATTTGAATAATATGAATTCCAGAAAACAGTGGAGGACATGCAGTATATCATTGTGAAATTTCAGAACATAGGATAAAGAAAAAAAAATTTATAAGCTTCCAGAGAGGAGAGAGAGAATAAAACAAGCCACATATGAAGAATCAAGGATCAGATTTTACACTACCGCCAGATGGTAGAAAACAGTCGAGCAATATCTTTTAAAATCTTGAGCAAATATATTTTCCCACTAGATTTCTATACCCAACTAAACTGTCAATAAAGAAAGGCTCTAGACCAAAGAAAATTCAGGCTTTCAGGAGCTCACAAAAATTACATCTCACGTACCTTTTCCCAGGAAGCTAGCTAGTAGATAATGTGCTGCACAAAAATAAAAGCATAGAGGCGTTGGATCCAGGAAGAAAGAAGTCAAAGAAATTCTCAACACTTTGGTGAAATGAATTCCCAGGAATAGAGTGTGAAGTAGGCCTAGAGTGGGACAGATCAGAAGATGCCAGGAGAGATTAATCCAAGTAAAGAAAACAATAGAACACCCTGGTGTGTCTGAATACAGAGAGGAAATATTTGAGGTTGTTAGGGGAAAATAGAGGCTGAATTAGTAACAAATAGAAAACGAAACAAAAAAGAGGAAAGCATTACTTTAGGAAAAATAAAATTGTGCAAGAGAGGAAAAGTAAAGATAGTATACTATGTCATTCATATCTATAGGTTCAATGCTTTGAATAACATTGAAACTGTCATACTAATTTAAACATGGTATTAATCTAAACAAAAATATATAATTATATTGAAGGGATCATGGGACAGAGAGTTTGTGTGAATGTGGGTGGTAGTAATGGTGGTGTGGTGGTCTGTGATAAAGGAATGGGAGATGATGAATAAGAGCTAAATCCTTGTTTTCCCTGTATGATACCTAAAATTGAAAATTCAGAAGGTAGGAAATACAAGGGTGTTATATTTATATATGGAGGTAAATTACAAAGAAACAGCTAAAATAAATGAAAGTGGTTGCTGTTGAAAAAGAGAAGAGGTGGTGGTCGAGGGTTGAATAGTAGGATGATTTTTTTTGGAATAAGTCTCATAGAATTGTTTGATTCTATAAATTATGTGAAAATCTAATTTTGAAGAAAATAAAAACAAAACTTGAAAATAATTACAGAATTATGGTATATTTATTTTAAAAAAGCAAATGGTTAAATATGGAGTGAGGTTAAATTGGGAGGACAGGACTTGTCCTTTTCACCCAGGAAATCACAGACTCAGATGGAACACTGTGAAGAAGAAATCTCAGAGCCTTTGAGGTGGTGGGGGAGGTAGCCCTATATGTGGCATGGTGTTGGTACCTACAGATTCCCACTGTCCAATTTAAATCTAAGTCAGTTCACATACATAATTTAATTTTTGGAAGCAGCATTAAAGTAAGTAAAAAGGAAATAAGAAAATTAATTTTAGTATTGTATTTGATTTAACCCAATATATCCTAACTATGATCATCTCAACATCTGATAAGTATAAAAATTGTAGGCCGGACGCGGTGACTCAAGCCTGTAATCCCAGCACTTTGGGAGGCCGAGACAGGCGGATCACGAGGTCAGGAGATCGAGACCATCCTGGCTAACAC
>NC_045439.1:106273975-106300170 GCF_002776525.5 Piliocolobus tephrosceles
AAAAAAAAAAAAAAAAAAAAAAAAAAAAAAAAAAAAAATTATTAACGAGATATTTTACATTATTTTCTTCATAGTAAGTGTTGGAACTCCACTGTCTGTTTTATACTTAGATACATCTCAATTCAAATGTTAAATTTTCATCAGAAATACCTGATTGATATTTAGATTTAATGAAATTTACAATTGGAAAAAGTAGATTCACCTATTCAAGTTGTTCCAAATGTACTTAAATATTTCCCAATAACTGAATCTTTTTTTTTTTTTTTTTTTTTTTGAGACGGAGTCTCGCTCTGCCGCCCAGGCTGGAGTGCTGTGGCCAGATCTCAGCTCACTGCAAGCTCCGCCTCCCGGGTTCACGCCATTCTCCTGCCTCAGCCTCCCGGGTAGCTGGGACTACAGGCGCCGCCACCTCACCCGGCTAGTGTTTTTTTGTAGTTTTTAGTAGAGACGGGGTTTCACCGTGTTAGCCAGGATGGTCTCAATCTCCTGACCTCGTGATCCGCCCGCCTCGGCCTCCCAAAGTGCTGGGATTACAGGCTTGAGCCACCGCGCCCGGCCATGAATCTTGTACCAAAACATTTTTCCCTTAGTGTTTGCATTTTTATTTCTAAAACTGGTTCATATTTTTCCTTCAAAGAATCAATTTGACTCTGAGGCAAAACCATACCAATTTTGAAACTACATCTGTCCAAGTTAAATAAATTAATTAACTCATATCAACTCAGTAATATTAACATTGATTTCAAAAGAGTATTGCATAAGTTGAAAAGCAATTCTAAATTTATCTCTATTTAGCATAGAGATGCTCACGTTTTTCTTGTAATTTTGCCCCCAATTTGCCTAACAGTTGATTACAATTAAAATATGCATCTCAATTCATGCTTTAAAATAATATGTAAAAACATCACTAATTTGCTTTATGAAGAATTCATATTTCAATATAAATTATTTTTGCTTTCTGTAGTACTTAAGTTTAGATCATTCATGTGCAGTCTGATATAGTTGAGAAACCATAAATCATGCAGCCATTTTTTTTTACTTTAATTGTTCTTTCAGTTTCAAGAAAATCTTGAACTGGGGTTACTAGTATTGTAAATCTTTATAAAACTCTCCCACAACTCTTAAGCAGTCAACATTAGTAAAGGGCACACAATCATCAAATACATCATTTTCTATTTCTTTCAATAGTTCCATACACTCGTGGTTTATAACATGTACATACCGAATGATTTTAACAGCTGTATCCAAAATACTTTTCATTAAAAATAATTAGCACAAATATTTTCAGTGTGTGTCACACAATGGAGTGAAGCAATAAGGGAAAACTCAGTGTCTTGTTTTAAAATTCTGATAAATCTAGATTTTTGACCTAACATAGCTGGGCCATCATCTGTCTTGTTGATAAAACTAGTTTTTTTTTCTTATCTAGTTGAAACTCTTCTTTGACATATCTAAAATATTCAAAGCTATCTACACATTGAGTTGGTTTTTTTTCTTTAGGTCACAGACATTTCTAAGTACATTTGAAAGTGTTTTTAAACACAAATGCAACCAAATGTGTCCAGTATTAACTGGGCACAGTCTCTTATTCTATACGGCACGTCTAAAGCTAAAAAAAGGGCCTTCTCATTTTTCACATTTTGAATCAATTGATCATTGACATTGTTAGTCTTACATTCTACAATCACTTGTTTGATGGCTTACTTCAAATTTTGCTTTTGTGAAATTTCTTTTAGTCTTTTCATCATAATTTTCTAATAAAATTTCCACAACTGAAATGATTTCTTTCACCACCTCTACATCTAAACATGTGGGTTTGGGTTTGGTTTAGTTTGGATTTTTGTGAGAGAATTCAAGCCATTTTATACCTGACCAGTTACAAGATTAGATCCTGTCAAAAATTGCTTAAGACATGTTTGTTGGACGTTTAATACTGATTGCAAGTGACTAATTTCTTCAGTCCTGTTTTAGTAGTTGAGAGAAACTTCTTATCAAATTCAATGTGTGTTTGCTTTAAACAGCTTTTTATATTGTCCATGTTATTATCCTTTTTTTTTTTTTTTCTTAACAGCTTTTTTGTTTGGCTCTGTGGCAGCCAACTGCAATTGCCATATGTTGTGAGATTTGGAACACACCTTCTTCCAGTCTCTTTTATTCTTTACTGTTCAGGTCTTGGGACTAGCTTCTGCATTGCCACTCAATTCCATATCCGTAGTACACCTTCATTTTAAATTTTAAAATTTGCCCATACTTAATTTTTCTAACTAGAAGCATAATTTAATTATATTATAATTAAAATAAGTATTTCGATTTAATTATCAATTACAGTTTACATAGAAATTGCTATAACTGGAGTTGTCTGCATGAAATATCCAAATGAATGCATTATAATGTTACATTAGTGCATAGAAGAAAATCATTTGAAGGGAGTCAATCTGTCCACTGACTGCATCAGTGATGTGTTTGTGAATAATACTAGAAACTAGAAACAATGCTGGTGTCCCATACATGCACTACAACATCATAACGATGCCTTACGCAATGCGATGGGTAAGGTGAAATGCTGTCTTATCAAAATAGGATAAAATGGTATTGAAGAGGAAAAAAATTTTCACAATTCTTCAGTGTTTAAATTTAATTAAAATTAAATACAATTAAAATTGTAATTCCTCAGCTGCGGTAGTCTCATTCAAGTGCTCCATAGCCACATGTGTCTAGTGGCCACTTTATTGGATGCCACAACTTGGACTGTAGGAGAATGAGAACCGATTGTTAGGGTGCCAGGCGTTTTGTTAGATAGCTGATCTCAAAGAAAGGATCTCAATTATTCCTCAGAACAGTCCTGTCTATTGTTACCCACATTGTACATGAAAAACCGAGACTCAGTGAGATTTAGTGACTTGTCCAAGGCCATACAGTTAATTAGTGAAGCAGCTGGAATGCAGCTGTTAGTCTGAACCCAAAGCCCATGCTTTGTGTGCTGTGATGGTGTGGGGCCCCTTGCTTTGGTGTAATCATATGCATAACTGAACCGGTAAACAGGATGCTTTTCCCTTATCTCCCTCATGCCTAGATCCCTTTTGAAATTCACAAGTCTCTAGTTGTTTTAACCATCTTGTATGAGTGAAAGTTGGAACAATCAACAAATATATATTGTCCCCTATGGGTCAGGCACTACTCTAGTGAACAAGAAACAAGAGCCTCTGCCTTCATGCAGTTTACAGTCTTAAGCAAAAGGAACAGAAAATGACAAAAAACACTGTCGGTGAGATACTTCTCTCAGAAGTAAACGTTGTGAGTTTGTGAGTTTGCTTACAGTGATGCTTTTTTTTTTTTTGTTGAGACGGAGTCTCGCTCTGTCGCCCAGGCTGGAGTGCAGGGGTGCGATCTTGGCTCACTGAAAACTCCGCCTCCCAGGTTCACGCCATTCTGCTGCCTCAACCTCCCGAGTAGCTGGGACTATGGGCCCCGGCTACCATGCCCGGCTAATCTGTATTTTTAGTAGAGATGGGGTTTCACCATGTTAGCCAGGATGGTCTCGATCTCCTGACCTCGTGATCTGCCTGCCTTGGCCTCCCAAAGTGCTGGGATTACAAGTGTGAGACACTGCACCCAGCCGCAGTGATGCTTTTTTTTTTTTTTTTTGAGATGGAGTTTCACTCTTGTTGCCCAGGCTGGAGTGCAATGGCACAATCTTGGCTCACTGCAACCTCTGCCTCCCAGGTTCAAGGAATTCTCCTGCCTCAGCCTCCCTAGTAGCTGGGATTACAGGCGTGCACCACCATGCCCAGCCAATTTTGTTTTTTTAGTAGAGACAGGGTTTATCCATGTTGAGGCTGATCTCGAACTCCTGACCTCAGGTGATCCGCCCGCCTCGGTCTCTCAAAGTGCTGGGATTACAGGCGTGAGCCACCGCGCCCGGCCCACAGTGATGCTCTTTATGGTGACACTGCTTTTTGTGATTTTAGGACGGGATAAAATCATCTCAGCATGCAGTAACTCTGCCAAGCGTGGTTGTGCAAATAGGTCCTTAGTAGGCGCTTTTGCTGTTGAACATGACGTTATCACCTCCAATTTTGGGTAATTATTTTCATTCCTGTCCATTTGTCCGTTATTATCTTTGGGGGGCTAACATGTTTTAGTCTCTAAGGAGAAATGGACAACAGGTCAAAGGGACAAATGATAAAACTAGAAGGCAATGTCAGGCTGGGCACAGTGGCTCACCCAGCATTTTGGGAGGCCGAGGAGGGCAGATCGCCTGAGGTCAGGAGTTCGAGACCAGCCTGGCCAACATGGTGAAACCCTGTCTCTACTCACAATAGAAAAATTAGCCAGGCATGGTGGTAAGTGCCTGTAATTCCAGCTACTTAGGAGGCTGAGGCAGGAGAATCACTTGAACCTGGGAGGCGGAGGTTGCAACTGCATTCCGGCCTGGGTGACAAGAGTGAAACTCTGTCTGAAAAAAAAAAAGAAGGGCAATGTCCTCCAAGATGAAGAACGTCAGATGGATTAGGAGACGTATTGTTTCGTAATAAGGGAAACACAATCAGAGCACCCCATACTAAGGTACTGATGTGATCAGTAAAACTATGATCTGTAAAAGCAACATTTCGGACCTATGGTTTCTTTTCAGGCTACTGCCAATGCTACAGGAAGTTTCCTTTGGGTGGTGCAACCAGCTCTATAAAACTCTACCACCTGTGGTTTAGGATGCAGCTGAGGAGCACTAGGGCAGCTGGATCTTCCAGGGTAGAGATTTATGCATAGGAAAGTTTTTGTTTGTTTGTTTGTTTGTGTCCCCTGGGTAAAGCCTCAGGGGAGATAACCCTTGCAGAATATTTCAGAGTTCAACCAGATCGTCGTACAGATGGGGAAACCTAAAGTTCAGAGAGTTTAAGTGATTAATGTAAAGCCACACAGCATATTCATTCAGTGAGACTAGGACGTCTACATTTTCTTTCCAGCTAATGAGTTGTGGGTGAGGAGAGGAGGTGGGAGGGAGAATCAGAAGAAGTTAGAGACTGTGTGGAAAGCTCAGTAAGGCTAGGGTGTAAAGTCTGCTCCTGTATTTTCCACTCTGATGTTAGGCAGGTTTCTTCATTCTGCTGAGCTTCAGAATCTCAGCTGTGAAATGGGGATGACATAAACTTCCTAAGGTTTTGGTAAAGACTTGATGAAATGATGGGCTTATGTGCAAACACCTTGACCTCTTCAAGGTGAGAACTTCCCTTTACTCACTATCTGCAAAGTAGGACATCCTTTTGTTGGGCTTCAAACCATCTATTTCAAACTTTGAGCTCTCCAGGCTCCGGTATTAAGTTTTCTGGATGGGTAGATCAAATTCCACTGCCCTCCATCTGCCGGCCCCAACCTCCCCAGTGACTCTTTGTGTACCAAGATGTCCCCAGTTCTCCCCAGCATCCTGTTTCTGTGATCATACCCTGTACCCATCTCTCCTTTGTCACCTCTCAGAATCTTGCCCATCCTAGCTGGAGCTCCACCTAACAATTAGAAGCCTTTACAAGTATTTGGAGAGTGTGACAGGCTTTAAAGTGCTTTCACAGACACTCTGCCCTTTGATCCTCACAACAGCTCTGTGGGGGAATCAGGGCAGCTGTTATCATCCAAATTTTACCACTAAAGAAGCTGAAGCCATAGGGGCTAAATGACTTGCCCAAGGCCACAAGCTGGAAAACCCCAGGCTTTGAGGTCAGAAAGTCCTATGTTCAAATCTCAGCTTTGCCACTTGCTAGCATGGCGGCCTCAGGTAAGTTTTAGAGCTTCCCTGAGCCTCAGTTCCTCCATCTATAAAATGGAGATATTTGTTGTGTATCTGCAAGGTTGCATATTCTGAATGCGCAGTACTTTGTAGACAGCAAGTATTCAGCAAGCCAGACCAGAATCCAGTGCATCTTGCCATTTCTCTACACTATTCCTCAACACCACTCCAACTATTATATTAATAAGGAAGGGCTTCCATTTCTGAACTTAGGGAGCATTCATTGTCTTTATCAGGAGTCTTTGATTTCATGCCTCAGGAACGAACTCTGGCTGACAAACAGCAAATAGGATTTTGCCAAGACACTGTTAAGATCACAAAAGAGAAGAGCTGAAAAATCACTTTTTGGGAAGGAACTATGGCAGCCCCAGGAATCCCAGCAGCTCCTTGGGGGCAGCCATTGGGTGACAGTGCCAACTGTCTCCCTTAACCTTGTCTGTCTCTTTCCACTCAAGATCCAAGTTTACAGAAGATCTGATTGAGCTAGCCTGGGCCAGGTGCCCACCATGTGGGCAGTTGGGCGGGGGTGGTTGGCAGCCCACTGGAACGATATGGAATGGAGGAAAGGCAGTTCTACAACATAGAAATGCTCTCCAATAAATGGAGTTCATTACTTAGTGCTCATGTAACTCTGTGTGGCTGTTTGTATTTGCTTGTGCTTCTTTCTTAGCAAATCCTGGAAGGTCAGGGTGAGAGCAAGGGAAGGACACCTCTGTCTTATGCTTAGATTTAATATGGAAGCCCAGAGACAAACCCACTGCCTTGCCCATAATTGGTGCTCAATAAATATCAGATGATTTTATTACAGCCTTCAGTCTTTCCAGTACAAATTAAGCTAGAGCTTTCCTGACTTATCCCAGCTTCTAAACCTCAGCACTCTTACCTACATGCAGCCACCAATAAAGCAATCAATCAACAACAATTCACCTAATTAGCTTGCTCACATGAACCAATAAGTTCCTCAGGCCTGGCTGTTTCCCTTCACAACCACTGTGTGGGGTGCCAGGTGTCTTGTCAAAGGACTTGATTAATAAGTCGTTATAATTGAAGCTGAATACAATTAATTGCATAATTTTGAACTCTTCAAGTTTAATTCCATGAAAATTACATCACAGAATTGGGGCATGATAAAGTATTTCTAACCAAAGGAATAGAGGGAACTTGCATAACCACTGGTTCATATTGGTGACATGTTATGCACATGCCAGGTATGGACGCTTTCCATTGTTGTTAACAAACACTCATGTAGCTCGAATACTTAAATGAATTCTCAAATATGTGGTTCACAATTGAAAAAAACCTGGACGTTATCCTAGTCGGTCCCAACATTTTGATAATGTTAATGATGTCCTTAAATCTGTCCTGGTTTTGTTTTTTGTCTGTAAGCACAGATCACAGATCTGCTCCTATCTTGGGGTTTGTTTGGGTGGGTTTGATTTGGTCGTATTTTCTCTCTCTTTGCAGTTCCCTTACATTTGTTGTTTCAAATGGTTACTAACTTGCTGGAGGACGGGGTAGAAAATAGCTGATGAATAAAAATATTGCTGTCTGCCTTTGACAAAACTTTTACCCAATTGAGCCAGCAAGATTTTCATGAAGAAAATCTGAGAAATTAATTAATTAACTGTAACTGAATTTCACCTCTTTAACCTTAACTCGTGAGCAAACCTGAGCTAAATAAACATCTGACCATTCAATCTCTTCCACTTAAGGTTAACTTGAGTTTATTATTCAGGCTACTGCCCTTGTGTATTAGGCAACGCATAAATTACGCATACTAATTACCCTGGATGGGGCACCACTTTAATGAATTCTTTTAATTAAACTGCAACACAGTGGTTTTGCACAGGATGGTCTATATTTCATCCTTAAACTATGTTAACCTTCATCTTTGTCTGGGCGGCTCACACGTCCAACTGGAGAAGGTCTGAGTTTAATTCATCTAAGTATGTACATTCCACAACCCCCACTCCTTGACTATCATAGGAAAATTTGAAAGATGTTTCTCTTCTGCTTTGAGGTTAAGAAATTAGATGCCTCTGTGAAAAGTTATGATTCTGCTGGGGATACTGAGATGGAAAAGAAAAAGACAAAACAAAGAAAAACTGAAATGACAGAATCAACCAGCACAGCCCTGCAGTCTTTAACGTAGAAATAATAAAAGGAATTAACAATGTTCTTATTAATATGTAAACTAAGCAAAGAGCATCCTTCACTTTGCAATCTGTATGTTCCTGAGTTTAAAGCAAATAATCCTTACCATGAGTCCAGTTTTCAAGGATACAATCAGTTATCTATTATCTGGAACACTTAGTGGATACCGCAGTAGAGAAGATTGAAACCAGTGCATATTTTAGCCATGAGTATACATCTTCTCTTGTCTTTTTTACTAAGCTCCTGCTTCTAGGTAGGAAAATTGACTGCCTTGAGTTTTACCTCCCTGGTATCTGATTGGGTGTTGTGGGGAGAGGAAACAGTTGAGGTACTATCTAGATCCCAGGAACCTTCACTCCCTTGGGTAGTTCAGCTGGGAGAGCAGAGGCCCCAGTTCAAGTCAATATGTTAATTGAGCACCTATTGTAATTTTAGCCCTGTGTCTGAGACAGAATATCATGATGATTGAGAAATGTTCTATTTGTGTTATTTTTTAAAGCAAAAGGAATACATTTGTGTATTTATATTTGTACTTACGTAGATGAATTCAGGAAGGTGCACAAAAAACCCTTGGGAGGGTTTGCTTCTGAGAAATATTAAAGGTCTTTGTTAGGAGGGAAAAGCACTTATTCTATATCTTTCTCCTTATCCTCTTCCCTCTTTTTTTTTTTTTTTTTTTTTTTTTTTTTACCATGAGCATGTAATCCTTTGTTATTTAAAACTTTGAAACAATAAAAATAACTAGGGAGTTAATAGTTCAGTCAGGGAAAAAAGCATATACAATGTAATATATTAATAGCAAGTGCTGTGAAACATGAACACACAAACTCTTCTGCAAACATGGAGGTGGGATCATCTAACAGTGTCTGGTGGAGTCAGGGAAGACTCCTCAGAGGAGGTGACATGTAAATTGGGTTTTGAAGCATGAGTGTGAGAGTTTTTCAGGTTAAGACTCAGCCATTGAGTAATGGGAAGAGGAAGATAGTATAAGATGATTCCACTCACCTAAGATTGTTCTCTCTTAGAAATCCTGTTAGTAGATATGCTACTCTAGGGCTTTCCTGGTGACATGTAGAAATAGCATTTGAATGGTACAAAAAAGTTAGAAAGAATGAATAAGAACTACTGTATCATAGTACAACAGGGTGACTGTAGTCAATAATAACATAACTTTACATTTTAAAATAACTTAAAGAGTGTAACTGGATTGTTTGCAACTCAGTGGATAAATGCTTGAGGGGATGGATACCCCATTCTCCATGATGTACTGATCCACTTATTTAACATTGCACGCCTGTATCAACACATCTCATGTACCCCATAAATAGACATACCTACTATGGACCCACAAATATCAAAAATAAAATAAATAAAACTAGCATTTGAATCATTCTGATTTCTGATAAGAAAGTGATTGGGAACGACACATTGTATATAATCTCAAAAATTTTGTTCACTCTGGAAAATAGTTGGACATGCCTGAAATCCAAACTTCAGAGTTTTTCCAAAAGTTCCTGAAAAATTTTCACCAAGCCCTAACTTCACCTAAAATGTGTACAAAAGCAACTAACCTGGAGGTAGGATATAACTGATCTTCATTTTGCTGAGAAAGATAAAGAAAATATGGCGTTTTTAAAATCAGCAAAGCCTAGCTATTAAAACCTTTCATTACATTTGGAAATGGTATCCCCGTCTTCACCTCGTAGCCACAATAGAGGAAGAATAGGGAAAGTAAAGAATAGGGAAAGTAAAATGGTGGTCTCAAGTTCCGTATTTTGCCATTGATGGAGTTCTTTGGGGCACCAAATTTCCTTATGATGAGGCTATTAAGGATCCCCTGATATAAACTGGATGGTTCCAAGTCAGGCAAAGGAACCCAGCTTCCCAAGCACAGAGCAACAAGTCCTAGAAAGAGGAATTTGGTAGAACTTGGCTTGGCTCTCCCCGCTTCTTAGAGACCCGATGCTCATATGCAACAACCAGGGGAAGAGGCAAGGTGATTTATCTCATCTCTACCCTGATGCTGGTATGATCAATACCTTTCAGTTATTTACTGAGCCAGGGCTGTGTGCCAGATGCAGAAAATGCAAAGATGGATGTCGCATGGTTCCTGCTCTCCAATAGCTCACAGAGAAAAAAGAATCACAGACAATCCACTGTAATACAGAGGAATGAATGTATTTCTCTATTCAAAGCCAAATACAGAACTGGGAACCAGGACTCTTCCCCATGAAACTGGGAAGATTTCTCAGCCTGAAGACTCTTGAGTACAGTGCAAATATACCTTTAAAATGGAATCTATTCAAAGGCTTAACTGACGTTTTCATTATTTCAGACCAAAGAAGCAGAAGAAAGGCCAATATGCATAGGTAGAATATAATGTAAAGGCAGAGTTCTACAATGGGTAGATGGCTAAACCTAAAGAAAAATGTTTCTCTCCCCTGACACTCAGAAAATTCAGGAAGCTCCACAGTTTGTTAAATAATCTATGACAAAAACTAGGCTCCAGAGTGAATTTTTTATGATGACAGCAGCGGCTCCTGAGACAGACAACTCAGGTCCCCTTTGGATGTGCTGTGTGACATTGGATATGTCACGTAGCGTCTCTGATTCTCAGCTTCCTCATCTGTAAAACTTGAACAATAATAGGACCTACATCACAGGGTTGTTGATAGGGATTACATGAGATAGTGGATGTAAGGTGCTTAGCAAAGTGATAGGCCTCAAGTGAGTAATCAGTAAGTGTTAACTGTCATAATAGTTAGTACGAGTAAGGCAACTACATCCTAGAATGCTAAACAAGAGCATTTCTAAACATGAGAGTTTTATGGCCAAACCACCAGAAATGACAGTAGGAGTCTTCTCCATTTACATGGGCATGTGAAACTGCAAAAACTACACACACACACACACACACACACACACACACACACCACACACATACACACACACCACAGACACACCACACACACACACACACACACACACACACACTGTCTCTTATTTTGGTTTAGAAACCAAATTACTATTACTGAGGACCTATGTGAAAGACCTGGGATGAATCCTTAAACAACCAAATGCTACTTTTCTTGACTTACTTAAAAGCAGAGAGTGTCAGTCCTTTCTGGCCCTTTCCTCAGAAATGATGTGTATTTCACACAGAAGGTGAGTGGATACTTGTGTTCAGGTGTGCCCGTGAGTAGAGGGTATATCTCAAATAGCAAGAGCACCAGCACTGGAGAAGAAGTCTCAGGAAGGCCCTGTGGAGGCAGCCACCTGGGGCTGTCCACTCCCCTGGAGTGGCTCCAGCACTCAGCGCCAGTGCACTCTGCTTTGATCCTTTTGTGTTCCCAGGGCTTCCCAGGTGGCGTTTCTGCCCCAGGCTTTCTACACACAGAGTGTCTTCAGGCTGTCCTCTGCAGGAACATATGCTGTGACTTACCATCTGGCCTTTATGCAGCTCTCCAGTGGCCATGGTATGAAAACCTGCCTGTTTGGCAGCTACAAGTGCCCGCAGTCTCTTTGGTCTCTTTCTTGGTCTGAGTGTTTTTCAACATCAATGGATGTAATTAAGAAGAACTCAATCAAGCATATGGACTTAGGAGTCCATTATGACCAGGAAGGGAGCTCTACCTTGGAAAAGGAACTGCTTGGGGCGGGCCCAGCCTTGGGCTCCAGGGCAAATGGAGTGCCTGTGGCAGTGGGCCTGGGACACTCATTTACAGCTAAACACAGTGGCCATTGCACAGGCTCAAGGCTCAGCTCTAGATGGAAGCTTGGAGGATTGTCACGCTCACTGACAGCCAGAGCCTGGCTGAGGGGAGCACAGGCAGCTTGCTGATGAGTGTTTGTGTGTGTGTGTGTGTGTGTGTGTTTGTCTTGGCTCTACGCAATGGGCAGAACACCAGAACTGCTCAAATCCAGGTGTCAGCATTATTTATGTTGTTGCTCTTTGAACAGAGAAAGAATTACCAGTTGCTGCATGGCAGTTATTTCCAGAAGGTATGGAAGGAGATGCCAAAATCCATCTCCAGAGAGTTGAAACTAAAAGATGAAATTTGAATGTATAAATCACTGAATATGCATTCAATAGAATTCTAGGCAGCTAAAGAAAAGGCTGGGGAAATTCTTTACATACTGATATGGAAAGAACCCTAAAATGGGTTAAATGAAATAAATAAATAAATAAATAAATAAATAAATAAATAAATAAATAAACAAATAAATAAACAAACAAACCTCTTCTACTGTTTGCATAATAAGGTTGATAAGTTTGGGGGTGAGATGGTTATGTTTGCACTGGCTCATATATGGATAAGAGTGTCTGGAAGGATATACGAATAGCTAATAACGGTGGTTATCTATGTTGGGAAGAAAGGAAGAACATGAGCAGATGGGGAATTGCATGGGAGTTTTTACTGTATACTTTTATGTATAGTCATGCATCGCTTAATGACAAAGATACCTTCTGAGAAAGGTGTTGTAGGGTATTTGGCTGTGCAAACATCATAGAGTGAACTTACACAAACCTAGATGGCATAGCCTACTACACACCTGGACTATACAGTATAGCCTACTGCTCTTAGGCTACAAACCTCTATAGCGTGTTACCTCTATAGCCGCTACCGGTCCATGGCCTCTTAGGAACTGGGCTGCACAACAGGAGGTACTTGGACAGGGCACTTACCATGGATGAAGCTTGTAAGAGTGGAAGTTGTGGCCGGGCGCAGTGGCTCATGCCTGTAATCCCAGCACTTTGGGAGGTCGAGGTGGGCAGACTACGAAGTCAAGAGATCAAGACCATCCTGGCCAACATGGTGAAACCCTGTCTCTACTAAAAATTCAAAAATTAGCTGGGCGTGGTGGTGCGTGCCTATAGTCCCAGCTGACTGAGGCTGGAGAATCACTTGAACCTGGGAGATGGAGATCATGCCATTGCACTCCAGCCTGGCAACAGAGAGAGACTCTGTCTCAAGAGTGGAAGTTGTTCTGGGTGAGTCAATGAGTGAATAGTGGGTGAACGTGAAGGCCTAGGACATTACTGTACACTACTGTAGACTCTATATAAACACTGTACACTTAGGCTACACTACATTTACTAAAAATATTTTTTCAATCATAAATTGATTTTAGCCTACTAAAGGTTTTTACTTTATAAGCTTTACCCCAACTACTCAGGAGGCTGAGGCAGAAAGATCACCTGAGTCCAAAGGAAGATCACTTGAATCCAGGAGTTCGAGTCGAACCTGCACAACATGGCAAGACGCATCTCTAAACAACAAACCAAAACAAACCACTCAATTGTTTTAAACTTTCTGACTCTTTTGTAACAACATTTAGCTTAAAACACAAACACTTTGTATAGCTGTACAAAGTATTTTCTTTTTTTATATACTTGTTCTATAAGCTTGTTTACTATGTTTAAAAATTTCTTAATTTTTACTTTGTAAACTTTTTTAGGAAAAACAAAGACACAAACATACACATTAGACTAGGCCTACACCAGGTCAGGATCATCAGTATCACTGTCTTCCACCTCTACATCTTGTCACACTAGAAGGTCTTCAGGGACAATAACACACATGGAGATGTCCTCTCCTGTTATAACAATGCCTTCTTCTGGAACACATCCAAAAGGACCTGCCTGAGCTGTTTTACAGTTAAACTTTTTAATATATAAGTAGAAGGAGTGTATTCTAAAGTGACAATAGAAACTATAGTAAATATATAAACCAGTATCATAGTCATTTATTAGCACTATAAGATACTATGTGTTGTTCATAATTGTGTGTGCTATATGTTTATTCAATTGGCAGTATAGTCAGTGTGTTTACACAAGTGTTGCTACAAACACATGAGTAATGCATTGTGCTATGAGGTTATGATGGCTACAGCATCACTAGGCAAAGGGAATTTGTCAGCTCCATTATAATCTCATGGGACCACTGTCTTAAACATGATCCAACATTGACAAAAAAGATGGTTATGCTGTGCATGACTATAATTTAACCTAATTTTAAAATGTATTGCCCCTTTTAAAATTAAATAAATTTTAATGTGTTTAAAAGTTTTCAAGGTGACGTTGTAAAATATTGACAAGCCAGTGGAGATTGCATACTAGTAGATGTAGAAACACATTTTTATTAGTTTCTGCACACATCTCTCCACATGATTAAAGCCATTTGACTGCTAATAATATTCTCCATAACTTATTATCATATGATAGAGTAACTCACACATTGCATTTTCACATTGAGCATTTTTATATTAGGAAACTAAATATGAGTTGCATTAATTAATGAATTCCAGGTTTGAAAGTAGTTATGTGCTAATAACTAGAAGGCAGCATTAAGCCTTTGTCCTTTTTTCTTTGAATCAACTAACATTTATTGAACAAGTGTCCTGTGCTGTTGATAATTTGCTCTAGAATCCAGTTTTCACTGTGTGAAACTCTGTATGTGTAGGATAATGCATGTATATCCAGACAGCAATAGGTTTGGTTCAGAAACTTTTCTGACAGATTATTTACTTCTCCGGTTTGTCCAGAAAGAATATCATTTGGTGCCTGCATGTTAAACTGTTTTGGCTTTTCTAACAATACACAGGGGCATGAGGACAACGACCAAGATGCTGCTATTTACAAACTAGTAGAATCACAGATATTCATGTTCTCTCTCTTTCTGTCTCTCTCTCTCTCTCACACACACACACACAAAATACACACATTTAACCAAAGAGTTTCTTGTAATAAATCCATTTCCACTTCTCTAAGAAATATGAAAATCTTTACTGTAGTGGCATTGCACTGTGTAAATGTAACTAAACCAAAACTCATTTCCCCAGGATTCCTTTCCCTATAGGGCTCTACATTGGCATGAGCCACAAGAGAAACTTGCCTGAAATTTGGAAGGCAGCAGTGAGGCAGCATTAATTTTCAGTCTTTGAGGGTTGGTTTAGGGTGCCATGCACTATAGTGACTTGCACAAGTTGTCACTGATCTGCTAGCTCACCTTGTGGGTGTGGATATGGGTTGTAATTGGACTCACAGCTCCTCTGGCTCCCACCAGATTTCATGCCTCAATTTTTCCATGTCCTGGGCCAGGCATGTGTGTAACTCCATGGCAAAATATACTAGCTTTCCCTGCAAGTCAGCCACATTATGGAGGATGGAGGTCCAGAGAGACAGATACAGGTTCCAATACATCTTCCTGGGCTCCAACTTGCCCTTTTCTCCTCTACTTCATACCAAGACTTCTTTCCCAATTGCCAACCTAGCTGAGTATGCCAGCTTCAGACCCAACATCATAGTGGTCACAATCTTGAATAGACTTCTGTACTTGCTCCTACAGTTGCACGAGGTCTAATCCCCATAATCAATGCTTTATTCTATAGGTCTCATAGTGTTTCCATTTCTCTAGTTTAATTCTGATTGATATACTTCCCCAAAATGTCCAGAGACATGTCTTAGTCTTATCATTGCTAAGAGCACAGAGGCCGGGCGCGGTGGCTCAAGCCTGTAAACCCAGCACTTTGGGAGGCCGAGACGGGCGGATCACGAGGTCAGGAGATCAAGACCATCCTGGCTAACACGGCGAAACCCCGTCTCCACTAAAAATACAAAAACCTAGCCGGTTGAGGTGGCGGGCGCCTGTAGTCCCAGCTACTCGGGAGGCTGAGGCAGGAGAATGGTGTGAACCCGGGAGGCAGAGCTTGCAGTGAGCTGAGATCCGGCCACTGCACTCCAGCCCGGGCAACAGAGCGAGACTCCGTCTCAAAAAAAAAAAAAAAAAAAAAAAAAAGAGCACAGAATACCTAGGAATCAGTATCTCCACTTTGTAAGTAAGAAAGTGGGTTCTACAAAGAAAGTCAGCATCAAGGCTGAGAATCTCTCTGTATTCGTCCATTCTCACACTGCTATAAAAAAATACTTAAGACTGGATAATTTATAAAGAAAAGAGATTTAATTGGCTCATGGCTCTGCAGGCTAGCTCCTGCTCAGCTTCTGGGGAGGCCTCAGGAAACATACAGTCATGGCAGAAGGCAAAGGGGAAGCAGGCATATCTTGCATAGCCTGAGCAGAAGGAAGAGAGAGCAAGAGGGCAGGTGCCACACACTTTTAAACAACCAGATCTCCTAAGAACTCTATCATGAGAACAGCACCAAAGAGATGGTGCTAAACCATTCATGAAGGATCCACCCACATTATCCAATTACCTCCCACCAGGCCCCACCTCCAACATTGGGGATTCCAAATGAACGTGAGATTTGGGTGGAGACACAGATCCAAACCATGTCACAATCTAACTTCAAAACCTGTACTCTCTCTGTCAATACAATATTGCATTGGCTTCCAAAGTAAGAGGGGAGCTTAGAGCAAAAGAACATTGTCATAATATCTGAAAAATCAGCCATCAGAATAGATTAAAGAAAACATCCCCAGCTCCTAACTGAGAGTACTGGGGCTCAAGATGGCGTTTTCATTGTGATAAAAGACAAACATTAAGAATAAAAATTCTTTGCACATTCTGAGGAGATGGGGGACATTAGCCTTACAACATTTTAGCGATTTTGAATGAATGCAAGGATGAGTATTAGCCATATGTTGTTCAATACCATGAACTAAAATTTGGATTAATTCTATGTAATGCCAAAAAGTCATCTTCTTTTTTATTTTTTATTTTTATTTTTTTGAGATAGAGTCTCGCTCTGTCACCCAGGCTGGAGTGCAGTGGCACAATTTCGGCTCAGTCTAACCTCTGCCTCCTGGATTCAAGCCATTCTCCTGCCTCAGCCTTCTGAGCATCTGGGATTATAGGTGCATACCACCATGCACAACTAATTTTTGTATTTTTTAGTATAGACAGAGTTTTGCCATGTGGGCCAGGTTGGTCTCGAACTCCTGACTTCAAGTGATCTGCACCCCCCCTCCCCCGGCCTCCCAAAGTGCTGGGATTACAGGCGTGAACCACCAGGCCCGGCCAAAAAGTCTTCTATAACAATATTCATAAATATCCCCAAAGACTGTTACAGAATGTGATGGTTAATTTAATAGTGTCGACTTGACTGTGCCGCAAAATGCTTACATTCAACAGTATTTCTCAGTGTGTCTGTGAGGTTGATTCCAAATACAATTAGCATTTGAATTGGTAGACTCAATAAAGTAGATAGCCCTCCCCAAAGTGGGCTGGCATCATCCAAACCATGGAGGGACCGAGTAGGACAAAAAAGTGGAGGAAGAAGGAATGTTACCCCCCACACCCTTTTTTTTTCTATCTACCTGCATGAGCTGGGATGTCGGTCTTCTACCACCCTTGAACTGGGACTTACACTATGAGTTCCCCGGGTTCTTTGACCTTCTTAATCTGACTGGAATTAGACTACCAGGCTTCCTGGGTCTCCAGTTTGCAGATAGCAGGTGGCATATCATGGAATTTCTCAGCCTCCATAATTGCGTGAACTAATTCCTCCTTGTATATCTCTCTGTCTCCCTCTCTCTCTCTGTCTCTTTCTTTCTCTCTTGCCACACACACACACAATTGGAGGTTATATATGTGTGTGTGTGTGTGTGTGTGTGTGTGTGTGTGTGTGTATGTGTATATCCTGTTGAATCTGTTTCTTTAGAGAACCCTAACTAATACAGAGAGTATTATGTGACGTCAGGAAATGCAGATTGTGGACAGCCTTTTGCTGGTTCCAGCTTTCCTTCCTGGGCATGCATACACAGAGGTAATGCCTACACTCTCCATTGGGTTACTCTAAAAATTTCCACTATGCAAAATTGCTAGAAAATGTTATTTTCAAATCTAAATGATGGCTATAGAAAATGAAAGTCACTGACAACTGAAAGTATACAGCAGCAGGAGAAATTCTCAATGTCATGTATTAGTTGAAAGGTAGCAGGGAAAGTATTAAGAGAGAGCGGGTCACTTTGGGAATGAGAAATTTCTGGAAAGCCCTAGGCTAATTCACATCTTGGGACAGAAGAGGCTGTAAATCAATATAGCAGAGAATTTTAGGTTGGACCTATTTGGGACAAAGTATGCCATCGTTGTCTTACTCTGCTCAGGCTGCTATAGCAAAATACCACAGGCAGGGTGGCTTGAACAACAGATACTTATTTTCTTACAGTTCTGGCTGGAAGCCTGTGATCAAGGTGATAGCCTATTCAGTTGTTAGAGAGGGCTCTCTTCCTGGCTTGTAGACAGCCACCCTCTCTCTGTGTGCTCACATGGCCTTTCCTCAATATGTGTGTCTGGAAAGTGAGAGAAAGAGCCAGCTCTCTGATGTCTCTTTTTATAAGGACACTAATCCTATCAGATCAGGGCCCCATCGTTATGATCTCATTTCACCTTAATTACTTCCGCAGAGGGAGGATTCAACCTTGACTATAGATCACCAGTAAACAAGAGTAAATGAAAAGACCTTCAGATTTCAGCTTTGTGCTTGAACTTCTTTTATTTTGTCTTTCACAGCAGCATCTCAAAATTTGCCAGCATGCTCAGGTTGTAATCCTTCTGATTAAGGAAATAAGTCCTGCTTTACCTTAATAGGCAATTAGCTTTGACAATCAAATAATTGTTCTTCCTGATGTGCACACTAATACAAGCAGAATGTTGAGAATTCTCAGGAACATTCATTCTTTGAGTTTGCCGTGCTTTATCATTGTGGATCCAAAGCTGAGAGAGACACAAACTCAGCCCCACAGGAGATCAGAATCTAGTACAAAAAAGAATGTGAACAGATATACTACAACAAGGTAGCGATCTTGTCAGTTTTCCTGATGTTTGGCACAGCATTGACATAATGTACACCTGCTTTTTCTCCTGGACTTTTTAGAGTTTTAGGCTTTAGATTTAAGTCTATGATCCAATTTGTTAGTCTTGTGAATGGTATAGGATAGCAGTTAAGATTTTTGTCATACAAGTGTTCAGTTTTTCTAGCATTCTTTGCTGAACAGACTTCTTTTAGCCGTTGAATTACCTAGGCATCTTTGTTGAAAGGCAAGTAACCATATATGTATGGGTCTATTTCTGATTTATGTCTATCTTTATGCCAACACCACTATCTTGGTTAATATGGCTTACTGGTAAGACTTAAAATCAGATAGTGTAAGCGCTCCAATTGGGTTCTTCTTTTCCAGAATTGTTTTGTGTATTTTAGGTCTTTCAGAGTTCCACAACAATTTTATAACCAGCTTATCAATTACAACAAACCCCTTTAGAGAGTTTTGAGTAAAAGAATAGCATGAACTGAGCCGGGCATGGTGGCTCAGGCCTGTAATCCCAGCATTTTGGGAGGCCAACGCAGGGGGATCACGAGGTCAGGAGATCGAGATCATCCTGGCTAACACGGTGAAAGCCCATCTCTACTAAAAATACAAAAAAATTAGCTGAGTGTGGTGGTGGGCACCTGTAGTCCCAGGTACTTGGGAGGCTGAGGCAGGAGAATGGCATGAACCCGGGAGGCAGAGCTTGCAGTGAGCCGAGATCGCGCCACTGCACTCCAGCCTGGGCGACAGAGCGAGACTCTGTCTCAAAAACAAACAAACAAAAAGAATAGCATGAACTGACTTACATTTTAAAAGAATCACTCTGGTGGCTGTGACTTGCTCAATATCAAAGCTACTGGATAGACTAGACTTGACTATCCATTATATAAGGATATCTCAATCCAGTGGGTCAAATGAAAAGTAAACAAGCGTCATCTTGTTAGCAAGGGTTCTCAAATAAATTTCAACATACTGTGTCACCTAAAGATATTTCACAGAAAATTTAAGAATATTAGAATGTTAAATACATTTGGACTAGGTCCAGCATATGAAACTGACTTATGATTGCCTTTGACAAACTATTTAATGCTGAAGGGAGTATTACCAAACCCAGGAAACACTTCCCCAAAATAAAAGATACTGAAGGCTGGGTGTAGTGGTGCACACCTATACTCCCAGCACTTTGAGAGAATGAGGCAGGAGGATCCCTTGAGCCCAGGAGTTTGAGGATAGCCTGGGCAACATGGCGAGATTCCGTCTTTGTTTACAAAACAACAACAACAAAACTCTGGAAGTCATGTAAATGTGTTGTACAGGGTTGCAAGAAGCTGTGGACATTATCATTTAATTACTAACTAGGTTACTTTGGGCAAATACTTAAACCTGAGTTCCATATTTTCCAGCAAAACAGAGATATTGCCATTAACTACCCTATCTATCTTAAGACTTGTGAGAATCAAATGTGACAATGTGTGTAATAACATTGTATGGACTCTGGAGCCCAGTGTATAGACCTTGGTCATTAGAATTGCAAAAAATAGATAGGGCTGACTTTGTGGATCTGTTTGTATGGTTTTATTTTTTATTATGTTTCCTGCTTACATATTTTTAAAAATGTATTTAACTAAGCCAGCATTTATCGGATAGCTACAACATGGTACATAGTATTATGGGGTAGAAAAAAACTATAGTTAACCCAAGAGATTATAATTTTAGCAGGGAGACAAGTCTTGTACATGTAAAATAATGAGATACCAACAATAGTTCATATTTGGAAGCACTTTTCTACTTTGTTTGTTTGTTTTTGTTTTGTTTTGTTTGAGACACTGTCTTGCTGTGTCACCCAGGTTGGAATACACTGGCACAATCATGGCTCACGGCAGCCTTGACTTTCTGGGCTCACGTGATCCTCCCACCTCAGCCTCCAAGTAGCTGGGACTACAAGTGCATGCCACCACACCCGGCTAGTTTTTTTTATTTTTTTTTTGTGGAAATCACAGTGTTGCCCAGGCTGATCTCAAACTCCTGGGCTCAAGTGATCCTCCCACATTGGCCTCCCAAAGTGCTGGGATTACAAGTGTGAGTCACTGCACCCAGCCTTGAAAGCAGTTTTCAATTTGCTGATTTCTCTTACACACTTTATTTCATTTCATCCTTACAAACAACTCTATATAGTATGTATAGCATGGATATTTTTTGTTCTCATTTTACAAATGAGAACTTCTAGGCCCAGGAAGCTCAGAGATTTCTTCAAAATTATAAAGCTCATAAACAGCGGAGCTGGCGTCTAAATACAGATTAATTTCTGATTCCTAGCCCAGAAAATCTATTTTGATGGTTCTCAAACTTTGATGTGATTAAAAATCATTTAGGGAACTTGTTAAAAATGCAGGTTCCTGAATCTCACCGGAAGAGTTTTTAAATCAGTTGATCTGTGTCTAAGAATCTGATCTCTAACAAGTATTTCATATAATTCTCTTTCATATGGCCTGCAATTTGTTCCCCACCAATTTATTTTTCTGGTGCAGAACATAAAAAGCAGAAGCAGAGAGCTACCGCACTTCCGTATAACTGGCATGCAGAGTAGAGTGGTTATGAACACAAATTCTGGAGCCAGCTTACCTGCTTTTAAATTCTGCTTTCATCACTTGCTAATTGGGCAAATTATGTAACCACCCTGTGCCTCAGTTTCCTTGTCTATACAATGGGGATAATACTAGTACCTACCATATAGGCCTATGATGAAGGTGAAATAAGTAATTGTTTGTAAAGTAATTAGAGCAGAGCCTGGCACACAGCAAGCTTTGTGCTTGTGAGAAGGAATCCATAAAAACATGAAGGATGAGGAAGAACAGCCCTTCTGAGATGCAGAGGCCTCATTCGTCCGCCTAAACAATCCCCTTTCCCTTCCCTCATACTCACCCTTCTGATATTGCAGGTATCCATTGGCATCAGGTCCCGGGGAGGCTGACTGTAGCCAATTATCTCTGCTTGCAAACGAAGTGGAAGGTTCCGAGGGGCTCTCCGGCCCTATGTCGACTTTGTTGCTTCATCACATTTAAATCCACATTCTCTGCTAAAGAAAATAAACCAACACAGTAAAGCTTGCTGATAGCCACTCCATCTGTATTATAGCACACAATGATGGCTGGAAGTTAAAGGTTTGATATATAGGTCTATTTTTTTATTGCCAGTCCCTGCCCCTGAAGAAAGTATTAAAATTTCCAGATGAGTAACCAAACAATAAATAGATGAGACAGTTGCCGTGAATATCTGATTTTTTGCATAATAATGAGATATTGCTGGATAATGCACTCTGCCATCCCCAGTTTGTCTAAATTATCATTTTGATTGGTCAAATGCATAAGAAAGATATACCAATAAAGTCATGTCAAGTGCTCTGTTGTAAATTGATGCCGGATGGAGGTTCTTTAGGGTTGAGGTGAGGTGGGGGCAGGGAGAACTGATTCTTCAGTAAGTAACTTTAGGTAGATGTTTTCTTCAGCTGATTCATAATCAAAGGCATCTGAAACTCTTGCTTCTCCAGGGCCGCATGCATAAACATGAAGTAGTTTGTGCCTTCTAAGGCCTTGTGTGTTGTTTTTGGAATTGAAAATAAGAACCAGATTTGGAACAGAAGGGTTGTTCTAGGACATCTGAGGTTTGTTTTGTGTGGAGAATTTTCCCCTTGATTTTGCATCCTCGAGACATAACATCAGAGTGTTGATAGAACTTCTGAATCAGAAAGACCATTCATTAGGAAACAGGATGTCAGTAAATCCAAATAGCTCTTTTTCCACCTTAAAAAAAAAAAAAATTGGAAGAATTCTACAAGTTCCAAAGTGGGGTGAAAACTAAAATTGCCTGAAGCAGTTTGACTTGCAACTCCTCCTTCTTAGTTATATAACACTTGGTTTAATGTGTTTGGTAATTCATCCTGGATTCTATTTTCAAATTTTCCTACTGCTGTGTTGAGTGATCATTTTTATCCTTTGCTGTTATTTAAGTGTTCCATGGCCCTGCCTTGAGGTCAGGAGCTATATCTTGGCATGATTTGTGTGCCCTGCAGGACTTGCATATAGTAGGTGCTCGAACAGAGCAAAGGCTGAGCACTCAGCAGTCTAGGATGCTAAATAAGCTATCACTTTTTGAAACGTTTCGAAGCAATAACCAAGTATAGAATTGTGTGGCATTTATTATAAATAAATATGGCAGTCATTTATCAAGCACCAATCAGGAGCCAAACACCATGCAGACATTAGCTCCTTTACTACATACATCTCAGCAAAGAGGAAAGTCTTACCCCCATTTTGCAGGGGGAGAAACTAAGACTCCAAAATGCTCAGTAGTTGGGGCAGGGTGACACACCCAGTAAGTGAACTTGCACCTGTCTGACTCTAAGACTCAGCTCCTTTCACTAAGCCACACATCCTTTGCCACCACCATTGTTAAACTTCTATTACTCCATCCTTTTTTTGTCTCGTGGATATCCCAGTCAATACTGAGCTGACACCACCCCACCCCAAGCATTTGAGTCTTTTGCGGTTTGGCATCTAAGCTGGCCCGGCCATGACAGCTGGAAACTGGCATCCCCCAAAATCCCATACATCCAAGGGGTTATTGGCAAAGCGGAACTAATAAAACCTCTTTCAAGTGACAAAGCTGAAGATTTCCTGGAAGTCAGCTTTCTGATGTAGAAGGCTGCAAACTGTAGTAAATGGATACTCTAGTAAAAGTTTAAAAAGTAATAAAATTAGGAAAATTTCCCTTTGCTGCCAAGGCTGGAGTGCAGTGGTGCGATCTTGGCTCACTGCAACCTCCACCTCCCAAGTTCAAGTGATTCTCCTGCCTCAGCCTCCTGAGTAGCTGGGACTACAGGCATGTGCCACTATACCCAGCTAATTTTTTTGTAGTTTTATTAGAGATGGGGTTTCACTGTGTTGGTCAGGCTGGTCTCGAACTCCTGACCTCAAATGATCTGCCTGCCTTGACCTCCCAAAGCGCTGGGATTACAGGCATGAGCAACTGCACCCTGCAAAACTGAGAAATTTTTTGCTTAAAAAAAAAATACCTGTAAGGAGATCCCTAGATGCACTGGAGAAATAGAATTTGAGCTTATCTCAAAATCTGTAAAATATACAGTGTGGTGAGTAGGGTATTGAAGGGAGACACTACAACCTCAAGAGAAGAATCTTGTTGGACAGATTTGTTGTTATTAATTTATCATTAATTAATGACATCTGAGGATTATGTGAGGCAAGGGATACAAAGTGCAAGCTAAAGTCTTTCCCGTATTTGTGAAGTCACTACTGGAAATGACTAAAAGTGTCTAGGACACTAGTTATTCTGACAGATACAATTTACAGCTCATTGCTTTAAACTCCATGTGTCTGTGCACTGCTCTCCCTCCTCAACCCTGTTCCCTCTCCCCATCCAGTGACTGTTTTTTTTTTCTGTTTTTTTTTTTTTTGGAGGAGTCTCACTCTGTCACCAAGGCTGGAGGGCAGTGGTACAATCACAGCTCACTACAACCTCTGCCTCCTGGGCTCAAGCAGTTCTCCTGCCTCAGCCTCCTGAGTAACTGGGATTACAGGGGCCCACCACCATGCCTGGCTAATTTTTGGTATTTTTAGTAATGACGGGGTTTCACCGTGTTGGCCTGGCTGGTTTTGAACTCCTGACCTGAGTGATTCTCCTGTGTCGGCCTCCCAAAGTACTAGGATTACAGGTGGGAGCCACCATGCCCAGCCCCAGTGAGTTATTTGAAGGCACAGATTGAGTAGTTTCCAGAGCCGAGCATAACATATGAGCAGGATAAGTGTAGGTAATTTTGGTATAATAAAAAAATAGAAAATGGTGCTACCAGTGTGGGTCTCTCTGCCTCCTTGAGTCTGGCTGTTCTTTCAAAAATACCCTGTTCCTCAGCATGGCCTATGGAGCCACAGGCTACTGTTACCTAAAAGAGGAGAAAAGCTGAAGAGGAGAGGAGGACAGAGGTGGAAGAGAAAAAGAAGCTGGACGAACTGAAATGGATTTTGAGAATTGGCAGAAGCCCAAGATGGCAGCAGATTAAAGAAAACGATCTCTTTGAGCCTGCTTTTCTCCAGAGCAGTAGTGGATGAATAAAGCTTCCTGTGTTGTGTGAAAATAACAACAACAATAATAATAATAATAATAATAATAATAATAATAATAATAATATTCGGGTTTTGTCCCTGGTTCCTGACACAGAGTTCCTAAAACACTAGGAATTTAGTATCTTTTGTATGCTAACGAAGTGACTCAGGGGACGGTGGGCGGGCTATACAGCTTCTGGAAGGGAGCTGATCACCAGAAAACGAAGTGATTACAAGGTTAGAACTTTCAGCCTCACCTCCTGACCTCTGGGGAAGGAAGAGGGGCTGGAGGTCACATTCAGTCACCCATGATCAATGATTTACTCAATTTGCCTACTGCCTCCATTAAAACCCCTAAATAACATTGTTGGGTGGCTTTCAGTTGGGTGAACTCGTGGATGCACTGTGAAGGTGGCATGCCCAAAGAAGGCATGGAAACCCTGCACCCCTACTCCCACCTCCAAATATGTTGCCCTGTGCATCCTTTCTATTTGACTGTCCTGAGCTGTGTCCTTTATAATAAATTGGGCAGTTCTAGTGAATTACAGAATGGGGGCAAGGAGACTCTGAATTTGCAGTCAGCCAGTAACAAGTGCAGGTAACCTGAGGACCTCATTTGTGGTTGGTGTCTGAAGTGGGGCAGTCTTGTGGGACTGATCCCTTGACATGTGGGTCCTACACTACCTCTGGGTAATGTTAGAGTTGGTGTAGGAAAATGTAAGAATTGGTTGTGTCAGAGGCATTTGAACTGGAGCAACATCATCTTGAGTAGGGGCTGGCTAAAATAAGGCTGAGACCTACTGGGGCTGCATTCCCAGTAGGTTAGGCATTCTTAGTCACACTGGCAGGACTGGTATCACAAGATACAGGTTCTAAAGACCCTGCTGATAAAACAGGATGTGGTGAAGAAGCTGGCCCAGACCCACCAAAGCCAAGATGACAATGAAAGTGACCTCTGGTGGTCCTCACTGCTCATTACATGCTAGTTATAATACATTAGCATGCTAAAAGACACTCCCACCAGTGCCATGACAGTTGCAAATGTCATGGCAGCTTTGGGAAGTTACCCTATATGGTCTAAAAAGAGGAGGAGCCCTTATTTCTGGGAAATCCCTGCCCCTTTTCTTGAAAACTCGTGAATAATCCACCCCTTGTTGAGCATATAATCAAGAAATAAGCATAAAAATAACCAACCAGCCGGGCGCGGTGGCTCAAGCCTGTAATCCCAGCACTTTGAGAGGCCGAGACGGGCGGATCACGAGGTCAGGAGATCGAGACCATCCTGGCTAACACGGTGAAACCCCGTCTCCACTAAAAATTACAAAAAACTAGCCGGGCGAGGTGGCGGGCGCCTGTAGTCCCAGCCACTCCGGAGGCT
>NC_045439.1:106300270-106578827 GCF_002776525.5 Piliocolobus tephrosceles
AAAAAAAAAAAAAAAAAAAAAAAAAAAAAAAACTACAACAACAACAAACCAACTAGCAGTCCTCAGTGCTGCTCTGCCTATGGAGTAGCCATTCTTTAATTTCTTTACTTTCTTAATAAACTTGCTTTCGCTTTACTCTATGGAGTCATCCCAAATTCTTTCTTGTGAGGGATCCAAGAACCCTCTCTTGGGGTCTGGATCAGGACTCATTTCCGGTAACAGTTGTGGTTGTTGTTTGGAAAAGAGTAACATTTGGGGTCAGAAACACACACACACACACACACACACACAACATTTTATGAATGAATGAATAAATCAAAGAATCTTTGTTACCTGATATGTTTTAGCCTCATGTAAATGAAAATCCAATTCAAACTAGGAGAGTAAAGGGCACTTACTGGTTCATGACACTTCAAATGTTCAAGGCAGAACTTGATATACATCGGGTAGCACCCTAGAGAGTGACTCAATAATGTCCCAAGCATTTGTTTGTTTTTTTTTTTCTCCATTTGTTTATTTTTCTCTCCACTGTTGCTTCTGCAATGCCAGCTTCATCTTAACAGTTTATCTGGGGTTCCTACGTGGGCAGCCAGCCACTCCCGTCCACTTCTCACTCAGTTCTGTCAGGAAAGAATGACTGACTTTGAAGCGTACCTGGCACATTTTTTGGGGGGTGGGAAGGGGGGAACAGAGTCTCGCTCTGTCGCCCAGGCTTCAGTGCTTACTGCAAGCTCCACCTCCTGGGTTCACACCATTCTCCTGCCTCAGCCTCCCGAGTAACTGGGACGACAGGCGCCCGCCACCACACCTGGCTAATTTTTTGTAATTTTAGTAGAGACAGGGTTTCACCGTGTTAGCCAGGGTGGTCTCCATCTCCTGACCTCGTGATCCACCCATCTCGGGCTCCCAAAGTGCTGGGATTACAGGCGTGAGCCACTGCACCCGGCCCTGGCACATTTCTTATAATCACTCTGTTAGGATCTACCAAGGATTACATACCTGTCTGACCAGTCATGGTGCCTGAGAATGGACTGCTTGTCTTAGTATAGGTTTCTTGGTAGAAGCAGCTTTCTTATTACTTCATGCACTCCCAAACTGAAACTGCAGGTTTTGGAAAGGTGAGAATGATACTGGGAAGGCATCCAGCTAATCTTCATTCTACTTGGGATGTGCTTATTTCATCTAACAAGTAAGGTGTTTCCTAAATTGATCCATTTGTTTGTATGCTAGCATATTATGACATATTTTAACCAAACAATCCCTAGCAAATGTTATATTCAGGAGAAGTCAGGTCTTACCATAAGATAACTATGAAGTGTTTCACATATTGGCTCAAACCAATGGCATGTTTGATAGTACTTTGTAAACTACACAGTCTGTAAAAATATGAGATGGTCCCATGAACAACTAGAGAAATATAAGGATATACTGAGAGTTGTGACTAGCTTTTGCTTTCTGATCCAACTTCTGTAACAGGCTATAAATAAATTTATTAACAGCTCCCACATTTACAACCAAATGGATTACTTGATAAAAATCTAGACTTCTTCTTGGCTTTTTACCAGATTTGTAGCTCAGTAACCATCTAATAAATATAGGTTGGCCTGTCACAGACCAATTCATACTCCACAGTTTTAGCTCAGATGTTGGCAAGCTTTTTCGCTAAAGAGTCAGAGAATAAATATTTTAGGCTTTGTAAGTCATGTGGTCTCTGGCACAACTTAACTCTGCTTTAGGAGCCCAAAACAGCCACAGAAACTATGTAAATTAACGAATATGCCTATATTCTAATAAAACTTTATTTATGGTCACTGAAGTTTGAATATCATATAATTTTCATGTGTCACAAACTATTATTCCTTTGACTTATTTCAAGCATTTAGAAATGTAAAAACTAGGCCTGGCACAGTGGCTTATGCCTGTAATCCCAGTATTTTGGGAGGCCGAGGCAGGCAGATCACGAGGTCAGGAGACCGAGACCAGCCTGGCCAACGTGGTGAAACTCTGTCTCTACTAAAGATACAAAAAATTAGCTGGGTGTGGTGGCACGTGCCTGTAATCTCAGCTACTCAGGAGGCTAGGGCAGGAGAATCACTTGAACCTAGGAGGCAGAGGTTGCAGTGAGCCGAGGTAGCATCATTGCACTCCAGCCTGGGCGACAGGGCAAGACTTCATCTCAAAATAAAATAAAATAAAAACCATTCTTAGTACACAGGCTGTACAGCAAGCTGAATTTGGCTCATGGGCTGAAATTTGTCAACTCCTGTTTTAGCTCAATGCCACAAACCCATAAAGTTTATGGAGAGCGGATGAAAATGGTATTACCTGAACCAATAATTTGTGCATTCACAAAGAAAAAATCTCACTCTACTTTGCATGTGGGTTCTATAAGTTCATTCATTATTTTTTGTTCCTTTCACTCTACTTTTGAAATCAATGGATGGTCCAAAATTTCTAGAATTCACACTTTTACCTTAAAAGTTAAAAAGATGTAAAGTTTTTGAGAAAACATGAGAGTGATTTCAGGTTACAGCTGGACACCTACAAGATTGGGCTACATCTTTGTTGGAGCTGGTGCAAGCTCAGCAGGTCCTCACTGAAACTCAACATTTTCTCCCAAAGCCACTTGCTCCCCACCGTTGCTATTTTCCATCCACGGTACCTCATTTCTAGTTAACCAGGCTTGAAAATTAGTGTTACTGTATAGTGAGCATTCCAAAGGAATCCTGCTCAGCCTCAGGACTTCTGTGTAGTGGACCTGCCTCCCTAGGTCCCAGGGATGGAACTTGACCCATATGTGGCCAATCAGAGAACTATATCTCTTTAGCTACAGTGATGATCCAAAGAGAATGAATCAGACTCCTCCATGGGACTTTTGCTAGAACGATCAGGTTGAGTTGAGTTTCTGTTACTTGCAACCCAAGTAGTGCTAACTAAATGAATTACCATTCAATTATTTTAATCCTTACCTCTCCTGCCCAGTTCCTTTTCCCCCACTATCTAGTCAGTTACCATGGCCTCTGATTTGTGGGATATGTCTTCCAAATTCATCCATTTCCTTCAGTTCTTAATTACTTCACCATTACCTCCTTCTATTTGTCACATTAGTCTCACTGGTATCCTATTCAATATATACTTTTTGAAGGACATGCTGCTATATGTTACAATGGCAGTGGACTAAACTGGCAAGAGCACTGGATTTAGGGTCAGGTAGAATCTGGGTTTGAATCTCAGTCAGCCCCTCATCAGGAAATGTATTGGCTCCTTTAGGTGTTAGTTTCCCCGTGTGTGTCATAGGGGTAGCTTTTAGGGTTAATAGGAGGATTAAAAAAGAATGACATATGAATCAGACCATATACATACACAGTGGGCATCTAAGAAATTAGAGTTCTTAGTATTGGATGAAAGGAACTGTGAAAGCCCCAACTCTCATCCTTGAAGAACATTCAGGTGTCCTTCTCATGGGGCTTGCACCTCTCCATCCATCTTCTCATTACTTCTTATCTTCCTGCTATGTGAGGCCATTTCTGTATGCAGCCTCGTTGCTCATAAATCTCCTAAGGCCTACACTGGCTCCACAGACTCTTCACTCTGGCCTCCAGAACGTCCATCTGCTCTCTTCACCTGAAATTATCCCTATAAACATTATAAAAATTAATCAGGGAAGAAGGGGGGAGAAATGAAAATACACCATGCTCATAGCACATTCAACATTAATCATTAGGTCGGCTTGCACTCTGACTTGCTTCCTTATAATTCTTTGCCTGCTGCCCTAGAATCACATAGACCCTAGATTATAGTTCCCCTTAACTGCTCAATAGATGACAACTTGAGCATTGTGAAATGTTAAGTTTTCCATTTGAGATATTCTTTCAGATCCTGCATGCCAATGAAACTACTGATGTCAGCTGGTCTGAAGCACCCCAAGAGAAGATGACTCACCAAAGAATGTGGTTTCTACATCCTGACAATTTTATCACTTACCCTGTCCAATCAACAACCCAATTTTCCAGCCCCTTGTACTCCATGAGCCCCTTAAAAACTCAGCCCAGAGCTCCTGGGGGAGATGGATTTGAGTGTCTCCTCTTACCCCTCTTATCTCTTACCCTCTTGCTTGGCCACCCTGAAATTACTAAATTCCTTCTTTGCTACAACCCTTGCTGTCTCTGCATATTAGCCTGTTGCTACACAGCAGGCATATGAATCTGTTGGTACTGTAACACACTCAATCTGATCTCCCTCTGTCTCAACCATCAAGTCTCTTTCCACCAAGTGGGAAAAGTCACTATCTGCCAGATATGCCACCCAAAGTCCTTATGCTAGTAAACTTGAATTTGAAATATTAGTCTTCACTCAGTCCTAAACACCAAATCCTCTCAAGGCCTTCTGTTCCTCCTCTTTCTCTTCTTCCTTCTCAGAATTTTCAAAGAACCGATTCTTTTATTGAGGCATGCTCTCCATGTGTGTCTTCTTTACTAGATGGTAAGTTCCTGGAAATCAGGATTTGTTGGGTATGTATTCGTAACTGTATCCCTGTTGCCAATTCCTAGCACAGTAGAGCATCCGTGTCCATTGTTCAGTATGCATCAGTTGAGTAGACTTTTATGGTGCTGAAGGATTAAGTGATCCAGGCTCATAAACACTCTATTAGTCAGGATTCAGTTGGGAAAACAGAACTAACACTAGATATTTTGTTTTTAAATGTATTTACTTATATTTTTAAGAGGCAGGGTCTCTTTGTTGCCCAGGCTAGAGTGCAGCAGAATGATCATAGCTCACTGCAGCCTCAAAGTCCTGCACTTCAAGTGATTCTCCCACCTCAGCCTCCGTAGTAGCTGGGACTACTGGCCTGCACTGCTGTGACCAGCTATTTTTATATTTGTAGGCCGGGCACGGTGGCTCATGCCTACAATCCCAGCACTCTGAGAGGCAAAGGCAGATGGAACACCTGAGGTCAGGAGTTCGAGACCAGCCTGGCCAACATGGCGAAACCTTGTTTCTACTAAAAATACAAAAATTAGTTGGGCCTCATGGCGGGCGCCTGTCATCCCAGCTCCTTGGGAGGCTGAGGCAGGAGAATTGCTTGAGCCTGGGAGGCAGAGGTTGCAATGAGCTGAGATTGTACCACTGCACTCCAGCCTGAGTGACAACAGGAAAACGCCTTCTAAAAAATTAAAAAAAAAAAAAATTCAGAACAGAATAGGGAGAGAGGGACAACAAGGACCCCAGTCTTTGCAACTGTATACATCTTTAAAAATGGTGTGGGGGCTGTAATGACTCCAATGGCTAAGCTTGGCCACTGGAGTAATAGCTCCAGGACTTCCTGTAGTGAGCGATCATGTGCAGTACCAGGTGTAAACCCTTATTTGGGAAGTTCAACCACCAAACCAGCATCAGACAAACAAGAAGCCTGGGTGAATCTCGCTAGCCTTATCCAGCCGAAACACATTTACCAAAGCACAGCTCTATTAGGGAAAGGTTGACAAACTTTCCAGACACACAGCAAACTGGCAACCCATCACTCGAGTTGGGAGCATAAACTGTTTCTCAGGAGTCACTCAGAACTGAAACCAGTGGTCAAAATGGAGGCTAGAGTTGGGACAGTCAACACAAAGACATACAACCTTCTTAAAATGCACGCTTACAAAAACAAATAAATGCCAGCCTTTTGAGAGTTGCATTGAAAAAGCTATGGGAGTACCCAAGCATACTTTAGAAAGCTGAGCATTAAGAGAAAACACCAAATGCTGATTTCCTCAATATTTGGTTGCATCGACAACAGATGAAATTATATTTACTGAGTTAGAAAGTTACATCATTTCTTCCTTCTTTCCATTTTTCTTCTTTTTAAAATCACATCAAAAGTGCAAAAATGGGCCGGGCGCGGTGGCTCATGCCTGTAATCCCAGCACTTTGAGAGGCCAAGACGGGTGGATCACGAGGTCCGGAGTTCGAGACCAGCCTGACCAACATGGTGAAACCCTGTCTCCACTAAAAATACAAAAATTAGCCAGGCGTGGTGTTGCATGCCTGTAATCCCAGCTACTCAAGAGGCTGAGGCAGGAGAATCACTTGAACCCAGGAAGCGGAGGTTGCAGTGAGCCGAGATCACGCCACTGCACTCCAGCCTGGGTAACAGAGTGAGACCCCATTTAAAAAAAAAAAAAAAGTGCAAAAATCGTACTTTTTCCTGCTTCTGATTTGTTTTATGATCTGATAGAGGCTGTCAGGGAAGAAAAAGGCACTCAGGTTGGTAATTTTCTTCTAACTATAAGAATGCATTCCTGCTTAGATTTCATGTGGCTGCCCTCAATTCTGGAAGATTTAAGTTAATCATGATGTATGGAGCCAGGTTGGTTGGCTATATGCTGAGGTCCATTTTCAAGGATGGGATGGAGATATTTCAGTGTGACTTTTTTGGTACATGATCTGACCGAGATCAAATATCAAAAATTGCTGTAAGCTAGAATACAGGACTATGTTTGGTTATTTAGAAGGTTTTCTTTCCCCCAAATAAGTTAAATAGAAGACAGTTTAGGAAGAAAATGCAGTTTAGTGAAAGTGTCTTTATAGTAAACCAACTTTTATTGAGTGTCTATAGGGTGTAGATAATACTTATTAGCTGAGTAACCTTGGGCAAGTTAGTTAAATGCTGTGTGCCTCAATATTCCCATCTGTACAATGGGCATAATAAAAAAGTACCTATTTTGTAAAGCTGTTATTGGGATAAAATAAGTCAATTTTTTTTAAAGAACTTAGAACAGTGGAAATGATCAGCTCAGAAGATGGTGGCTTGTTGTTTGAAGACTATGGAAAAGTAGTTATGAAAATATTACTTTGATTTTATGATTTTTTTCTCCCAACAAAAAACATTGATCCCAATTCAGGAGAATGATTTCAATCTCAGCGACTAGTTATAGCATGAGGTGTGGACCTCATGCTTATCCTTCTTTATTCTCTTCTATCTGTTCCAACTGACAAGCACTGATGGGTGCTAGTGTCATGCCTCACTCACTGTGTAGCCACCTTATCATTATTATTATTATTATTTTTCAAGATGAAGTCTTTCTCTGTCATCCAGGCTAAGTGCAGTGGCACGATCTTGGCTCAATGCAACCTCCACCTCCTGGGTTCAAGTGATTCTCCTGCTTCACCCTCCCCAGTAGCTGGGATTACAGGCACGCACCACCACACCTGGCTAATTTTTGTACTCTTAGTAGAGACGGGGTTTCATCATGTTGGCCAGGCTGATCTCGAATTCTTGACCACGTGATCTGCCCACCTTGGCCTCCCAAAGTGCTGGGATTACAGGCGTGAGCCACCATGCCCGGCCAAAGGCACCTTATTAAAAACAAATAAGGTCTCAAGAACCTGGAGTGGGGAAGTCTGACACAAAAGTGTCAGATAAGAAAGGTCAAAACAAAATGCTACAACAAGGAGATGAAGTCTGAAGTTCAGATTCCTTGCCTGCTTTGCCATCCCCTTCCTCTCAATCTACCTTCTTGGGAATTAGTCATTTCAAAGCAGTCAAAGAAACAAATTGGTCAATATCTGTTGTGGGCCTGAACCCTTTGGACTCAAGGCAGTCTGTCTGGAAGACTGTTTGTAATTTTGGGGAAGATATGAGAAACTTAAGAAATGATTCCAATTCAAGGTGGATCTCTTTCTCTTGAGATCTGGGGTTAAGCAATAACCATTCCCTCTAGTCACACAAACTACCCAGTACACTCACTTCAAAAAGGTATGGCGTGCCATGCAGCATGAACTACCTTAAAATCATGCGCACTCACATGATCAGATAAAGACTTCGTTTTGTCAATTTCAATACCTGCAAATTTTTTCTTTTTTTTGAGACGGAGTTTCGCTCTTTTTGCCCAGGCTGGAGTGCAATGGCGTGATCTTGGCTCACCGCAACCTCCACCTCCTGGGTTCAAGCGATTCTCCTGCCTCAGCCTCCCAAGTAGCTGGGATTACAGGTATGCGCCACCATGCCTGGCTAATTTTGTATTTTTAGTAGAGATGGGGTTTCTCCATGTTGGTCAGGCTGGTCTTGAACTCCCGACCTCAGGTGATCCACCCGCCTTAGTCCCCCAAAGTGCCGGGATTACAGGCGTGAGCCACCGCGTCCGGCCTCCTGCATAATTTTTTTATTGTTAGTTGCATTTGTCTGGCATCTGTGGTAGGACTGAAGTTTTCTGCTTTACTTTATTTTTAGAACCTGATTCTGGTATTGTTAAGTCATTGGGCTGCAGACAAGACAATATATCAGAGGGATTCACAAGTAAGTAAAATAAAGATATTGGTTTACCTGGAATCTCTCAGGACCTTTCTAACACTAACATTCAGTGCTTTCATGATTCTAAGTCAAGCTGATATTGCTCTGGGTTTCTGGGTGCAGGGTAAATAGCAATGGAAATATAAGAGCAAAAGCTGAAATCTTTAGTTAAATTACATTACTGAATTTGCAGGAAGCTGTTAAGGTTCAGTATGCCAAAAGCTAATTTATTTTATGTAATTGGAACTAGCGTTTGGTTAGGTATAAAATATGTTCACTGCAACAGTCTTTGTATTAGCAAAAATAAACAAAACCTAAAAGCATTCTAAATGCCCAAACAGAAAGAATTCACTCAGTGGCATACTACACAACCTTTAAAATCAATGGTTATTAAAAGTATATAGCTAAATGGGAAAATGTCTACGATATGCTGGAGAAAAGCAGGATATAAAAATGTCTTATACAGAAATAACTATGGAAAATATTGAAAGAAGAAATGAATGATTTAAAATATGCATATGCAAAATATATAAAATATTCCTATAACAAAGTATTTTTACAGTACAAACTAAATTTCTAAATGAAATAGAATAGAACCTATTACATATTTAGAAATCAATATAAACCTCTCTCTAAACTGCACCATTTCTCATTGCAGTGAAATTCCAAGTAATTATTTTACATGATTTATTCAGCACCTGTCATTTTAAGAATTGGATAATGTTTGGCTCCACAGCAAAGAATAATTAGCACTATAATTAATCAAATTGCTCTTTATACTTCTATGTCAAAGTTAATCATATTCATTTTCTTGTTTTATGTAAGGGGTTCTCTTTTACTGAAGCCAATAACATCCACAAGTAAACTTAAATGCATTTCACATGTTTTAGTTTTACAAACTTAATATCACAGCAGAAACGTAATCTCAGTCAACACTCTTAATTACTGACACCTGGAGCAAAAGCATAGCGTTCTTACCTAAGCTAAACCAATAGGACTATTTTCAGAATGCTCAATCATTCAGTCATCAATTGTTCTGTGTTAGGCACAGGAACCACTGTATTAAACATAATCTGGACTAATCTGATAGAAGACATTATCCTTGCCTGTTCTCCCTTATTCTCCCCTGCCCTTCCTCTGTTTACCAACACACAACACAAGAGTGGGAACCCAACTTTGCATCTTCTAGGCAGTCATAGAAATACTTGGTTCAGTCTGAAGAATCCTTTCAATGTGGAGGGTTTTTCTCCAATATGAAATCAAGCTAAGAATCTTCAGACAAACTATTATTTCAGCCTTTTTTTTTTTTTTTTTTTTTGTAGCTCACCTGGCACCCAGAGTGATGTGGAAGTTGTCAATGATCACTTTATTGTTATACATAGACTTTCAGTCTATCAAACATATGTAAATAAATAAAATATGTGTTGATATTTCCAAGCAAGCCAGACCTTTGCAGCTCTGGTTTCATCGTAGCAGGTTTAGTGCGGAAGTTCAGATGCTCAGAGTTTTCCTGTTATGTGAAACCATTCTTGGCTGTAATGTCTCTCCAAGGAGCTGCTCTAATTAATGCAAAACACTCTAGATATTACTTAATAAACACTAAGCTTCTTCTAAGTGGCACAGAATTAAAATCCTTTGCTGTCTCTATATGCTATCATGTGCTGGAATTACCAGTATGTTGTATTTCATGAAGAAGAGAGAAATCTGTAGCAAAAGCAGAGTTTGAAAACAATTATTTCTGCTAACCAACAACTCTTGCTGTACTGTATACTTAGTAAACCCAGTTAACAGGGAACACTCATGGAGAGAAATTAACTGAGTAAATAAAAATATACAGGCTGCAAAGCATGAATTAGAATCACAATGTCTCCAAACAGCAGATACTTAAAGAATGTGTTTTATCTCTGAGCTTAATCTGCTCTAATTAATGCTCCAAGAGTTTGTTCCTTCAAAAGACTGCAACTGATTTGACATCAGTTATTTGCAGACACAGGCAAAAGAAGGCTGCCCCCAAAGAACGCTTTGTCCAAATATTCTTGAAGATGTTCTAGAAGGACGATCTTCCAGGGAAGATTTTAGTTAGCCAACGACAATTTTTCATGGTTAATCTCTGATTAGTTTATCAGTTCCAGTGAGTTTGATAGTCTATGGCTATATGCAACCAACTATTTTTTCAACGTCTTTTTTTTTTTTTTTTCTTTTTAAATATATCTGGAGGTCTGAGCCACTTCCCCTTCAAAGCCCTATTCCCAGCTCCAGGCACAATCCCAAGAATTAAATGAAGAATAGTGTTGAATATGACCTTATAATTCTTGAAGCTAACATGAAAAATGTTAAAGGTACCTGGAAATAATACCAGGCAAAATTTAAAAACACAATAGAAAACCCACGAAATATATTCTCCTTTAGATCAGATCTCATTTTGATTTCAAGTTTGAGAAAAATTGGTTTATTCCTCTGCAATCACATCTTGAAGCTGATAAGTCTACTTCTTTAGTTTTTCTTACACTGTCTCTAGAAATACCTCTAATAGTCACTGTAACCTTTCTACAATGTTGGCCAATAACAGTCTACAAAGTTTACCAGAACAAAAACATCAAGCATCGAAGGCAAAAGATAAAAGTATCCCAAAATTGAGCAAGATTATCTCAATTACCCTGATACATGTGGCTTATTTTCCCCACTCCGGGCATGAAAAATGAAAATGTAAGAGAATTCTGACTTGGAAATTCTAACCAAAGAGTATCCTCTCTCTTGATTATAACATAACCTGTTTAACTATCACAGTGCTCAGATAGGGCGGCTAGCAGAAAGTGGTGTGTGTGTGTGTGCGTGCGTGTGCAAGAGAGATAAGAGAAGAGACTAAGAGAGACAGGAGAGACAGAACAGGTGAGGTTGCAAGCTCAGCTATCTAGCCTGTTATGACACCAAAGACCAGATACATTAGTTGAAAGAAGAAAACTTGATGACCCGGATGTGATTGTGGTTTTTGAAAACAAGCGGTTTATGCGATCTAAGCCTAGCAAAGAGGTAGATTTGGAAATGTGTATGATATAATGATGTTTATATTGACATAGGTAAAGATTTGTCTACCTAGATCATAAAGTATAAAAAAAAAGATTTGTTTAAATTAAACTTATTATCTCAGACCTGACTGTTGATCACCAAGAGTTCCTTGAGAATCCCAAGTCCCACATTGCCTGCCCCCACTCACTTTCTTCCCCTCCCCCATTTTTTCAGAAGCCAGAGGATGCCTGCTGCATCTTGCACTGTAGTGCAAACAGATTCCCCCAAAGAGAGAGGAAGATAAAATGAATTTAAATTCCAAAGGGGTTCCAGTGCCGGTTTCCTAGTCCCCGAGTCAGCAATGTGTTTGTGAAAATTCAGCCTTTTTGTCTCCCAGTAAAAAGGAGCTAAATCTACATCGGTGGCCCAGTCTCGGATTGCTATTCTTTGCATTTTCTATTCGAGTGAATGAGAGTGAATGAAGTGGCCGGGACCCTTCATTTGATCTACTCAATTGCATAAAGTGACAGAATTCTAATATATTTGTTTAAAGCTCTTCAATGGGCTTTCACCTTTTTTTGCTTGCAAATGAAGCATCCGTGGGCAAAGTTTCATCCCCCTTTAACACTGGGACATATTTCATAACTGAGGCCGTGGTTTGAAGTAATCTTGAGAGGAGTTTTAGACTCAAAAAATGGAAAATAAAGAAACAGATGTGAAGTTATTGTAAATTCCTAGAGTGGGCTCTGGGGCTATTGTGCCTCCACGGCGGGCGGTCCAGGGGCTGTGCCTTTCATGCTGTAATTGAAACATATTAATTAGATAATTTGTTGTTAGTTTAAACGAAACAAATGCATCCCCTTTGAGGCTTCACAGCCGGTGGGTTGGGTGGTTTTTGTTTTGTTTTTGTTTGGGTGTCTCTGTGCATATGTGGCTTTTAGGGAAAAAAAATTAATTGACATTTATATTAATTTAAGAATAGATCCTGATCCTTTCTGTTTCTTAGCTGAATACCTTTTACAAAGGGAATTTTCATTCGTAAAAGTATAAACCCACTCCTCCCCCCTACACTCTGCCATCCCCCAGTGCCCCCAGTCTTGCATAAACGAATGTAAATCTTACTGTCTGCAGCACCGGCTTGGACTCTTCCTCCCTCCTACTTCCCACCTCATCCTTCTTGAGCACCTGGCCATATTTATGCTTGCAAGACCCTCAATGTTCTCATCTCTTTAAAGGAATTAAACTCACTGCTATAGTATTTAGGCCATTTTGATGATCATTTACTAGCACCACTCCTTACTCAGGTTTTTCAAAACTCCCCAATCAGATAATAGAAACAGTGAGAATTTCTGTAGCTTCTGTCTTGAGAAAGTGCATGAAATTCATTCATTGTGTCAGCGCTTCCTCAAATCACAGAGAATCCTGTTTAAAAACTCAGTCAAATGCAGAATCATGTAAAAAACCAAAAGTAACAGAATAGCCAAGTTTCCAAATACAAAACCCGAAACTAAGAAATCAATACTGTTTGAATTTACAAAATAGAAAATAATATCACTTATCTCAGTTCTCAGGACAAATCTCACACAGACACCTTCCCACTCCATGGTGTTGTCTCTTCCAGTTTTGTTTTAAAGCTGTGTGTATTGACTTTGGACTTGAGCCAGGTGAAAAGATTTAACATGACAAAGAGAGCCATTGAAGGTATCATAGTTATAAACTTCCTTATTTGTGGGGCACTTCAGCTAAACAGGGCATAAGTCTCAAAGCTGGGGGGTGAGGCAGGGATGGAGTGGGGTGGAGGCATGTGTGTTTGGACTGCCTTTAGATTTCTGATCAAGGTCAAAATATCATCAATGGATTTTTTTTTACTTTACTCATTCAACTTTGTCTGAGAAAAGATGCCTGCATTTGTGAAAGGAGGGCTCACAATGCCCAAGTTATTTCATTCTTTGCAATACACCATGACGAACTTACCAGCTGAAAAGAGCATTTTCAAACACTGAGTTGAAATCTCTCCTTTGCTAAAAATCAGAAATAGATCTGTATCTTATTTACCTGTAGGTATTAAATGTGTGTATGTACACATCACTTATCTCTGAATTCTAGTGCCTGTTATAAGAGGAACAGTTATTAAGTTGAAGATTTATAAAATGTTTGAGGCCCATGTTAGGCCTTTATACTTCCTTCATCCCCAGCTTGTATTCAGTATTACCAAATTCGATGAGATTAGCGTATTCCAGAGATGGCCTTAATTTTCTTTTGCAGGCAACTGAAAACGTATTTAATTTTTCTTTTTTAAAAAAGTATATGATTTCTTGTTGAGAACAAAGTTTTAAAGAGTTTCCTAGCCCGGGGTGGTTAAGTTTTCCAGGCTTTCTTTAGCTGATCTTGTTGATATAATTGTGAATTGGGCTTGATGAATGAGTTTAGTTGTCCCCTGTTTGACGAGCTTTAGTAGCTTCATGCATTTTAATCAGTCCAATGATTCATTTATTTTCCACTTTTTTTTTTTTTTTTTGGCTGTGTGTGGGATCCTTCTCTTTAAAAAATGGTCAGAACAGGATTAATTACCTTTTGCATTAATCCTAAGTTGTTTCTCAGGTAGTCCTCTAAATATATAATGGTTGCAGGTGCTAAGGATCCTCCTATGAATTACAGTGATTGTGGTTTCTATGTGGGTTTCTCTGTGTTGCACAAGGGTCTCTTGTTTAATCATTTTACACAGTAAAGTGTTAATCACCATTTAAGTTTCTCTTTGCCTTGTAACTTCATTAGGTGAATACACATCTCATTCTAGAAATATTGTGACCCTTTGAATAAAGTGTCAGTTAGCCTTGAGCCATAAATTCTTGGCAAATGTTAATTCTCTGCAAAAATATGAAGAAAAGCAAATACTTAAATTCGGGCGTTTGAAGTAAATTCATTCATATCTTTAAAATAAGTGCATCAAGCATTATTTTCTCAGAGGAAGGAGTGAAAGAAATCTGTTCAGTTCAAAGTGAACAGGTATCTTCACATGAAGGTGAACCTTTAGGTAATTTCTATTTAAAAAATTTTAACAACTGCAATAAGTTAAAGGAGCAAGGAACTGAATACTCACACTAAATAAGATGCATCAGAATATAAGCATTGAGTAAGCAAGTCTGTTTTTACTTTTCAAGTCTCCATATTTTCTGCCTGATTTCTACATAAGCGTTATAAGTGCTATATTTCATAAAATGTATATTTTGATATAGACAAAATACATATAAAGTACTTATTGTTTCAAAAACGGGTTTTCTTTCAACACTGCACCTGTGCACCTGATCTGTAATAGAAATAGTCTGTTTCCTTTTTCCCTATACACAAACACCTTCAAAATTCTGTCTGAATAATTTCTCCCACAGTCTGCAAGTGCATAAAAGGTTTGACTGTTTTCACAATATGATATGAAAAAGGCAAATTACTCAGTGTATTGCAGAAAGCATGCTTAGGGAAGCATTACATCCATCTTTTGCAAAATTATTATCTGTAGCAACTCTTCAAAAACACACAAAACTAAAATTTGAATTTACATATTTTAATGAGAAAATATTATTTGGACTAGGTCATAATTTAATGTAGACACCCCCCCCTTTTTTTTTAAATCCTTTGTTTTAAAACAGGCATGCTGGGAACAAGAACATCAATATTTAAAATGCCATGCTAATTCTGTACAGGGAGGGAAAAATGAAAGGTAAAAATTTTACAGCTCTGATGACACTACAACTTTTTTTTTAAACTTAAGCAGGTCACACCAGAACAACAGTTCGTTTTCCAGCCAATTATCTAAGAGTCTAAAGGAATACAACAAACAAAAGTGCATTTTACACAGTGTATAATCATTCCTATTCACAAGTATTTACATCTCTTTGCAGCCCTTTAGCTTCTTGGAAAAGTTCTGGTAGCAAACAGAAAGACTTGTCCGTGGGATAGCTATCCGGTGACATCCCTTCATGTTATCAGTCAGCTTATCTAAGTTTTTCCCGGGTTGCCCTTGATGCTTTCTTGGTTTGGGCTTATTTCATTTTCTTTCTTTCTTTCTTCTTTTTTTTTTTTCCCAACAATAAAATAAATAGCTAAAAAGGTCTCTAAGTAATCGGAAAGTTAACATCCCAATTAACTTTCCCATCCCCACTTCCCTCCCCTAAACCTGGCCAGAAATGAAGAGTAAACATTCACATTACAACAGGTACTTATAATGTGGGCTTTGCCCGTTCGTCCGCCTAGCAAGACAGATTCAAGTTCATTGTTTACATATTACTGGGCGCTTTGTAAACAATACAAGGTTACTTTTAGTTTTGTTTTGCTGTGTGAGGACAAGCGTCGCCTTCTCAGCTTGGCAGCCTCTTTCCTAACTCCCAGCTCCTGGAGCCTCTGGAAGGAAACAAAACCCCAAACAACAACAACAAAATCTCCGCAGAAGCCCAGGAGGCAGGGCCGCAACCCCGGGAAGTTGTGGTCTGCCCAGCCCCTGCCGGATGGGCGGAGGCGAGTGGGGTAGGAAGATTAGTGGCTCCTTTTTGCTGCAGATTTCCAAGACGTAAAGAGATCCGGCCCTCCCCTGCGCGGTTGCAGCCCTCGCGGGGAGGGGGGTGTGGTGGGGATCTGTTCCTGGAAACATCTGAGGCAGTTTCTCTAGTCTTGAAACTGCGCAGAGTTCGGGGCTCCGCCGATCTGGGCGGAGGGAAGACGCGCTTTTCTCGACGAAGAGGGGGTGACTGGATTTCCCCCGCCAGTCAAATGGGAAGGGGTTTCGGGGCCTCAGGGAGGGGATGGCTCGGCTCAGGTGGCCCCGGCCTTCCCTGACGTGGGGGCGAGGACAACTCCTACGCGCCTCCTGGCCCATCTGCAAGTTTGTGTTTTGTCTCCTGGGTCCAAAACAAAGTTCTCTTGGGGCAAGACTGGTTGGCCGAAGGTGAAAGGGACAAGTTAGGGTGGCGGTTCCAGGTTGCGGCGGGCAGGACTAGGAGCCAGGGAAGGCGAGTGAGGTGGTGGGGAGGAGAACGAGAGGGGGCGTCGGCTCCTGCGGGTCAGTGCACAGCCACCGAGTGCAAGGCGGAGGCCGGGCTGGTGAGCGTTTCGCTGGGGGTGGCGGGGCTGCTTTGGCTGGTGGCTGTTTGTGAGGACGTTGGGCTGAGCGAGGGCGGCGAGTTCGAGAGCAAGGTGGGGATGGGCGCTGGCAGCGCAGGCAGCGCGGGCACGGCGGCCGGCGTGGGCTTAATGGGCACGGGGATGGCGGGCAGCGTCTGGCCCGCCGCGTGGCACAGCGGCTTCAACGGCACGCCGTAGGCGCTGTAGTCGCCACTCGCCATGGAGATGGGGGTGGCCGAGTCGATCATGCCGGCGGAGCCATACACGTGTGGCCAGCCGGTGCCCAGCGAGCTGCCCATGGTAGTCAACTGGTTGGGGAGCGGGTAGGCAGCGGGCACCGGCTGCATGGCGGAGAAGGCCAGCCCCCCAGGCATCTTGTATTCCCGCGCGATGATGTTCTCGATGGCGAAGGGGTGCTTGAAGCCCGAGGGCTGCGCCACGCCGCCCAAGTTGTAGGCGGCAGCGGGCATCTGTGGCAGGTGCGTGCCCGAGGCCGCCAGCGCGCTGAGCCGCAGCTTGGCCTGCTGCTGCAGGTACTGCGCCGCGTCGGCTGGCTTGCTGGGCGCCAGGTGGTCGGACTTAAGCACCTTGAAGCGCTTGCGGCGCCTCAGGAAGCTGCCGTTCTCGAACATGTCCCCGCAGCTGGGGTGCAGCGCCCAGAAGCTGCCCTTGCCTGGCTGGTCTGGCCGCCGCGGTATCTTGATGAAGCAGTCATTGAAGGAGAGGTTGTGGCGCAGGCTATTCTGCCAGCGCTGCGTGTTCTCCCTGTAGTAGGGGAAGCGGTCCATGATGAACTTGTAGATCTCGCTCAGCGGCAGCATCTTCTCGGGAGAGCTCTGGATGGCCATAGCGGTCAGCGAGATGTACGAGTAGGGCGGCTTCTGGTCGCTGTACGTGTTACGGCCGGGCCGAGGCATCTTCTTCCTGGCCCTCTTCTTGCTCTGGGTCCGCGCGGGCTGGCGGACTGCTCGGATCTGGGAAGGGGGAGGTAATAAGAGGAGGTAGCATGGGTGCACAGAGACACCGGCGGGGTCAGCCAGGCCGAGTAACAGACTTCGGGGGTCGGGTGTGGGGGCTGCGGCGCTCGATCAGCGGGCGCCCGTGCTCTTTAGCCAGCAACTTTGCCGGCTTAGTGGGACCCAGCCAGGGGGCGCAGGAGGGGAAGCGGGCGAACGGCGCTAGGATAGCCGGGAAGTAAGTCGAGCGTGGGGCAAGAACCGGGTGCAGGGGCGGAACAGAGAGCTGCTCACCTTAAAGTTGCTTCAAGTTGCGCGTCCGCATCCGGGAGGGCGCTGCTGCGCGCTGCTTCTCTCTCGGCGCGCACTCTGCGCGCAGCGTCCGGGTCCGGTTGGACTCGGCGCGAACCTGAGCTCTTGAGCTCAGTCCCGCAGCGTCCCGCGCCGCCCGGTCCGCGACGCTCCTGGAGCGTCCTGCGGGCAGCCGAGCTCGGCTGAGGAGTCCTGGCGCGGATGGTGGCAGCGAAGGTCTTAGGGCTCCGGAGGGCGCTACTGTGGGCTCCGTGTCTCGGCTGAGCTAGGTGGCTGCCTCCATGCCCTCCCTCGAACCATCTGATAGTTTTAAGCGGTGACAGGAGCAGAAAAGACCCCTGTAGCGGCGCTTCATTAATGTGCCACTTCTTAGCTATCATATGACAATCGCCTTGGGAGGAGGAGGAAGAGGAGGGGGAGCGGGGGCTGCAGAGGGAGGGGACTGAGCGAGAAGGGAGAGCCCGGCCAGCTCTGGTTTCTTTCACACCTATTTACATGGACACCTTGGCCAATAGGAATTACTTCCAGCTCAAGACTGGGCGAGGGGGAAGAGCCTCGGCCACTGGCAGCGAGCAGGACACGCCGGCCGGTGTGCGCCGTGTGAAGGTATCAGGAGGCGGCCGCCGCGGAACAGGGAGCCAGGCAACCACTCACGTTCACAGATGGAGCAGCCGCGCAGATGATGTTTGACATGGAAATTGCTTGGCTGGGGTATTCTGTTTCCTCTGCGTTGTATCCGGTTTGTATCTGTTAGGTAACTTTAGGCACGGCTTTCCCCTGAAACCGACCCTTTTCCTGCGCTTAGCACTACCCGGGGTTGTTTGCATGGGTTATAATAATTAAAACACACCCTTGCCCCCAGTCCCCCAGGAGTTAGGTCGAAATTTGACTTGACCTTCCTATAATGCTGCTTCAGCTCTGTTTAGTTAGGTGTGTAGCTTTGAAAAAGTGATGGGGTTTACAAAATACTTTCAAAATGTGATTGGACATCCCCATGTAAGAGCCCATTTTGAATGTAACTGTATTGATCAAATTTTTAAAAATTAAAATAGTGTATCTGGGCGAAAATTCCAGGTATTTGCTTTAAAAGTCCTCCGGGAATTTGGCTGGACACAGGACGGAGGCTCAGGGACTGTTGGGGCAAATGTTGTGCGGATCTGGGGAGGGCCTGAGTTTGACACAGTTTATCACCAGGTAAGCCTCAGGGGCTCTCGCTTTTCCCAGGTGTTTTGAAACTTTGGGACTCAGGGGTATCCTGGAAGTTTTCATTTTACAGCCGGAACTCCCCTCCCCAACCCTCCCACCCCTCTCACTCCCCCACCCCCCTTTTTTTTGTATGGAGAACTTACTTAGGATTTAAAGTGTAGCAAAAGCTGCCTGCGATCCCACTAAAACAGCAGTATCTTCTACAACTTGGGGAAAGAACCATAGAGTTTTCCTTTTTGGGAAGGGGCCAGTGTGCCTCTGGTCACTCCGCCTGGCGCGAGCAGCAGGCTCCCTTCGGCTGGGATTCGCCTTGGGACGGTTAAATGAATCATTATTATTGTCATTATCCTCATCATCCTCGCTGCCGTCGTCATCATCATCAAATTGCTATGAAGTAAATAGTGAGTCGACCCCGCCTGCATGCACGCACTCTATGAGTACACACCAGGAGTTCCCACCGGTTTCTGCACGTTCTCCGACCTTTAAGGTTTTTTAAAGACATTCATTTTACTGGGTTGTTAAAAACTCAATACCTACAGACCACACAGAATCATCTTCAAAGTCCAGAAATGTGAGAACTTTTTTTTCCTAGAAGTGGTGGTCGTAGAGAATTCTGGGTGTTAGGTTTCAACACAACACTTTAAGTGATATTAGAGCATTATTAGTGGAGCTGTTTGGGGTTAGCATAAAAGAGATCTTTCAGCGCGCGCATGCACACACACACACACACACACACACACAACTTCATTAACTACAGTTTCGGAGGCGGTCAATAACTCACCAAAACGTAACTTAAACACGATGAATTTAGGAGATTAAACAATTTCATTAATATTGAAATGGCTCTGGCTCTGGGCTGCCTCGCTTGAGATGCAAGCGCACGTTTTTCAATATTAACAGAAGTACTTGAAGAAAAGAATAATGTCACCTTCTTAATTCGGAAAAAATAACCGGGAGGAGGAGATGGGTGCGAGGGGCTGGGGGGAGGGATGTTGACCTGTCTCTGGGGGTATGACTCGAAAAGGGCAGATAAAATGTATTGCCCTTCTCAGCAGATAAACCACTTGGACTCGGATGGAACCTCTGCCAAGCTTTGGCCGGAGGCAGCGGTACTCGTCCCAGCTACTCGCGCTTCAGGTCATAACGAGGTGCGGCGTTTGGGGGGTTACTTGGTGCGGCCAGATTCGAATCGAAGGTCCGGGGGAGGAAGGAGCTGGGAAGTCCAAAGAGCCTGGGAGCCTGGGGGATCCGTGATGAGGAATAGTGGGCAAGGCTTGTGTTTCCCAGAATGGAAAGGCGCTGGTCCACGGCTTCCCTGCTCACGAGTACAGCTGGCCTCGCCTCGGTACAAAACAGTTGCTGTGGGCAAGGCAGGAGCGCTCCTGCGGTGGAAGGGTACCGGTGTAGACACCCCCAAGAATTTTTAGGATCCTCTCAGTAAATATGTGCATCTGTTCATACTGATATGTAGACCGATAAAATATCATGGGCAGCTGGATTCGGGGTGTAGATAGGAGTGAAAGCTCTCCTTCGTTCGCCCAGTGACAGCCAGGAAGATTCTTTTCTATCCGGCATGGGTGCGTGTTGAGGGTGGGGAATAAGGAGAGAGAAGTGTTTTATTTTAACAATTGGCATTTTGTTGCTCTGCAAAGAGGCCATTGTATGCCTGTCGAAATCATTGCTCAGAGTAAACAGGAGATTAACTAAATTCTAAGAGTAAAAACGTTCGGGTTAAAAAAAAAAAAAAAAAAAAGACCGAAGTTGAAATAAATCTTTGTCTGTCACCCCGGGAACGTTGTCACCCCTAAGTTTGGAACATGCGAGGATACAAGTAGGAATTTGTGTCTGATGAATCTTTAAAGTTTGGCTAGTGTGGAGATAGGAGTTTGACGCACATTGCACACGGCGAGGGTTACTTAAGTAAACCGAACCTAATAGCACAAGTTTGCCTTGGATGAGGAGAGAAGTTGTGAGATACACATTTAAAACTTGGATTTTACTACAAAGTTTTATCTTGGTTCTGCTGGAGGTCTACAAAGCCCAGGGCGGGGAGGGAGGATTTGCATGTTATTGACAGCATTTTAAGACTGGTATTATGAAAAGGAGGAGGGAAGGAGCACTTTCCAGAAATCTTGGAAAGTGCATCAAAGTCTATTGTGCAGAACCCAAAGCAAACAGGGGGTGGGGGTTGGGGGGAGGCACATCCGACCTGGAGGCTTAGCGAGTTGTTGGGAAAACTGTATAAAATACACATAAGTCAATTATACCCATGTGCAAACCAAATGGAAATCTCTTTCGTGCGATAGCCATTCATCGCCTCCGCAGAGCCCACCACCGACCACCTTTCTGCTTGGAGAGTTCGCAATAGCCTCTTTTCCCACAAGCTGGACCACACACGGCTACAGATTTCGTAATAATTTATGCTAATTTCCCTCCATAAATCCACAATTCGCTTCAGTGGCACCCGGGTTGCTGAGGGAGTAGAAAGGAGACAGAGGGGTGACAAATACAATATTGATTTTGATTCCTTCTGTTGTCAAGCAGGTGTGTGTGTGTGTGCGTGAAGGGTGGGGCTGGGGCTTGTGGGGCGGGGGCTCCAGGGGAGGAAATCTGGCCCTAGTCCCCGCCAGCCCCTCCATGCACACTCCAGAAAATAACGCGGCCTGGTTTGTTAATATTTACCAAACATAGACGGGAGGCGGAGGGAAAGTACCCGGCAGCTTCCGAAGGTTTCCTAGGTGCCAAAAACAATACCCGTCGTCCCCACTTGGAAAATGAACTCTGCGCTGCCTGGAGCGTTTCGGCTAAGCCTTCCTTTGCGCGGTCCTCTTCTTTCTCCCTGAGTCTCCCTGAACTCCTTTACGCTTCCTCAATCTGAGTCTCTTCCCTCCCTCTCCTTCTTTCCCCTCTCCTACAGCACTCCGGTCCTTCACTCCCCTTCGCTACACTTTTCTTCTCTCCCTTCTGCTTTTTGCATCTTCTTCACCAAATTGACAGTGAAATGTGCTGAGGGAGAGGGTCGAAGGCTGGTGCGCCGTCGATTTCAGGTTTTAGGGCCTTGCGAGTCTCCCCTGCCCCGCCCCACTTCTCCAGGCCGCCTCCCGCATTTGCCCCAGTGCTGCGCTCGCTCTGGGAACCCGCGCTAACGCATCGCGCCTCTTTGTCCCATCAGTCATTCTTCAAATCTGCACTTTGGTGGCGTGAAACGACTTAGCCTCCCTTTTAAAAGGATTTCATTCCTGGGGTATTCAGCACTAAAACAAACTCCCTCAGCCTGTCAGTGGTCAATTTTAAAAAATTGCCATCCTGAGTGTCCTGGGGGCTGTTTGTCCTCGGTATCTGTGCGCCTCCCTCGCCAACCCCCCAGCACTGCAAGGCCTGGCTTTAACGTGCTGGATTTCGGGACCAGAGGGAACTACCTCAGAAAGTTCTCCTCTCCCAGGTTCACCGGATAACATCGACTTGCAGGTTCGGGTTGGGGGCGGGGGTGAGGGGGCAGAGACGAGGACCCAGCACGTGTTAGGGGAAACCTATCCGCTACGACTCTCCCACGACTGCCCGGGAGTTTGAGCCCGCTCTTCCAGGCCACTCCAACTGAGTCTGGCGGGAAATCAAACTGCCCAAAGGAAAGAGGCGGGGGAGGAGACACACTTTCCGCTCTGGTGCCAACTGCCCAAAGGCAGTGAAAGGACTCTGTACCCGCCCACACTCCCTGTCGTCGCCAGCGACCCCTGCACTGTGCTGCCGCAGGAGCATACTTTTTCCAACTAGTGGGAAAGAATATCTGCCGGGGAACTTTGGAGCCAGCTATTTCGTCCGTTGGTGATTGGGCTACAAGGGGGTTGGACCTTAACTCATCACAGAGATAAAACAAAACAAAACAAAACAAAAAAACCTTTGACAAGTAGTATATTGGCCATAATTAGATCTCCCCTCAGGGCCCAATCTTGCGGGGTTCTAAGACAAGAGTCTCCACCTCCTGTTCACCCTTTACTCTCATCCAAACTGGGGGGCTCAACTTCAAGGGTGTCAATTTTTAGTCGCCACCAGAATAACTTGTCCAGCCGTGAATAGGGCCTCTGGCTGTGGATGGGGCACCTAGGGTTAAATCTGTGCTTCACTTGGGAGTGAGGTAAAGGGAGAGGCAACACCCCCCACATTTTAATAGTATATCCCAAGCAGCTGCTGCAGTTTGGAGAGCATGGAAGGTCCAGTTTCCCCTCTACCTCAAGCATAAAATAAAGAGTAGCCAGAATTAGGTGCTGGTGCAGCTTGATCCCCACCCCCAAGAGGTGCCACCGGCTCTCCTCCTCCCCCTCCCCCATCATAGTGAGCAAGCAATTTCAATGCCTGCCTGTGAAAACAACTCTTTCCCTGCTCAGCACAATGCCCTCTCTTTGGAATTGCTTTGCTAAATACCATTTGATGTTTGCTTGGCTGTGATTTGTTCTGAGACTTCAAGGCTTTAAAATCTTTGTTTCCAAATCAAATCCCTCCTTTGCACAAACAGTTGCATAGCTTCAAATTGGGCATTACCATGCACACAAGTGTGTTTGTCTACAAAGTTATTTGCAAAAGGTTGGTGGAAGGCTTTTTGTGTTGTTGCTAAACCCTCCCCATAAGTTTTGCTCTGTACTGTGTGAAACAGAAGAAGCAATTCAAATCTATTATTATTATTGGAGGAAATATTGCTAAAGCCACCTTGGTATTGAAGGGATTAACTTGCTTTTCTCCCAGCCCCTAACTCTGGGGTTAAGACAGCAGTAGATCAACTGTATAATGTGTGCACTGTTCGCTCATTTGTACAAGCAGAACAAAGGTTGGACTAAGCCAAATTGCATTGCACTTGTGAACCGAGTCCCGATGTGAAGTATCTTTTACAGCGGGGGGAATGAGAACAATTTCGTGTATGTCTAAAAGGGAATAACAAAGCCACTTTCTCGAGCATCTCAAAGTGAAGTAGCGAGGCGTGACATTCCCAGGGTGAGAAGGGACAAAAGCAGGGTCAGGGAGATGAAAAAGAGAATCAAACAGCCACTTTCACATGTCTGCCCTCAACTGCTGCACCTCTCCATAATAGGAAACAAATGTTGTAAAAGGGGGGATTGCTCCCATTCATTCAAAATAGCAAATGATAGCTAAACAACATTGTCAAAACTGAATCAACTTCTGTGCAGTACCACCCAGAAAAAGGTATTGTGTTTTGTTTAATAGCGGGGTGGAGCAAAGGGTTTTTGTTTTTTTTTTTTTTTTTTAAGTGGGGAGGGAGAGAAAAATCATCCTATACTGTTCATATTAATTTTCTTTGTCAAAAATTATTGGTTTGCTCCTTTTTTTAGAAAAAAGTTAGTATTTCTGGCTGGGCACCCACTCTTAAAATGTTATTTTTGGGGGAGGAATTTTGGAAGAGCTGCAACAGGAAAGTGATTTTTAGCTTTATAAAGTGTTTTAAAGCTTCCAATAAGTGGGAAAACGGTTTTAAGCTCCTTTGAATGTACGATTTGGGAAAAATAAATTACTGATTGAATAGAATATTAACATAAATCCTGGACAGGAGGCTAAAATGTGCTTTGCTAATAAATTGGAATAAAATCGATTGGGGAGGCAACTGCAGGTATGTGAAATGAAGAATATTTTGCATCTATAATATATATATTTTTGGTGGATCCCTCTGCTTTAATTTGTTTTGAAACCGGATAACCTATAGATCTTCAGCCTTTAAACCCTCCCCTTCTGCTTTGTTTGTTCAGGCTGACCAGCGAGGAGAGCTTAACCAGGGTAAACGTGTGTAGTATGTGTTTTCTTAATGGCAGAAGCAGGTTTAGCTGAAGACCACAGCTTTCAGATGTAATAACTTGCTGTGTTCCTAGGAAGGTTAAAAACTATTTGTTCGATCTCTCTCTCTCTCCCTCTCCCTCTCTCCCTCTCTCCTTCTCTCGCTCTCTCCCTCTCTCTCTGCTTTTTCTTTTCTTGTCTCCATGGGTCCCCCGCTGAGTTGCCACCCACAAAGCGGGTTTGAAAAAGAGAGAAAAGGAAGAAAGCGGCTGATCCGTACTGGCCGCCCCCAGCTAAGAATGGCTAGGGGGCGGGGCTTGGTGGGGCCTGCAGTGCTGCCCGGCGCTCGCCGCCCCGCCGCGGCAGTCCTTCCGCTTATTTCTGGCTCACCTGGGACTAGCGCGCCGCTTCGCGGGTTGGTGCACGGTGCCAACCCCCTCGCGGTGCACCCTGGCCCTCCTCGCGGCCTCTGCTTGGGGCGCTTTAGCAGCGCGGGGACTGTTGGCTGACTTTTGGTGGCTTGCAGTTAACTGACACAGCTTGTCAGCAGGGGAAAACCAGGTTGCCCCAAGGACTTACCGACGCCCCCAAAATAGACCCCTGCTCCCTGCGTTCCTTTCCCTCCCTCTCCCCCACTTTCTCCCTCCCTCTCCCCACCCCTTCTCATTCCCGCTAACCTTTCCCTCTCTACCCTCCTTCTCCCGCCCTTTTTCTCAGCCTACAGTTTCAATTCCAGCACAGGTATGAACACCAGATTTTAGGTCTGCAAACTGACTCGAGGCATTCCCAGTAGCGCAAACTTTCCAGGATTGGCAGGGCATTTTCTTCTGTGCTCAGCTGGCCTAACCAAAAGAAAGGAGGTAAAGAAGGGAGGAGAGGAAGGAAGCAGAAAACAGAGCCCCAGCATCCCCCCTGCAGTGCATCACTGGCACACCTCCGCGGCGTAGCGGTAGGCTACGCCAAGTGGTTGGCGAGAGGGGTAAATCATTAACCCGACCTTCAGAGGATCGGCGCGGTTTTTCGAAAACGTTGCCACTTAGAGTTGTGGCTGACGTCGTTCACTGGCCCAACGCAGGAGACCCTAGTTGGCACCCGCCTCCTCATTTAGTTTTACTTAATATTTTTACTGGGAAAGAATCTTGTTCTTTCTGAATCTTTCTGAATATTGATACAGAATACTTATGTACTTAAAATAACCGTTAAGTCTGCACTGCCAGTTTTCTCTTAAAGTGTCACCTCATCTCCATTTTTGGATAAATCTAGAACCACGGAGGATGTAATTCCAAGAAGGCTGATCCAGCAAGTGATTTTCTTTGGAGTGGATAACCATTTGTTTATAGCCATAGCGATTTGATTGGTGGAGCCGATGGCCTCCCTTAGCCAAGGTAGACTGCCTGTCTTTTCTTCCCGCGCAGGCAGTAAAGGAAACCTCGTCACTTACTTCACCCCTGAAAGCAGTTTGGGTTCACAGTCTTTAAGAAAAACTCCGGAATGCCAGGAGTTTGGGGAGGACATTGATCTTTCCGTTCCGCCTATCCATTCCCTTCTTACCGATTTTTTTTAATTGCAAAGAAAAAAAAAAGTTACACACAAAGGGGGTAAAATATATGAACCAAACATAGTGAGACAGTTGCTTCTTTTTCTCCAGGTATTTTATAGCTTCCCAAAAGGACAGAGGGAACTGTGGGCCTCATAGGTTTCCCAGATTTTCCGTAGTTGTTAGGAACTTAGGTTTTCCTTCGCGTCCGCTTCCCCGCGACCTGTTGATGACTCCGAGTAGCGCGAAGCTCTGCGTTGAAGTTGGTTATGTAAACTGCTTGTGTATTTCACATTATCATCACGCTGTCTGGAGGCAATGTAGATTTTCTAAAGATCTAATGAATAAACAACCAGCAACTGCTGGCGGTGTAATTTACATTGTTAATGCCTACATGTGTATAATAAATATGCATTTGTATGCCTTCAAATAAACTCTTTTCAGTTTCTAACCTGTGGTGATTTTTCCCCCCAAAAAGAAGGGGGTGGGGGACTTGTGTTTCCAAGGGAGGAGAGTTTATTTCTCTTGCATTATCTGGTAAAAATGGCCGTGATGTGGAGCCCAGATGTAGGGTCTGCAACCTCGCTGCTGTGCTTTCTACCTGCCGAGGTAAGCTCGGCTGGAATGCTCCCTGGCACGGGCACTGGACTGGCCAAGGAAGGGAGAATGCGCCCAGGAATTTAGCTGCGCAGTTTTGAGGACCGCAGCGCTTCCTGAGGGATGTGGGACCTGGATCCCGTCATTTTCAGGATCCAAGCATCCTCCCCGGAGCTGTCGCCCTCCCCCAAAGAGAAGTGTGAGTGACTTCTCTCATGTCGCAAGCTGGGTTGGGAGAGTTGGGGCTGCTGTGGCGTCCACAGTTCCTCGAAAAAGTTTCCCTAGGAATTTCTGGACCTATGATGTTTCCCCAAGTGCCTCTGTAGACAGCACTTCAGACCAGCCCGGGGACCAAGACCCGGACCAGGACCACAGGGAGGAAGGAGAGGGCCCTGGGTCAGGGGCCGGGATCCCAGACTGTCCATCGGCCACTTCCTCCATTAGGACAACATCGCGCAGGGTAGCAGGAACACGGACGCACCTAGGAGCTGTGGCCTCCCGAGCCGCCGTGTTTGGACCGAGCGTAGCCGCTGCTTTCTGAAGTTGAACGCCCTCCCTGCGCGTCCCACGCCACTTATTTCAGGCTGGGCGCCGACGTTTGATATCTCTCCCCTCCACCAACCAGGTGCCACTTTCTTAGCGCGCTCGAAGGCAAATGTCTCATCTTTCCCGTCCTGGATCTGGAATACATTATTTTAATTAAGTCTATGGCGATTTACTTTCCTCTGAGATCTATTCCACGGTGCAATTAGGAACGTATTGGTGCTAGCTCATATGAATATTCAGGAGCGTGTCAATTAATTAGCAGACAGAAGAATCTCATTATGGTGCTCAAAACCCTTTTAGTGTTAAGCAGAATTAAGGGGGTATTTGGCAATGCGCTGGATTAGTGAATATTTTACTGTGCACTCATTTAACTTCATTATCATAGCACTTACACTACTCTCTGATTTTATTAATTAAATTGCTCATTAATTTGTCCAAAATGGATAAAAGTTTTAATGTGCCACCCAATAACTTGGAAAGTAGACTTTCGCCCTGCTTAGTCTTCGCCCCATGGAGGCTCGCGCAGCCGGAGATGGAGGCTCGCTTCCCCTCTCGCTCCACCCCTCAGCTTTGGGGAGCTCAGGGACTCGGGCTCCAGGCACTTGGGAATCAGCACGACGTCTGGAAGGAAGGGCCACTGCCTCTGAGCAGCCTGTTCGCTTTCTGCCTCCTCCGACTGGCCTGGAAATCCGAGTCGTCCTTCAGGGCGCAAATAAATGAATAAATAAATAAGAAAGTGTCACTGGCTCCCAGGAGTGAGGACCACTGGGCGAGGAGCGATTTGTCTGGGGACCCGGGAAATGCCCCAGGGGTAACGATCAGCCAACCCGGGCGCCTCCACCTCCCTGCCCTGAATGCTCTCTGTTTCCCAAAGGCGAGCAAAATGCACTACGTGGGGTCAGCAACAGTAACGCCCCCTAAGGGCCTGCTGAGCGCAGCGCCTACACTCCCTGCCACTTGGAGCCTCTGCGGCAACACCGCCCCACCGCCTGGGCCACCCTCAGGCACAATCCACGCTCACCCCCACGTGCTGCTCATACCCACCTGCACCTCCCTCACCCTACCCCAAAAGGTTAGAAAGACAAATATTAAAATTACTTGCACAAAGGGAACTGCTAAAGAGATCCCAAATTAATATGCATGTAAAATTAATTAGCTGCATTTCGTGACATCAAAATAAGTACCTGGGAAACAGAACACCTTCTGGGCATTGGGAACATATGCTGGAATTAGAGTTAATTGACTAATTACATAAATTAGGCATTAATTTTGCAACACATCAAGTATAAAAGATATCTCAATTAATTGTGCATAAATTACCAGGTGAAACGGGGCAGTGGTCCAGACAGGATCCCCGTTCTCAGACCTCTGCTCTTTAGGGCCCCAAAGCTAGGCGGTGTGGCTGGCTCACCGGTCACGCAGGCCGGCCGGCGAAGAAAGACGGAGATCAGCACCCGCAGCCGCTGCCTGCGCAAGCTGAGGACCACGGGCAATCGTTAAAACGAAGAACCCCGCCCCCCCTCATTAAAATCAATTATGTGCAGTTAGATTGATTAGCTTTTGTCAGAAAGAGGAGAGAAGCAGACTCTTCACTGTTCCGCCTCCCCCTACCTTGCCAATCTACCTTAGCTGGTAACTATAGAGATGGGGGGTCAGCCGGGCTCGGTGGCTCAAGCCTGTAATCCCAGCACTTTGGGAGGCTGAGACGGGCGGATCACAAGGTCAGGAGATCGAGACCATCCTGGCTAACACGGTGAAACCCCGTTTCTACTAAAATACAAAAAACTAGCCGGGCGTGTTGGCGGGCGCCTGTAGTCCCAGCTACTCGGGAGGCTGAGGCAGGAGAATGGCGTAAACCCGGGAGGCGGAGCTTGCAGTGAGCTGAGAACCGGCCACTGCACTCCAGCCTGGGTGACAGAGTGAGACTCCGTCTCAAAAAAAAAAAAAAAAAAGAGATGGGGGGTCGTGGGGGAGGGTCCTCGCTGAGTCGGTCTCTCTGTCCTGGCACTCCGTTCCTGTCGCGAAGGATGGCAAGGTTTCTGGATTAGGCGTTGGTTCTAGGCCGCTTAGGGTCCATGGGAACGCCGGTCTGGCGGTGCTGGGTGCTTGATATCTCTTGATGGTTTACAATCCTCTCGGGCTCCCCACCACTGATTCTTCACCCGGAAGTCCAACTTTGAGGGAGTGGTGCCGAATTATTTGAATCTCTTTGGTTTTGAAGTGGATGTAAATTAATCCCGAGGAGATAAAAAGTGTAAGTAAATAATCCATACATTGTCCCTGAGAACTGGTTTGTCAGAGCCCCCACTCAGCTCCCCTTCCTACATGATGTATACGATTTTTCTCCTTTCTTAGGGCTGGAAGAACAGAAATGGGATATAGTATGGATGTTCAGTTTAATTTTCTATGGCTCACTTCTCCAAGGGGAGCTCCAGGGAATACATCTTAGTAATTCCCCCTCAACAAACCACCAAAATGTAACATTTGTTTTGTCTTTATAACAGTTCTATTGTTGTCAAAATATTAATGACCTTGGCACTGACTTTCCCCTACGTTCTATACACATCTTAAATGGGAGGAAAATTCCCAAGGGAAAGGGGGTATTTGAACATTGGATAAAGTCGTGCCACTTTATCCTTTAGCCTTAGTGAAATATCCACTTTAGCCTTAGTGAAATAGCAGCAAAACTTACTATGAATTCCTCACACAAATTACCACCAATTATAACAGTTTGGTTCTGTTGATCTCATGGAACGTAACTGATGAGGACATTTGCTGTCCATAGTTGAAGACTTCTGAAGCTGTCTTCATGTGCTTGGTTGTTTGTAAAAATATCCCAAGTCACAGTCCTATCCCTCCCTGTCCACTGCCCACCCCCCGCCACCTCCTCAGCCCTGTCTTCCAAGAGTCCTTAGCTGAAATTTTCTTCTTCTTCTTCTTCTTTTGTTTTGTTTTTGTTTTTGTTTTTGCCAAAGCAAACAGAGAGAACGAAGGGATATCCTGAAAGACACTTTATCATCTGATGCTATATATTCTCATCAAGGAGGCTTGGTGACATTTGTTACAATGTAATCCTGACTGCTGATGAAATCCTGAGTTTACTGAAACATTCATTTTGATGTAGAGGTTTCCTGCTGTAGCCAGATGCTGAAGGTACTTGAGGGAGCTGTTGACAAGTGGATAATTGTCAGCAGAACTAAAACAGACACTTTGTTTACAGTCGAGCATGATTAATTGAGAGTAAATAAAACAACAGCACTCTTTATGAAGTCACCATCCAAGTTCAAAAAAGGCTGCTCTAGGAATAAGAGAAGTGGACTTATTGTACAAAGGCTTGTTTTGCCAAACCCTTGAAGCAGCAGCTGGCAGCGGTGTGGATGAGAAGTAGATATGCTTTATTGCTTTCCAGCTGGTGTCTTTTTTTTTTTTTTTAATTTTTGCCAAATCTATAGAGCTGGATTAAAAACATTTTTGTCCTAATTAACCGAGTTTTAAATTTCTTTTATTAGATTACTCTTCCTTTTATTTATTTAAATTTCTTTTATTAGATTACTCTTTCCCTTCATTCCCCTCTTTAAAAAGTAAATCATTTAATGTGAAATAATTTTCAAAATGAGCCAGATGTGATAAACCCAAACTGATGATGTCAAACAAAGCTATCACATGCCATTGTGATACTTCGGTTTGCAGGAGAGCATTTCTATTCCCTGGAGCTCTAATGAATTGCAGAGGCCAGACTCCAGTAAACATCTTATGATTGTCCAACATAATAAATTTTAATGAAACAGGACATATATCTTTCAAGGCACAGTGTGGCTTGTGTACAAGAAGTGCTTTGTTTCGTTTTGTTTTTAGGCCTCTATCCTGCTAGACTAGAGGATGAACGGTCCACTATCTTTCTAACAAACTTTGCTAATCATGTTTGTGCAAATTAGTGCTGCAGACATATTGATCAATTGCTTTGGATGGATATCGTGGATGGATTGATTTATAGCAGCCTATAAATGGAAAGTCTGTATATTTTAATATAATGCCCCATAAAGCTAAAAGCAATAAGCCTAAGGTAGCTAGAAATACTTTTAGATCACTAACAACTGAATTAAATTATTGTATGGATAGATTCAGAAACATAAGCCCGATGAATCAGATGCAAACCGAAACTTGTTTCGGCTGCTGGGAAGAGCTTTCTTTTGGGACTACTCGCAGTTAAGAACGGTCTCTAGGAGCTTCTAAGACAAAAACAGAGTAGAGTCTGTGGTAAAAGCAAAGTAGTCTGTGAAGGAGACGGAGAGAGAAAGAGAGAGAGAAGGGGTGGGGGAGAGAGAGAGCGAGAGAGTGAGGGCCCTCTCTATGTGAGACCTGGTTTTTATGTGAACCAATACTTTTTCTTTTGCCTTAAACCTGTTTGAGCTAAGTTCTGAAGTGAGTATGTCTAATATACTTTCCTTACTGTCATGAGATCCACAGCAACTTTCATGCTGAATCTTTTGCCTACATTAGTTCTCCTCACTATCCATGGGGGATATGGTCCAAGATCATCAGTGGACGCCTGAAACTGTAGGTAGTACCCAACCCTATGTACACCATGTTTTTGTCCTGTGTATACATGCACATGATAAAGTTTAATTTATAATTGAGGCACAGTAGCAGATTAACAACAATAATAAAATAGAGCAAGTATGATAATATATGGTAATACATTTATGTGAATGTGGTCTCTCTCAAAATATCTTATGATATCGTACTCACCTATTTGCAGACCTCACTCAGTTGACCGCTAGTAACTGAAACTGTGGGTAAAGGGTAATACTATGTTCCTTCCATTTCTCCTCATCAGCAGGAGCAACTCAAATTCATCCCTTACCCTTGAAGGGCCAACTGGGTAGCTCTTGGGCTTTCTTTCTTCCTTTCTTTTTTTTTCCTTTAAGACGGAGTCTTGCTCTGTCGCCCAGGCTGGAGTACAGTGGCGCGATCTCGGCTCACTGCAAGTTCTCCCTCCCGGATTCACGTCATTCTCCTGCCTCAGCCTCCCGGGTAGCTGGGACTACAGGCGCTCGCCACCACACCTGGCTAATTTTTTGTATTTTTAGTAGAGACGGGGTTTCACCGTGTTAGCCAGGATGGTCCTGATCTCCTGACCTCGTGATTTGCCCTCCTCAGCCTCCCAAAGTGCTGGGATTACAGGCTTGAGCCACCACGCTCGACACAGCGCTTGGGCTTTCTGTTCAAAGGAATTGAGTCGTCTTCTGATGGACACTATATATTGCTTTGGTGATTGTCTACTTGTGAAGATACTTATCAGGGCTTCTAGAGTCTGTGAGTCTTAGGATAAAGTAGCTAAGACAATGTCTCCATCAGCAGATCCCTAAACATTTTAAGACATCTTAGAATGTCAGGCAGCCTTCCTGCGTGCCCTCCCTCTCTCCCATCCTTCCTCTCTTTCCTTTTCTTTCTTTTTCCTTTTCTTTCTTTTTCCTTTTCTTTCTTCTGTATGCATTTCTGAGGACCAATTCCATTTGAGGTCATAAAATAGCAAAGCAGGGCTCTGATAAATTCATTTCAAGAGTTTAAATTTCAATTGTTGAAAAAATATAAATACTCAAGAATAGCCACCAATGTCTCAGACTGGAGTTTTTCGCATTGTAAGCTTGTCATGATTCCACAGCCTTTTAAAAATACATGCTCTCATTTGATCCTCACAGTAACTCATAGGGGAATGGAATCTGTGAATAAAAATGGCTAACAGCTATTGAGAGCTTTGTATTAGGCCAGTAGTTCTGAAAGCGTAGTTCTGGGACCTTGGCATTCTTTGATATGAGATAGAGATATAACAGATATGAGAATCCAGTTGTCTTCTATTAAGCCAGACATTAAGGAGACTTGCAAACATGTAAAACGATGATACTATTCTCATTAAGTTTTTGTTTTGTTTTGGAAAATATAGGCTTTTACAAATTAAAATATGTTATTTGCATTAACATTTTATGAGTTTATATTTTTAAGCCAATTAATATTTTAAAATTTATTTATTTTAATACCTAGTACATTAAATATCTATAGATATAACTCCAATAAAGAAAAGCCTTAGGAATAGGCTCTGCTGTCATCTTTCTTTTACAGGTAAGGAAACAAAGGCCAAGAGAGAGCTTAGGACACTCTAAGGTTTCATGATAATAGGTGGTGGAGGCAGGATGAGAGCTCAAAGCTCTATGCCTGCAGGATTTGAGATTTGACTTCTTCTCCTTCTCCTTCTCCTTCTTCTTCAATGGAGTTTCACTCTTGTTGCCCAGGCTGGAGTGCAATGGCGCAATCTCAGCTCACTGCAACCTCTGCTTCCCGGGTTCAAGCGATTCTCCTGCCTTAGCCTACCAACTAGCTGGGATTACAGGCATGAGCCACCATGCCCGGCTAATTTTTTGTATTTTAGTAGAGACGGGGTTTCACCATGTTGGTCAGGCTGGTCTTGAACTCCTGACCTCAGGTGATCCACCCACCTTGGCCTCCCAAAGTGCTGGGATTACAGGTGTGAGCCATTGCACCCGGCCCTTCCCTTAGTTCTTTATCCCTGGTCATAACAAAACTGATAATTTTCTTTTAACACTCCCATGATCCTTTGTCCATACCTCTATTTCACCACTTATGCATCATCTCATAATTGCTCTTAGGTCTGTCACCAAAGCAGTAGAATATGATAGTTAAACTCTCAACATCTACAGCAGTGCTGTCCAATAGATATATAACGTTAGACACATAGATAATTTTGAATGTTCTCATAGCCACATTTTGAAAAGTAAATAAATTATTGAATTAATAAGTGTAATTCAATAATATATTTCTTTTTAACTCAAAATATCTAAAATATTTCAATATGTAATCAATATTAAAATTATTAATGTAATGTTTTACTTTTTTTAGTAATTCTTTGAACTCTGGGGTATATTTTTATACTTATGTCTCAGTTTATTCTAACTACATTGCAAGTACTCAGTAGGCATGTGTGGCTAGTGGCTACTATATTGGGCAGAGCAGGTATAGAGTCATTTTTCCTGGGTTCAAAATTCCAACTTTACCATTTACCAGCCAGGAAGCTAACCTAGCTTCTCTGTTTCTCAGTTTTTCTCTTCCTCAAATGGAGTTAATAATGCAATTCATATAATAGCATTATTGAAATAATTAAATAAGTTAATATATACAAAGTGCTTAGAATAGCAGTATAAAACATTCACACCATAAATGTTAAACATGATAGTTTTATCTTTAGATTGTAAGATTTCTAAAAACCAAACTGTATTTTATTCTTATTCTACTTGGCTATCTGGCTGGCTGGATGGATGGATGAATAAAAGCTGGCTTCCATGACTCACTTTATATGGCATCAAAACTTCAAATGAAGTTCTGGATATTTTAGGCAATGGAAAGAGGACACTGTTGATCAATGGCGGGAATAGGATTTGCAGATGTATTTTTTAAATAATCTGTTTTGTTGAGGTATAACTAACATAAAATTCACTCAGCCTAAGTGCAGTGAACCCTGGCAAATATGAGTAATCAATATACAATATAGAACATTGCTAGCACCCAAAAGCTTTTTATGTAGTGTTTTGTGCTTTCTTTGTAGTCAGTCCTCTTTCCCCACCCTTAACCTGTGGCCACTATTGATCTGCTATCTTCTACTATAGTTTCACCTTTTCAGAGTTACACATAAGTGAAACCAGAAAGCATGGAGTCTTTTTTTATCTGGCTTCCTTTACTTAATGTAGTGCTTTGAGGTTCATCCATGTTGTTCTGTGTATCCTTAGTTCATTCTTTTTTTTTTTTTTTTTTTTTTTTTTTGAGACGGAGTTTCACTCTTGTTGCCTAGGCTGGAGTACAATGGCACAATCTCAGCTCACTGCAACCTCTGCTTCCCAGGTTCAAGCAATTCTCGTGCCTCAGCCTCCCGAGTAGCTGGGATTACAGGCATGCAACACCATGCCTGGCTAATTTTGTATTTTTAGTAGAGATGGGGTTTCTCCATGTTGAGGCTGGTCTCGAACTCCTGACCTCAGGTGATCCACCCACCTCAGCCTCCCAAAGTGCTGGGATTACAGGTGTGAGCCACTGCACCCAGCAATTTCATTCTTTTTTATTACTGAGTAATATTTCATTGTATGGTGATATAGTTTGACTCTATGTTCCCACCCACATTTCTTGTTGCATTGTAGCTCCCAATGTTGGAGATGGGGCCTAATGGGAGGTGATTGGATCATGGGGATGGATTCTAATGGTTTAGTGCCATTCCCCAAATTCTGCCTCCTGATAGAGTTCTCAAGATATATGGTTGTTTGAAAGTGCATAGTACTGCTCCCCTTATCTTGCTCCCTCTTGCCAACCAGGTAAAGATGCTCCTGCTTCCCCTTCCCCTTCTGCTATGACTATAAGTTTCCCGAGGTCTCCCCAGCCATGCCTCTTGTGCAGCCTGTAAAACTGTGAGTCAATTAAACCTCTTTTCTTTATGAACTACCCAGTTTCAGGTAGTTGTTTATAGCAATGTGAGAATGGACTAATATATATGGATATACGTACAACTTGTTACTCATTTTCCTATTGATGAATGCTTGACTTGTTTCTAGTTTTTAACCATTATTCTCTCTCTCTCTGTTTTTGTTTTGTTTGTTTTGTTTTTGAGACAGGGTCTGGCTCTGTTGCCCAGGCTGGAATGCAGTGGTGTGATCTTGGGTCGCTGCAACCTCTACCTCCCAGACTCAAGTGATCTTCCCATCTTAGCCTCCTGAGTAGCTGGGACTAAAGGTGCATGCCACCATATCCAGCTAATTTTTTGTACTTTTTGTAGAGACGGGGTTTTGCCATGTTGCCAAGGCTCATTTCAAACTCCTGAGCTCAAGCAATTCACCGACCTCTGGCCTCTCAAAGTGTTTGGATTACAGGCATGAGCCACTGTGCTGGGCCCGTTATTCTCTTAACAGTGTTTTCACAGAGCAGAAATTTTGAATTTTAATAAAGGTCCAACTTATCAGTTTTTTCTTTATGGATCATACTTCTGGTGTTGTATCTAAAAAAGTCATCACCAAATCCAAGGTCATCTAGATTTTCTCCTTTTAAATGTTTTGTAGTTTAGCATTTTATATTTAGGTATGTAATCCATTTTGAATTTTTGTGTGTGTGTGTGTGAAAAGTTTAAGATCCATGTCTAGATTTGTTTCTTTGCATGTGGATGCCCAGTTTTTCCAGCACCACTTGAAAAGACTATACTTACCCATTGGCAATGTTTATTTCTGGAGTTTCTCTTATGTGTTTCACATGTCTAGAGTTACAATACTGCCACATTGTTTTGATTGCTATAGCTTTATAGTAAGTCTTGATATCAGGGGCAATTAGTCCTCAAACACTGGTTTTTTTTTTTCCAAATCGTTTTGGTTATCTAGGTACTTGGCCTTTCCACATAAATTTTAGAACTAGCCTGTCACTTTCTACAAATATCTTCTGGAATTTTGAATGAGATTGTGTTGAAATATCACTTTTGGGGAGACTTAACATCTTAACAATATTGAGTCTTCAAAACATGGTCTTTTTTTTTCTTTCTTTTCTTTTTCTCTTTCTTTCCTTCCTTCCTTTCTTCTTTTCTCTCTTTCTTTTTCTTTCTTTCTTCTTTCTCTCTCTCTTCTTTCTTTCTCTCTTTCTCTCTTTCTTTCTTTCTTTCTTTCTTTCTTTCTTTCTTTCTTTCTTTCTTTCTTTCTTTCTTTCTTTCTTTCTTTCTTTCTTTCTTTCTTTCTCTCTCTCTCTCTCTCTCTCTCTCTCTCTCTCTCTCTCTCTCTCTCTCTCTCTCTCTCTCCCCCCCTCCCTCCCTCCCTCCCTCCTTCCCTCCCTTCCTTCCTTCCTTCCTCCCTGCCTCCTTCCCTCCCTGCCTCCCTCTTTCTCTCTCTCTCTGTTTCTTTCTTCTCAGGGTGTCACTCTGTCACCCAGGCTGTGGAGTACAGTGTCATGATCACAGCTCATTGCAGCCTCCACCTCCAAGACTCAATCAATCCTCCTGCCTCAGACTCCCAAGTACCTGGGACTACGGACATGAACCACCACACCTGCTAATTTTTCTCCTTCTCCTTCTCCTTCTCCTTCTCCTTCTCCTTCTTCTCTTTCTTCTCCTTCTTCTTCTTCTTCTTCCTTTTTTTGAGAGATAGGGTCTCACTATGTTGTATAGGCTGGTCTTGAACTCCTGGGATCAAGTGATCCTCCTGCCATGGCCTCCCAAAATGCTAGGATTACAGCTGTGAGCTATTGCACCTGGCCCCTTGCTCATTCTTTACATCTTTAATTTTATTGATAAATTTTGATAATTATTTGATAATTTGATTTGATATTTTCTAGTAAATATTTGATCATTTTTAGTAATCAGATTTTGCGTATTTTACTAAATTTATCCTTAAGAATTTAATGTTATTTATTCTGTTATAAATAGTATTACTTTTTACAATTTCCTATTATTTGCTGCTAGTACACAGGAAGACAATATATCTATATTGACTTTGTATCCTGCAAACTTGCTAAAGTCCCACCTTAGTTCTAGTGCTTTTATATAGATTTTCTAGGTTTTTGACACATACTATCATGTCATCTATGCATAAATGCAGCTTTACTTCTTCTTTTTCAGTCATTATGTCCATAGCATTATCTAGGATCCCCAGTACAATGCCAAATAGAAATAATGAAAGTGAACACCCCCACTTAGTTCTTGATTTTTTGAGGAAAACATTTAGTATCTTATCATTAGGTATTATGCTTACTGTTGATTTTTTAATAGATGCTATTTATCCACTTGACAAAGTTCCCTTATGCTTCTAGTTTTTTGAGAGTTTTTAAAAAATCGTGAATGCGTATTAAATTTTATCAAATACTTTGTATCTATGAGATGACATAGTATGATTTTTCTGCCTGTTAACATGATTAATTTTATTGGTTGATATTTGAATATTAAATCAGCCTGCTTAGTCATTATGCATTACTCCTTTTATATTGCTGGATTCCATTTGTTGAAGAAACATGGTGTGCAGTTTTTTTTTGTTTTTTGTTTTTTTTTTGAGACAGAGTCTCTCTTTGTCGCCCAGGCTGGAGTGCAGTGGCGCGATCTTGGCTCATTGCAAGCTCCGCCTCCTGGGTTCACGCCATTCTCCTGCCTCAGCCTCCCGGGTAGCTGGGACTATAGGCACGCACCACCATGCCCGGCTAATTTTTTGTATTTTTAGTAGAGACGGGGTTTCACCGTGTTAGCCAGGATGGTCTCGATCTCCTGACCTTGTGATCCGCCCGCCTCGGCCTCCCAAAGTGCTGGGATTACAGGCGTGAGCCACCATGCCCGGCCATGGTTTGCAGTTTTTTTAAAATCTTTTTCTGATTTTGGAGTCCAAGTGATGTTGGCCTCACAAGATGATTTGGAATATGTCTCCTTCTTTTCTATTTTATGAAATAATTTGTATAGAATTAGTGTTATTTCTTCCTTAAATGTTTGGGGGAATTTACCAATGAAGCCCTCTAGCCCTGGAATTTTCTTTGTGGAAAGGTTGTTATCTAAAACAATTATTTTACTATTGATATCATGCTATTCAGGTTTTCTGTATTTTCCTGAGGGGGCTTTGGTAGTTCGTGTCTTTAAAGAAATTTATCATTTCGTTTAAGTTGATGAATTTGTTGCTAAATAATTGGTTATAATATTCCTTTTTTATTTTTGGTCTTTTCTCACCTTTTCTTGATCAGTCTGGTTAGAAGTATATCAATCTTATTGCTCTTTTCAAAGGATTAGCTTTCGGTTTCATCAGTCTCTATTATTATTCTGTTTTCTATTTCACTGATTTCTGCTCTGAGCTCATCATTTCCTTCCTCCAGCTTCCTTTGGTTTGATTTCCCTTCCTTTCTACTGCTTTTTTACTGAAGAAAGAAACTCGGATTATTGAATTGAGAGCTCCCCACCATATTGGCATTTAATGGTATTGTTTTGCTTTTAAACTGCTTTAGCTTCATCCACAAATTTTGATATGTTATATTTTTATTTTCATTCAGTTCAAAATATTTAACTTTCTTTGTGATTTCTTCTTTGACCCGTTTGTTATTTAGAAGTGTGTTGTTTAATTTTCAATTAGTTGGAATTCCAGATTTTTTATTTATAATTGATCTCTAATTTAAATTCATTTTTGTTATAGACCATGTTTTGTAAGATTAATCCTATTACATTTACTAAGAGGTTTTTTGTTTTTGTTTTTGTTTAATACAGAATGGAGGATTAGTTCACAGTTCTTTTTTATTCTTTTTTTAGATGAAGTCTTGTTCTGCCATGCAGACTGGAGTGCAATGGTGTGATCTCAGCCCATTGCAACCTCTGCCTCCTGGGCTTAAGCAATTCTCCTGTCTCAGCCTCCCAAGTAGCTGGGATCGCAGGCTCTCACCACCATGCCCAGCCAATTTTTGTATTTTCAGTAGAGATGGAGTTTCACCCTGTTGGCCAGGCTGGTCTTGACCTCCTGACTTCAAGTGATCTGCCCACCTTGGCCTCCCAAAGGGCTGGGACTACAGGGGTGAACCGCCGCACTTGGCCTGTACTAAGAGTTTTTAGTAGCATAGTATATGATTTATTTTGACAAATATTCCAAGTACACTTGAAAAAAATGTTTATTTTGTTATTGGGTAGAGTGTTCCATTAGTGTCAATTAGGTCAAGCTGGCTGAGAGTGTGGTTCAAGTGTTCCCTATTCTTACTGTGATTTCCTGTTTACTCATTCTATCAATTACAGAGAGAGGAATGCTAAGATCTTCAACTAAAATTGTGGATTTTTCTATTTCTTCTTTTAGTACTATCAGTCTTTGCTTCTTGTATTTTGAACTTCTGTTTTACTTGCATATACATTTAGGATTATTATTCTTTCTTTATGAATTGATCCCCTTTACTTATGAAATATCCATCTTTATCCTATGTTTATACCTTGTTTTGAAGTCTGCATTATCTGATTTTAAGATAGCCATTTCAGCTTTATTCTAATTAAGATTTCCATCCTTTTACTTTTCAAGCTATTTGTATTTTTATATTTAAAGTGGGTTTCTTATAGACAGCATATCTTTGGGTCTTGCATTTTAATCTAATTTCATAATCACTGCTCTTTAATTAGAATGCCTAGCCATTTATTAATATATTTCTATTTATACAATTGGATAGAACACTATCTTGCTTTTCGTTTTGTATTTGTACCACCTGTTCATTGTTCTCTCTCACCTTTTATTGTTTCTTTTTGGATATTTTTTGTGACTCCATTTCTATCTCTATTAGCTTATTAGCGATTCTTCTTGTTCTTTCTTTCCTTTTTTTTTTCTTTTGTGGTTACTCTAGAATTCACAATATATAATCTTAACTTATCACAGTCTACTTTCAAATAACATTATAGTACTTCATGTGTAAAAATCTTCATAGCATACTCCTGTTTCCCCTCCTGTCTTTCATACTACTGTTACAATGCATTTTACTTCTGCATATGATCTGAACTCTAATATGGTGCTATTATTTATGCTTCAATAGCCAATTATATTTAAGGAAATTGAAAAATGACAACAAATGTCCTATATCTACACCAATATATGCCATTTTATTACTCTTTATTGCTTCATGTAGATCCAAATCTTTATCTGTTATTATTTTCTTTCTTCTGGAGAACTTTAACATTTATTATAGTTCAGATCTGCTGGTGATAAAATCTCTCAACTTTTCTTTGTCTGAGAAAATATTGTTTTTACTTAAATTTTGAATGATGTTTTCACTTGCTGTTGAATTTTAGATAATTAGATTTTTTCTTCCAGCACTCTAAAGATTTTGTTGCATTGTCTCTGGTTTGCATGGCCTCTTATAAGAAGTCTGATGATTCTTATTTTTTGTTCCTTTTTACATAATGCATGTTTTTTCTGTGGCTGGTTTTAAGATTTTCTCTTCATTGCTAACTTCAGTTAATGTGATTATCACGTGCTACATTAAGCTTTTGTATATGTGTGATTATTCTAGCAGAGGTTCATTGAGCTCTTTAAATCTGGAAGTTATATTCTTCAATAAATTTGGAAAAATTCTGGCCATTATTCTACAATTTTTTTGTCCTTCCCTTTTTCCTTCTGGAACTCTATATGTATGTTAGGTTGCTTTACGTTGTCCCACAGATCACTGATTATCAGTCATTTTTTCTCTTTCTGCCTTATTTTGGCTGTTTCTATTCCTATGTCTTCTCATTTTGATAGTTTCTTCCACAGTGTCTAATCTGCTATTAATCCCATCTGGTATATTTTCACTTCTGACATTATGGTTTCTATGTCTAGAAGTTTCATTTGGGTCTTTTTGGGCCCGTGTATACTAGTTAATCATCTCTGTCATTTCTGCATCTGTTTTTATTGATTGATTTTTCTTCTATATGAGTTACATTTTTGCTTTTATACATGCCAGGTAATTTTTGATGTAATGTCGGTCATGGTGAATTTTAAGTTACTGAGTGCTAAAAGATAATTGAAAAAGTGTGGGACTTTATTTTTTGGCATGAAATTTAGTTGTTTGAATCAGTTTGATCCTTTTGAGTCTTGATGTTAAGATTTTTTTTGTGACTGGTTCATAGCAACTTTTACTGTAGAGCTATTTTAGTCCCAATCCTAAGGTGTGATACTTCAGAGAACTCTACCTACTGCCCTATGTATTACAAGGTCTCTCCACTCTGGTGAGAAAGGAAACTACTCCTAACTCTATGTAAGCTCCAGTAATTGTTCTGCTTACTGGTTTTCAGTGGTTATTTTTGTGACCTCCTGGATAGATCAGTACTCAGGTAAAGATTTCAGGAGATGGCTCTGCAGATCTCTAGTAATCTAGCCTGCAAATTCTAAATGCCTAATCTTTCCCAAACTCTATCTCCTGAGCTCAGTGGCACTGCAGAATTTTGCTTGGATTCTCTGTCTTTGCTCTGTGCACTAGAGACTATCTCTAGGCTGTAAGCAGGGGTAATTATAGGGTGTGCCTCATTTGTCTTACGTTGATCAGGGACTATAGTTCTCCTCTGTCTGAAGCAGTTTTAAAGTATATTTTTGGATGGATTTGTAATTGTTTATGAAGGAAAGGCAATTCCCACAGGAGTTAAATTTTCATGGGCAAAAACAGAAGTCTGTCTATGAATATAATTTACTGTAAAAATAGATTTTTTTCTGAGTAACATATCTCCTTTTCTAGGTATTTAATCAAAAATTTTTTATTTTTCCATTTTAAAGTGTCGCAAAGTCTCTTACATTTAAAACAAACTGAAAGTCTTCAATTCCCAACATTTTTGACCTAACAGGAAGAAGAGCAGCACTTTATTTTTCTTATATAATGTCACTTTTTGCCATACAAGTCAGGTTTTAAAAATCAGTTCTACACATAAAATATTGTAAGGAAATAAGTATTATTGGGATAGTTGAGATTGTGTTTTCTAGAAAATGCACTACTTTTCTGTTTATTTAGCCCTTACTAAAATCATTTTTCTCTTCCTAGTTACCAGTTGGGCTTTAATAATTATACAAGTAACAATTTATATGGCATTTTGTATATTTGGTCTCTTAAAAATTTAAAAATGATAAAACATCAGTTGCTTTATATAAAGTGTTGACAAGTTATTTATCAGGATCAAAACTCAGTGCATAAGGAGAATAAGAAATATCTATTTATGGGTAGTATTATTTAATAACATGTGCACTTCCCACTTCAATAGAGAACATTTGGTACCTCTTAGCAAGCAAATTCTATTCTCTTATAGCTTTTCCTGAACAGGTTATAAATATTTGTGATATTCCTTTTTGAATTAGTCTAATTTTTGTAATACATTGAGTTTCTGTGTTTTGCAGAGCCTTTGAAGACTAACTTAAAGGATACAGATTTGAGGAATTATAAATGAACTGTGTTCTAATATTTCCTTCTGCTTATGTGTTAAGTACTTTGTAAAAATAATTACTTTCTAGCCTGGGTGCGGTGGCTCATGCCTGTAATCCCAGCACTTTGGGAGGCTGAGGTGGGCAGATTACGAGTTCAGGATATCGAGACTATCCTGGTTAACACGGTGAAACCCAGTCTCTACTAAAAATACAAAAAATTAGCTGGGCATGGTTGCGCGTGCCTGTAATCCCAGCAATTCGGAAGGCTGAGGCAGGAGAATTGCTTGAACCTGGAAGGCGGAGGCTGCAGTGAGCCGACATCGTGCCACTGCACACCAGCCTGGGCAGCAGAGCGAGACCCTGTCTGAAAAAAAAAAAAAATTACTTTCGACATAAGCAGAATATCTATAGAAACAAACAAAACAATTACTTTCATTTTCATTTTCCAGAGATAAAAACTTTTTCTTATATATTCTATTATCCCTGAATAGAAAAAAGCTTGCCTAAAATACCTGTCATGTCTTATGGTTGTATACCCTTCACCTTTAAAAACAGATACATTTGGAGACACTATTACTTGGCAAGTCCTCCATTGTTTTGTGTTTTTATATCCTAATAACGAAGCATAAGATAATCAGTGGAAATTATGATCATGATTAAGAAATTGTAAAGCACCTATAGGAAGGGATGGTTACATTTCTTTTAATACTGTATTGGGCCATTATTCTTATATCTGAAAAAAAAGTTTGAATTCTGCTGGTTGTCATCATGTTTTGGACTATTGAAATTCTTATGCTTTTCTGGCCCTATTTTTGCTTCTTAATTATCAAAATAACATAACTGACATCTACACAATAGGCCAAACTTTAAAAAATTCATAGCTTTTAATCTTCATTTTGTTTATACTATGTGAACACCCTGCATTTTAGAGTTTGTATATTACTTAGGGGAATAACTGCAGAGTTTTCCCCTTTACATAATTGTATTTAATGATAAAAAGAAAACCAAGATGTCATGATGCCTGTGGTCCTCTGATGTTCTTTGTTATCAATTAAAAAATAAACTAGATTTTCTAATTCCCCAGTTCCTTGAAGATTTATTTTAAAAAGTGACCTGAATTTTTTTAACTTCATGCAAAAATGTTGCATTGTTTACAAGATGAATATTAAGATGATACAATTAGAATGAAAAGTGTTTTCCTTTGAGGTTCTCTTGAGAAAGAAAGTGCGACACCCAGACACCTTGGGATATAGCTGAAACGTACATGTTATCTACAAACCTGATTAGATATTAATGTATTCTACTCATCAAGTTTATTTTCCCTATTGACTGAAGTTAACATTAATCCTTTAATTTGCAAATACTACAGTTCTAAAAATTATATTTCCAAGTTGATCACTGGTGGTTATGCTACATGGTGTCACTGTAAACTCACTTCTGAGACGATTATTTACAGTTGCTCTAGAAGAGGAAATTATCTCCAACATATCTTTCTTGCAAAATTAGTGGAAATACGGGTTGCTATTAAACCTGATCAGCTGGTATGACAGCAGGGTACTTGTAAAAAAAATTACTTACTATCTCTTTGTTTACAGTCTTCACTGAGGTGAATATATTTAATGTAATTATTCGACTGCTAAGCAGCCACTGATGTTAACTATCTCTGTTTAAATAAATTGCATTTTAAACAAAATCTATGCCACACCAAAGGTTTTATTTTTTTTTCTTAAGAATTTTATTTTGTGTCTACATCTAGAAAAGGAATTTAATGAAGAAGAATTGTGCTGTCTAAGTCCACAAGTATTATTACACAGAGAAAATCTGACCATTCTTGTACCTTCAGAAAGGGTGGCATTGTGTCAAATTAAAATTTTGGATTTCTTAATCAGCCACTGATTTATAAGACAATTTGGGGACAATTTACTGTATGAGTGCCTCAATTTACTTTTTCAACAGCAATAAAAACTTAGTGAGACCCCTGTGTATTTAGTGAAATACATTGGAACAAACAGATGAAAACAGCGGCTGAACTATAAACTTCTATTCTATTCTTGTGATAGAAAAAATTACTCCAAGCCAGCAATGGGAAAAATATGTAACTGTAATGCCCTTAGGTATACACGTAGTGTCTGTTGATTTCAAGGGAAGCCATGCAAATGTATATGAATAGAATTTGAGGCCGGGCCCGGTGGCTCAAGCCTGTAATCCCAGCACTTTGGGAGGCCGAGACGGGCGGATCACGAGGTCAGGAGATCAAGACCATCCTGGCTAACCTGGTGAAACCCCGTCTCTACTAAAAAATACAAAAAACTAGCCGGGCGATGTGGCGGGCGCCTGTAGTCCCAGCTACTCGGGAGGCTGAGGCAGGAGAATGGCGTAAACCCGGGAGGCGGAGCTTGCAGTGAGCTGAGATGCGGCCACTGCACTCCAGCCTGGGCCACATAGCGAGACTCCGTCTCAAAAAAAAAAGAAAAGAATTTGATTCTGAGTCTCTTCAGTTGGCTCAACAATTTACGTTTTCGGTTGTATTTATGCAGTTATATCTATATCCCCCAAACAGCTCCCAGAATAAATGTATTTTATGTCTTGAATCATCAGCCGGTCTTAAAACTGCTCTTTCTTTCTTTACATAAATATTCCGATGTAGCTGGTTGCCTAACAAGCTTGCTTAGCCACCCAGGAAACCTCAAATCCAAGGCCTATTCGTATTTCTTGGTTCTGATATATGACTTTAAATGGGAAAAGAATCTTTTCAAAAATGCGTTGCTCCCCAAGCATCACTCTAAGGAACAGAATGTAGCTGGGTTGGCTATTATTTGGGGGTTTGGAAAAGCAGTTTAATGATATTCATATTAGAAATGATAAGCCTGGAGAGTTATAACTTCTCTCTCCAATACATTAAGTCTGAACTTTGGTTCAACTGCTATTTTGATGGAAAGGTTTGTGCTGTTTTCTGTGTTTCAGTTGCCAGACTTCTTAACTGGCTTTTAAATATCTTAAGTAGAGCAATTCACTATTATATAGTAATTTTGTAGTTATTTATTTTATTACTTGTTAAAAGTTAGAAGCAGTGTATTTTTTGTTTCACAACAAATTTCTATACCCAGCACAATTTCCAGTTTATAGTAGGTGCTCAACAAATACCTATTAAGTAGATGAATATCAGCTGCCTCTGTATTCTTTTGGTTCCTTGCTCTTACTGTACCTGCATACCTGTGAGTTCCAGGTGTCACGCTATTGCACCCCACCTTCTACTCTTAAAAATATCAAAATAGGACCTTCATTCAAGGTCCAACCAGAAAGAAGGAATCACTCTTCTTAAATTAGAGGAAATTTATTTGGTGCAAAGAACTGGTTACACAGGTGCAGAAAGAGCTGAGAAGATGAAAAGAGCACAAGAAAGCAACCCAGACATTAGCAGTAGCAGGAAGCTACACCACTAGACTGGAGGGACAAAGAGAGGAAGTGGAGTGGAGGAAGTCATGTTACCACAGCTCAGAGGCTGGGGCACCTGATGGAAGCTGAAACCACAGAAGACCATTCTGATAGACACTGATACTAAAAAGGTGATGCAAGAATGTGATACCCGACAGGCACCAGAAGCAGAGAACGGAAGAGGTCCTCTGGCTTCTCTCTTCCCTCTACCCTCCTATTTCTCATTAGCCAAACCCTGTAAAATGCCCGTTGACATGGGGGCATAGGGAAAGCAGCCTGCACTCCTCCCCAGTCCTCTAGACTGAGCAGAGCAGGGAAGGACAAAGAATAGATCTGAGAGTAAACAGGCCATGATCTGATCCACCACCAAAGGAAGATATTTGGGAATAACAATAATAATATTTTGGAATAATATGTTTGACAATTTTGTGCTTTCCATTCCCTTCTGACATGTTCCTTTCTGCTGGTCACTCTGCCTAGTAACTCCTATGCCAGTGTGGCCTCACCAGTGATACTTCACCAGCATCCTTTGATCCTGAGAGACCTTCATGAGGTGCAATCCAAGATCGGGCAGCTGGCCCCGGACTTTACATGCTGCTCGAGCACCCAGTACAGAGGAATCCAGCCCAGTGGACCTTGCTCCAGAGCTCATCCCCCAGCCTCTCAGCTGATTTCACTCCCAGAGATGGCGGATGATTTTCTTGAGCTCCTATGTGATCTTGGTGACCCAGGCCAACTTCCAGCTTTTTAGTGTTGTGATTAGGGCAGCCTCTGCGTCACCACAATTCTACCCTTATATTTTTCAATGAAGATTTTTTCTTTGGCAGTTATTGTCCTTCACATTTTATGCTTCATTCGTAAGAATCTAATTTGCATTGCAACATACAGACAAGCTACAAATTAAGACATCTTATTATTATTATTACTATTCATAATATTTTTCACTAGGCATCTGCTTTGATTTCTACAACAACCACATGATGTTAAGGCGGTTTCCCACCATTGGCACTACTGTCATTTTGGGCTGGACAGTTCTTCGTGGTGGGTTGTCCTGTGCACTGTGGAATATTTAGCAGCCTCCCTGAACTCTGTTCACTGGATGCCAGAGACACAGTGGCATTCCCCTCCCCCTACTTGTGACTACCAAAAATGTCGCCAGACTTTGTCAATTGTCCTGTGAGGGATGAAAATCACCCTTCTTTGAGAACCACTGTGTTAAGAGGAGTACAATTATTGTGATCCACATTGTACAGATGAGTATATGAAGGTCAGAGATGTTAAGGAAGCATTCCAGGGACTTCATCCTTACATGCCATCATATATTTTAACTTTTTACACAGGCTAGAAGTCAAATATCAATAAGAAATTATTGGGGTGAAAAATTTACTGATCTGGGGCAAAGTTAAAACTGGGACCCAAAATATAAGAAAAAAAGGCACTATTTCCTATTTTGAAATCCATTTCTAGACCCTAGAAATTAAAGCAATAATCTTGATTTTGGTAACTGAAGGGTTGTATAATATTATCCTAATAGCTATATGTTATAAGAAATTGAGTGCTGGGACTACTGGGGACAGCCCTGGAGTTTACTTAGCAGGGAAAACAGCACTAGTGGCTTTCTATCTGGCATTGATGTAATGACTAATTTTTTTTCCCTATATTTAAAATCTTTGGTTTCTTCAAGATAAGAACAGCTTAATTTCCCTTATCACGTCTGTCTGCTCACTCATGTGCATGTTTTCCTCTTTGTCAGCAGTTGGCTACCAGATGAAGTTTAGATAAATAGTTGTCAGCTTCCCTTACACTTGTTTATGATGAGGTTTGGATGAAAGACTTACGGCAGATACTCTCAATGAGAAGAGTCCTGCACTCTCTACAGTTCATTGAACCCATATGGGTCAGAACAGCTGGAAGGATGGATTTGCTACCTGAGGCCAGCAATTGTGTCGCCAACCATGACTCCCACTTGCTGACCCTCGTATAATGCATTGCAGTTCAGGGAACGTTGATCACTCCTTTCCATTTTGTGATGGATGGTGCTGTTTAAAACTCATGGTCTTGGAAACCCCTGGTGAGTTTCTACATCTCACAGCTGCAAGTGAGGCAGATAGTCAATAAATAATGGCATGTTCTAGAGAAAGAAACATATACTGCTCTCCACCATGTGGGCTAAATGGTCCTGCCAACACGCAAGGGTGACATTAGCTTAGACCTGGAATGGAAAGACATCTAGAAAAAACTATTTCTGGCTATTACTGTTGTAAGAAATACATGCTTCTTTCTGGGCCTGTGTTTAAGATTGCTTTATGCATGTTGTTTGATTCTAGGGTGGCACTAAAACACCTGCACTACCTAGATGCTAATCTGTGGCTAGCAGAGTGATAGCAAAGCTTAAGAGGACAAAGCTTTACTGAATTAGATGCGCTCATTCGGGCTGGAGTTGTGGGTACCACTTCATGGAAGGCAATTTTCTTCAATCGTGTAAAGCTTGGCGAGGCATTCACAGAGTCACCTGGAAAGACTGCCATGATTCACACTGTTAAACTTTTACATCATTCACAAACTCCCCTGACACTGAGTTCATTCTTCCAAAGCAACCTTCCAATTTCAGCTGTGCTTTACAAGTAGTCTTATCTCCAAATGGCATATAAGGCAGACAAACCAATGGGATGTCCTAGCGACGCCCTAGTTAATATATACAACAAGTATGTTTTTCATTATACAAATTAATCCATTGGCAACAAGTTTTAAAAAATGAATAAAATCAGTTAATGAGTTTCAGTTGTAAAAAGGTCAGCTGTAGTCCCTGTATTCGGCTGCATTCATTTCTTTGGGAAGAAGTAAAATGAAGCCCTAGAGAAGCTTTAGCATTTCATCAGGTATTCTTTAACATAGTTTTCCAGTTGTTTTGTGTGGCATCTTCTTTCCCCAAGAAGATGGCAAGGACTTTTAAAAATTAATTAATTAATTAAAAAAAATTTTTTGCTATCTTGTGTATTCTCTAGTACATACTACAATGCTGGGGATATGCTTAATGTTCATTTAAAAATCTATAGTTTGTTTTCTGGCTATCCTAATATATCTGGCCAATTAATTAAAGAGGTATCTGTAAAGATGGGGAACAGTATATTGCAAGTACAGTGGCATCCTGTGAAATGATGGTTTGGCTGATTTACGTATCTATACAATGGGATCACTAGTAAATCACCATTACTATGTGATCATGATGCCTTTCGCTAAAGGAACATTTATTGTGAGTTCCAGTATGTGTGTGTGCCTTATGGAGAAATGGTAGTGGCTACTGCTGTATTGAATTTATATAAAGGAAAGAAAATTCAAAGTGTTTAAGGAGGAAGGGTAGTTGAATTTACTAGTAATATATTTATGATCTGAAGTTGTGTTGTGATATTTGGCTATTACTGCACTTCACTAAATATGAAGATTAGAGCAGTGAGCTCCTAAAAAAAGGATTTTTTGGAATAATTCTGTTGTAGATGCTGGTGTGGATATCAGATAGCTTTAAAATACTAACACTGGCCCGGTCTGGTGGTTCACACCTATTATCCCAGCACTTTGGGAGGCTGAGGCAGGCAGATTGCTTGAGCTCAATAATTTGAGACCAGCCTGGGCAACATGGTGAAACTCCACCTCTACAAAAAATACAAAAATTAGCCAGGTGTGGTGGCATGCACCTGTAGTCCCAGCTGTCAGGGAGGCTGAGGTAAGAGGATCATCTGAGCCCGGGAGGTCGAGGCTGCAGTGAACTGTGATCAGATCATTGTGTTCTCAGCCTGGGTGACAGAGTGAGACCTTGTCTCAAATATAAATAAAATAAAATGAAGTAAAAATACTAAGAGAAGGCTGATTCAAATAGAAAATTCTCAAAGAATAAACTACTGTTGATTAAAATCTGTACTGTCCCCATTTGTATAAGTTGTTAATATATGTTAGTAATTTAATATTAGATTTACTTTAAGCTGCTTTGAATCTTGGGATGTTTATGTCTTTGCTTGGCTTTGAAACATTGAGTTAGTCTTTCTAGTAACCTCTGAATTGTCATAGATAAGGTGTAAATTTTCCTGTACTTCATCTACAGTTTCCAGTGAAATATTTCGGTAATAGCTCACTGTATTAATTTCTGGTGATTGCTATAGCAAATTACTGCAACATGGTGACTAAAAACAGCAAACTACCTAAAAACAACAGAAATGTATTATTTCACAGTTCCTGAGCCCAGAGGTCTGAAAGCAGTATCACTAGGCTGAAATCAAGGTACCAATAGAGCTGGGCTACCCTCCGGAGGCTCTGCAGGGGAATCCATTTCTTGCAACTTCTGTCTTTGGATGACTGAGAATTTCTTGACTGGTGTATGTATCACTTCATTCTTTGCTTTCATGGTCATGTTACCTTCTCCTTTTCTGTCAAATCTCCCTCCACCTCCCTCTTATAGGCTATGATGTTATTGCATTTAGAGCCCAGGTAGATAATCCAGAATAATCTCCCCGTTTTAAGATCCTTAATCTAATCACATCACCAAAGTCCTTTTTTGGCCATGTAAGAAAACATTCATAGGTTCCAGGGATTCGAAGGCAGCTCTCTTTGGAGGGGGTAACATTATTTCGACAACTTGAATTGTTTATTAATTGAGTATAGCACTTTAGTTTTAAATCCTTTTCCCTCAGCACTTACAAGACATTTTTTTCCTACTGCTTTCAATTGTTTGTTACATTTAAGGAGTCAGTAGTTTTTAAGGAGTCGGTTTTAATTGCCATTCATATGCAATCTGATATAGTTGAGAAACCATAAATCACGCTGTCACTTTTTTTTTTTTTTTTTTTTTTTTTTTTACTTTAATTGTTCTTTTAGTTTCAAGAAAATCTTGAACTGGGGTTACTAGTATTGTAAATCTTTATAAAACTCTCCCACAACTCTTAAGCAGTCAACATTAGTAAAGAGCACACAATCATCAAATACATCATTTTCTATTTCTTTCAATAGTTCCATATACTGGTGGTTTACAAAATGTACATACTGAATGATTTTAACAGCTGTATCCATGATATTTTCCATTAAAAAAAGTTAGCACAAATATTTTCAGTGTGTGTCACACAATGGAGTGAAGCAATAATGGAAAAATCAGTCTCTTGTTTTAAAATTCTGGTAAATCTAGATTTTTGACCTAACATAGCTGGGCCATCATCTGTCTTATTGATAAAACTAGTTTTTTTTTTTCTTATCTAGTTGAAATTCTTCTTTGACATATGTAAATATTCAAAGCTATCTACACATTGAGTTGGTTTTTTTCTTTAGGTCACAGACAACATTTCTAAGTAAATTTGAAAGTGTTTTTAAACACAAATGTAACCAAATGTGTCCAGTATTAACTGGGCACAGTCTCTTATTCTATACGTCATGTCTAAAGCTAAAAATGGGCCTTCTCATTTTTCACGTTTTGAATCAATTGATCATTGACATTGTTAGTCTTACATTCTACAATCACTTGTTTGATGGCTTACTTTAAATTTTGCATTTGTGAAATATCTTTAAGTCTTTTCCTCATAATTTTCTAACAAAATTTCCACAACTGAAATGATTTCTTTCACCACCTCTACATCTAAACATGTGGGTTTGGGTTTGATTTAGTTTGGATTTTTGTGAAAGAATTCAAGCCATTTTATACCTGACCAGAGTTACAAGATCAAATCCTGTCAAAAATTGCTTAAGACATGTTTGTTGGATGTTTAATACTGATTGCAAGTGACTAATTTCTTCAGTCCTCTTTTAGTAGTTGAGAAAAACTTCTTATCAAATTCAATGTGTGTTTTCTTTAAACAGCTTTTAATATTGTCCATGTTGTTATCCTTTTTTTTTTTTTTCTTAACAGCCTTTTTGTTTGGCTCTGTGGCAGCCAACTGCAATTGCCATATGTTGTGAGATTTGGAACACACCTTCTTCCAGTCTCTTTTATTCTTTACTGTTCAGGTCTTGGGACTAGCTTCTGCATTGCCACTCAATTCCATATCCATAGAACGCCTTCATTTTAAATTTGAAAATTTGCCCATACTTATTTTTCCTAACTAGAAGCATAATTTAATTATATTATAATTAAAATAAGTATTTTGATTTAATTATCAATTACAGTTTACATAGAAATTGCTATAACTGGAGCTGTCTGCATGAAATATCCAAATAAATGCATTATAATGTTACATTAGTGCATAGAAGGAAATCATCTCAAGGGAGTCAATCTGTCACTGACTGGATCGGTGATATATTTGTGAATAATACTAGAAACAATGCTGGTGTCCCATACATGCACTACAACATCATAACGATGCCTTACGCAATGCGATGGGTAAGGTGAAATGCTGTCTTATCAAAAGAGGATAAAATGGCATTGAAGAGGAAAAAATTTTTTACAATTCTTCAGTGTTTAAATTTAATTAAAATTAAATACAATTAAAATTGTAATTCCTCAGCTGCGGTAGTCTCATTCAAGTGCTCCATAGCCACATGTGTCTAGTGGCCACTTTATTGGATGCCACAACTTGGACTGTAGGAGAATGAGAACCGATTGTTAGGGTGCCAGGCATTTTGTTAGATAGTTGGATCTCAAAGAAAGGATCTCAATTATTCCTCAGAACAGTCCTGTCTATCGTTACCCATATTTTACATGAAAAACTGAGACTCAGTGAGATTTAGTGACTTGTCCAAGGCCATACAATTAATCACTGAAGCAGCTGGAATGCAGCTGTTAGTCTGAACCCAAAGCCCATGCTTTGTGTGCTGTGATGGTGTGGGGCCCCTTGCTTTGGTGTAATCATATACATAACTGAACCGGAAAACAGGATGCTTTTCTCTTATCTCTCTCACGCCTGGATCCCTTTTGAAATTCACAAGTCTCTAGTTGTTTTAACAATCTTGTATGAGTGAAAGTTGGAACAGTCAACAAATATATATTGTCTCCTATGGGTCAGGCACTACTCTAGTGAACAAGAAACAAGAGCCTCTGCCTTCATGCAGTTTACAGTCTTATGCAAAAGGAACAGAAAATGACAAAAAACACTGTCGGTGAGATACTTCTCTCAGAAGTAAACATTGTAAGTTTGCGAGTTTGCTTACAGTGATGCTGTTTTTTTTTTCGTTTTTTTTTTTTTTTTTTTTGAGACGGAGTCTCGCTCTGTCGCCCAGGCTGGAGTGCAGTGGTGCGATCTTGGCTCACTGCAAACTCTGCCTCCCAGGTTCACGCCATTCTCCTGCCTCAACCTCCCGAGTAGCTGGGACTACGGGCGCCCACTACCATGCCCGGCTAATTTTTTGTGTTTTTAGTAGAGACAGGGTTTCACTGTGTTAGCCAGGATGGTCTCAATCTCCTGATCTTGTGATCTGCCTGCCTCGGCCTCCCAAAGTGCTGGGATTACAGGCGTGAGCCACCGTGCCCGGCCCCAGGAATGAGTCTTTTTTTCTAATATGCATTGCCAACAGGAGAGATAAAGCCTTTGACAATTCTGTATCTTCCTGTTCCATTGATGTAGCCTTTGCCAGCTCAAACAATCTGAGGTGCATGTTGATGATAGGATTAAAGGAACTGCAAGCAAGGAGAACCACTTTCGTCTTCTCTGAATTTTCTGTGTTAAGAACTTGAAGTTGTTGATCTAAGTGGAAGACTGTGACATCTCTCTTGTAGTTCCACATAGCTGGGGAGGCCTCAGGAAATTTACAGTCATAACAGAAAGTAAAAGGGAAGCAAGGCATGTCTTAGACAACAGTAGGTGAGAGAGAGCCAATATGATGGTTTTTGACATATACATTTGCCTGTGCAATTGCCACCCAAAATAAGAATATTAACCATTTTCACAACCACAAAAGTTTTCTCTTGCCTCTTTGGATCTGTTCTCCACCTGCTGTAATCTTGATCCCTGACGACTACTAGTCTGCTTTCTGTAACTATAAGTTACCTTTTTCCATTTTAGGATTTTGTGCAAATGATTTTATATAAAATAAGATTTTATACAAATGATTTTATGTAAAATGAGATTTTATAGAAATGATTTTATGTAAAATGAGATTTTACACAAATGATTTTATGTAAAATGAGATTTTATATAAATGATTTTATGTAAAATGAGATTTTATATAAATGATTTTAGGAATCATATAATATAACGTATATAAATCGTATAATATAACTGTTTTGTATTGGGCTTCTTTCACTTAGCAAAATGTTTTTAAGATTCATACATGGTGTCATGTGTATCAGTAGTTTTTACCATTTTATTTTGGAGCAGTATTCTACTCAATGGATATTCCACATTTTGGTAGTCCCTTTTCCTATTGATAGCCATTTGGGTTGTTTCTAGATTTTTGGCTCTTGTGACTGAAGAAGTTATGAACCTTTGTGTACAAGTCTCTATGTGGACATATGTTTTGATTTGCATTTATCTGATGGCTAGTGATGTGGAACATTTTTAATATACCTGTGGCCATTGGTATAATATGTTGGTATAATATTTCTTCTCTGGAGAGATGTCTATTCAATTTCTTAGCCAATTTTAAAATCAGGTTAATACCTGTTGGTATGTCTTCTCCGCAGAAATGTCTAGTCAATTACTTAGCCCATTTTAAATTAAGGTTAGTAGTTTTATTGTTATTGACTTGGAGGATTTCCTTATATACTTTAGAGACTAAACTCTTATCAGGTATGTGGTTTACAAATATTTTCTCCCATTCTGTAGGTCACCTTTTCACTTCGTTGATTGTTTTCTTTGCTGGATGTGCAAAAGGCTTTTTAGTTTTATGTAGCCCCACTTTATTTATTTATTTTTTGAGATGGAGTTCAGGTATTTCTGTGGCACCATATTTTTTTAGACAGAGTCTTGTTCTATTGCCCAGGCTGGAGTGCAGTGGCACGATCATGGCTCACTGCAACCTCCACCTCCAGGGTTCAAGTGATCCTCCCACCTCAGCCTCCCAAGTAGCTGGGATTACAGGCATGCACTACCACACCCAGCTAAATTTTGTGTTTTTAGTAGTAATGGGTTTTTGCCATGTTGGCCAGGCTGCTCTCAAACTTTTGACTTCAGGTGATCCACCCACTTCGGCCTCCAAAGTGCTGGGATTACAGGCATAAGCCACCGTGCCTGTAAATTGTTTTCTGTTAGTCTTGCAGTTCTTTGTCTTCTTCTCTCTTATTATCTTCCTCTATGTTTGTTGATTTTTTTTTTTTTTTGGTACTAATATGCTTTTATTCCTCTCCTTTTTGTTTTGTGTAACTCCTATAGGTTTTTATTTTTTCACTCTTGTTATCTTGGCGCATACATAAAATACCTTATATTTATAGCAGTCTATTTTAAGCTGATAATAGCTTCAATTCAATTGTAGACAGATTCTATACTTTAATCCTCACACACTTTATGTTATTGTTGTCACAATTTACATCTATTTATACTGTGTATCCTTTAACATATTTTAAAGTTATAGTTATTTTTAATACTTCTGTTTTTGACTTTTGTATTCGAATAAAAAATGGTTTACCTATAACCATTACAGTAATATAGTATTCTGTGTTTGTCTATATGTTTATCTTTACCAATAAATCTTTTATTTTCTTAGACTATTGTTTTGCTGTTTGGCATTCTTTCATTTCAACTTGAAGAACTCCCTTTAGATTTGTACTAAGGCAAGTCTAATGATGATAAACTTTTTCCACTTTTATCTGAGAAAATCTTTTATTTTTTCTTTCTTTCTTTCTTTTTTTTTTTTTTTTTGAGACAGAATCTCGCTCTGTCGCCCAGGCTGGAGTGCAGTGGCCGGATCTCAGCTCATGCAAGCTCCGCCTCCTGGGTTTACACCATTCTCCTGCCTCAGCCTCCCGAGTAGCTGGGACTACAGGCACCCGCCACCTCGCCCGGCTAGTTTTTTGTATTTTTTTTTAGTAGAGACGGGGTTTCACCATGTTAGCCAGGATGGTCTTGATCTCCTGACCTCATGATCCACCCGTCTCGGCCTCCCAAAGTGCTGGGATTACAGGCTTGAGCCACCACGCCCTGCCTTTTTCTTCCTTTTTGAAGGACGATTTGCCAGGTATAATATTCTTGATAGACAGTTATTTTGTTTCAGCACTTTAAGTATATCGTCCCATTCATTTCTGGACTGCAAGGTTTGTTCTGAAAATTCTGCTGATAGTCTTACGGTAATTCTCTTGTATGTAACAAGTTACTTTTCTCTTGCCACTTTCACAATTCTCTCTTTGTCTTTGACTTTTGACAGTTTGACTAACGTCTCAGTGTGGATTTCTTTAGGTTCATCTTATTTGGTGTCCTTTGGGTCTCCTAGAACTAAATGCTTGTTTCCTTCCCCAAACTGGGAAAATTTATACCATTATTCCTTTGAATAACTTTTCTGGTCCTTTCTTTTTCTCATCTCCTTCAGAGACTCCTATAATGCGTATAGGTGTAGGCCCAGTTGATGGTGCTCCGTAAGTCCATAAGCTTTCTTCACTCTTTTTTGTTCTTTTTTCTTTTTGTTTATCTCACTGAATTATTTCCAATGATCTGTGTTCAAGTTTACTGATCCTTCTTCTTCTTCTAATCTAATCCACTAGTAAATTTTTATTTCAGTTATGTTCCTGAGCACTATGATTTTCATTGGGTACTTAATATTTTTTATCTCTTTGTTGAAATTCTCACATTGTTCATGCATTACTCTCTTGATGTTGGTGAGCATCTTTATAACAGGTATCTCTCTGTCAGATAAATCATGTAATTCTGTTTCATTATGGTTGGTTTCTGGGAATTTATTTTGTTCTTTTGTTTGGAACATCTTTGCCAGTTTCTTTATTTTCCTTGACTCTCTGTGTTGATGTCTGCACACTAGACAGGGAAAGCAGACAACTGTGGTTGTTTTTTTTTTTTTTTTTTCCTATTTGCTCTATGCTGAGCCAGGAGGCATTTACCAGTTTAAACCACCATCTCCATTTTTCCCCAAGGTCTGTACACTGTGCTGGACCCATGAGTGTTCCAAGACTGGAAAGACAGACGCCTTTTCTTTAGGTAGCACTGGAGAAGCTGGGGTGCTGGAGACATAGATCAACTTCTTCCCACTCTAGGGAGTAGCTGAGAGTTGACATTTTTGTCTGCTTACTGCAAGAAGAAGGATCTATGTTGTCTATGAGTCTGAGCTGCCATCTCTCTTCCCCCCAAGCAGCTAGATTGTGCTGATCCACCAAAGCTCAAATTTGGCAAAACAGAAACCAGCCGTCTGGGGTACCATCTCAAAAAAATTGAGGCACTGGACGTGTGAACCAACCCTTTCCCTTCCCTGAAAGAAGCTGAAAGTTAGGGGATCTTTTCCTGATTGTAGGCCACTGTGCCAGGGTTAGGGATTCCGGTAAGGAGATGTCTTAAACCTCTACCAGTTTCAATGAGTCTGATTTTGCATTAATCCATGATGCGAGAGCCTTTCAGTCACTTTTTAGATTTCTTACAAAGGGAATTTATTTATCTGTGAATTGTTGCCAAATTGGAATGTTTGTCAGGGGAAGGAGAGTTCAGGCTTCCTACTCTGCCATCTTGCCGATGTTCCTTTTAACCACTTTTAAATTAGGTTATTTACATTCATATTATTGAATTGCAAGAATTCTTTATATTTCGGGATAGAAGTTTTTTATCATACATATATTTTATTTATGGTTTAAAGTTAAAATTGAGGTTCAGATTTTTGTTTTTGTTTTTACCTTTAGATATCCAAATGTTCCAACACTATTTTTTGATGAGACTGCCTTTTCCACAGTGAATAACTTTAGCATATTTGTTGAAAATAAATTTACCTTGTGTATCTGTATCTATATCTAAACCTTCTTCAGTTCAACTGAGCTATGTAGACATTCTTATGACAGTACATTATCTTTATTAGTGTGTCTTTAGAGTAAGTTTTGAAACCAGGTATGGTAGTTCCCCCTTATCCTAGGGGATATGTTCTGAGACGCCCCAGTGAAAGCCTGAAACTGCAGATAGTACTGAACCCTATATGCACTATGTTTTTTCTTATACTTACACCAGTAAGATAAAGTTTAATTTCTAAATTAGGTACAGTAAGAGATTAACAATAACTAATAATAAGATAGAACTAACAATAACTAATAATAAGATAGAACAATTGTGACAATATACAGTAACAGGATTTATGTGAATGTGGTCTCTTTCTCACTCTCCCTCAAAATATCTTATTATACTGCACTCACCTATTTTTAGATTGTGGTTGAACCATGGGTAACTGAAACCAGAAAATGAAACCACGGATAAGGAGGAACTACTGTAGTTTAAAGACTTAACTTTGTTCTTTTTCAAAATTCTTCTGGCTATTCCAGGCTCTTTGAATTTCCATGTAAATTTGAAAATGAGCTTGTCTGTTTCTACAAAATTCCTTGTTCGGATTTAGATTGAAATTGCATTTTATCTATAAATCAATTTGATGATGATTGGTATCTTAACAATACTGAAGCCTACCATCTATGAACATGGTATGTCTCTCCTTTTATTCAGGTCTTGTAAAATCCCTGTCAGGAACATTTTGTGGTTTTCAACAAACAAGTCTTGCACGTATTTTGCTAAGTTTATCTCAAGTATTTAATGGGTTTTTTGAGGTGCCAAAGTAAATAGCGTATTTAAAATTCAACTTGCAATTGTTTATAGCTAGAATATAGAAATACAATGGATTTTTCTATATTGACCTTGTATTGTGTGACCTTGATAAACTCAGTTATTCGATCCAGTAGCATTTAATAGAGTGTAGTAATATTATGTGTCTAATGTTGCATAACAAATAAACCCAAAATGTAAGTGGCTCAAAACAATTTTATTATCTCAATTTTTGTGGTTCAAGAGTCTGGATGTAGCTCAGCTAGATTCTCTGGCTCAGAGTTTCTCACAAGGCTGAAATCAAGCTATTGACCAGTGTTGTTGTTATCTCAAGGCTTTATTGGAGATAATCTGCCAGTATAATGTTGAACAGAAGTGGTCAGAGTGGACATATTGAGTCCTATCTGATATTGGAAATAATTCAGTCTGTCATCATTAGTATGATGTTAGTAGTGGGATTTTTTGCAGGTCGCCTTTATCAGGTTTGGTTTAACATGTTGGAAAGCTAACTATTGAGAGCAAAATTTTAGAAAGACATCTTTTCATGTGAAACTGAAATAAAGGTTCACAATCTTCTTTCTAAGACTGAAGGAGCTGCTGTGTTTAGGAATTGAGAATTTTCAAAGTTTAGAATGATAATGCAGTTCACATAGTATTTAGTTTTATTCTTATTACTGTTATTATTGTTTTCCCTGCAGTTCAGTCAGATAAATCCTCTGTTTTGTGTGTTTGGATTTCAGTAGTTTTCTTAGTTCACCTCTACGTTTTCCTCCTCCTTGTTTCACCTTAGTCTCCCAATATTTTGCTGAAATACTGGGCAAAATTTATACTGATTCAGTATGTTTTGCTTCTTTTCTTAAACTCTTTGACTTGTAAGTGCACAACCTACTTGTTATCAGCCTGTACAAAGCTACTCTCTTCTTTCCACACCCCAACCAAAGTACAAGTGCTGTGGTGTGTTGAGATTTGCTGCCAGATTGCTTTCCAGAATGGCCTCTCTAGGCATCATTACCACCTGTAATGTGCAAGTGTTCCTGAGTATCTACACCACCACGGGCACCAGGCATCATATCACTCTAATGTTTGCCTACACAATGGGTAAAAAGTAGCGTATCCTTGTTATTCTAACTTGCATCTCCTACTAATGACTTTGAGTCTGTTTACAGCATAATTGCTTTCTATGGCTAAATGTAAGTCATTTTGATCCTATAGTGCAATGGATTTTCCTTATGATCAGTACTACGCGGCAATCATAAACCAGGCTTTCTGTCACCATGCTCAGTGTTCTGTGTACCAGATGCTTTGTTGTAGAATACAAGAGGGAAGAACTGGATTAACAGATGATTCTTCTCCTCTCTTCCCAAGTTCTTCTCCACACACAGGCAAACCTATACTGGTTATGTCAGTAAGTGTTCTCACAGGCTGGTGCTCTCCATCTGAAACCCACTTTTAAGGCATAGGCTGTAATCAGCATTGTTTTGACAGTCTTGGAACCTCGATCAGGAACTGTAAAGGTTTGGACTTCATTAGAAATTAAGGCAACCTACTTAGTGATCTGGTTAACATTGACCAAAAAATTAAATAAATAAATTAAATAAACAAAAAAATAAATTAAGACAAACTTAGTCTCATTGTTACATAAAATAATTCAGCTCTTGACGACTTGCCTATTTTGCCAGAGAGATGTTCCTTTGTGTCCAAACAGGAAAGATTTGATTCTTTTTTTAACCATTTCCTAGATTATTTCTGAAAAGTCTATTTCAGAAGGGTCAGTACGTAATCTTTTGTTTTCTCTCATCCTTTGTGCATTTCATTTGTCAGCATTTGTTACTTAAAAAATCCTTGGGGACTGGGCAACACCCATTATCAAAGGCATAATTATTTCTGCGGCAAAACATGATGGTCATTCTAAGTGGGATAAGGAGAATCTTTAATAGTCTCATGTCAGTTCAAGTCAGGTTTTCCCACTAACTAAACGTCAATCAAATAAAGTTTTGCTGCCAAAGGAATACTGATAAAACCGTTCATAGCTTGTTTTGGACTTTGAAATTGCAGACAGAGGATGAGGACCTATAATAGACAGTAATAATAAAGAGACAGGAGATGGGAAGTTTGAATGGAAGTCAAAGTATGCTAAAAGCTTTGCCTTAGGAGAAGACTTTGGTAGGAAAATAACTCTAAGCACCCAACATGAAAGGACATGTGACAGAGAAGTCTCAATTGAAATTGAGTCAGTTACCTTAACTGATTGAAGTTGCATTATTTTACTTCTGCAAATTTGCAAAAACACATGGCTATGTGAACACATTGCTAAGGCCCCTCCCAGGTCCTTGAGAGAGATTCATACAAGTGAGAGAAACTGAAGCTTAGACTTCATTAACTTTATGGTAAATCTAACTCAGGGAATAAGAAAACAAAAGTTTTAAAGTAATGGCTCAGGGCCTGACTGCATCTGCTCCCTCCCCCAACAACTATCTACATCTTTCAGTAAAAACTCTCCTATGAACTTTATATATTCGCAAAAGAGCAAGACCATAATGTGCATATGATTGTGTACCTTGTTTTTATCCAAATTATATTGTGTACATTTCTTCCCTTTTAAAAATTCTGTTAACAGCTGCATAGAATTTTTCTTTCTTTTTTTTTTTTTTTTTGAGACGGAGTCTCGCTCTGCCCAGGCTGGAGTGCTGTGGCCGGATCTCAGCTCACTGCAAGCTCCGCCTCCCGGGTTCACGCCATTCTCCTGCCTCAGCCTCCCGGGTAGCTGGGACTACAGGCGCCCGCCACCTCGCCCAGCTAGTTTTTTGTAGTTTCTTAGTAGAGATGGGGTTTCACCGTGTTAGCCAGGGTGGTCTCGATCTCCTGACCTCGTGATCCGCCCGTCTCGGCCTCCCAAAGTGCTGGGATTACAGGCTTGAGCCACTGCGCCCTGCCGAATTTTTCTATATGAATGTATAACTTAACCTAACTCTTATCTGACAGACATTTAATTGGTTTGTAATACCTTGTTCTCACTAACAATACTGTAATGAATATTTTTGTAAATATACCTGCATCAATGTGTATGTCTATTGGAGAACTACCTAAAAGAGATTTGTGTCAAAAATAATATATGTTTAAATTTTGATATATTTCTCCAAATTGACCTACCTAAAACTTTGTACTAATTGTGTATAAATGTGCCACTTTCTTTTCTCCTAGCCCACACTGAGAATAATCATTCTAAGTAATTTTCAAGTCTAATACGGCATCTGTAATGATGCCTCATTCTTTTAAATTGTATTTCTCTAATCATTAAAGAAATTGAGCATATTTATTTTTATTAACATCCATTTCCTCTGTAATTGCCTGTTTTGTTTGTATATTTTTAAAATTTTCTTTGCCAATGTCGATATGGGGTACTCATCAATATTATTGATCCATAAAAGCTCTTGTTATTGTTATAATTTTTTTCCTTTATCCTATATTTTGTAAGTATTTCCCTCAGTTTCTAAGACAGAACTTGTTTGGTTTCAGACAGAGCTGGTTACAAGGTTTGACTCTACCACTCTGGCTGTGTGTTTCTGGTTAAGCAATCTAAAGGAGGACAATATCAATGTGACAATTAATTTAATGTGTCAACTTGACTGAGTCATAGGGTTTCCAGATATTTGGCCAAACATTCTCCTAGATGTGTCTGAAAGGGTGATTCTGGATCAGATGAACATTTGAGTTGGTAGACTGAGTAACACAGATTTCCTCTCTAATGTACGTGGGCTTCATCCAAACAATTGAAGACCTTAATAGAACAAAAGGTTGAGTAAGAGAAAAGTCCTCCTGTCTGACTGCTTGAGCTGGGACTTAAGTCTTCTCTAGCTTTCAGACTTGAAATGAAACATCAGCTGTTCTTAGATCTTGAGCTGCTAGCTTTTGGACCTGAACTTACACTGTTGGCTCTCCTGGTTCTCAAGTCTTTGGACTCAGACTGGAAGTACACATTGGCTCTCCTGTGTCTCTAGCTCACTGACTATAGACTTTGGGGCTTCTCAGCCTCCATAATCATGTGAGCCAGTTCCTTATAATCCATATATATATATAAAAGAAGTCAATATGTGTGAAGATTTAGCTTAGTTCCTATCACAGAATAAATATTGAATAAAGGTTAGATAACATTAACTTTACTTGAATTATTTTTGCCCTTCAGAAGTTTTACAGTCAAATACATTAATCTTTTCCTTTATTATTTTATTAATAATTATTTTCTGTTATTTTGTCTAGTACCTCTACTTCTTGCATTAAAAAGTTAAAGCACCTGGAAATTTGTTTATATATGTGTAACTTGAGATTTAATATTTCCCCCAAGTGAAGAGTCAGTTGTTCTCATGCATTTATTAAATAATTTATTCTTACAGTGTTCTCTAAAAACACCATTGTCAGGGAAGTCTTCTAGGTCAAGGGAAAACATTTCTGCTATAAAGATTATAAATCGTGTATCTGTGACATAGAAGCATACTCCAGATAAGCTGTTTCATGTTTCTTGTGCTAACGACCCAGAGGGAAAGGAAATGAAGACATATTCCTATTTTTCTTGTTCATGCACCTGCCTGTGTAAAATGCAAGATGATAAATCTAATTGGTGTCCTAAAAGCCATTTAGTAGTTAAACATAATCCAGGCAAACAAAGGCAGGGGACAGATATTGATTTTGTGTCACACAAATGTAGGTGGAACATCTAAGCCTTAAATAATGCTCCCAGGGCACTTTTTGGTGTGATTAGGCAAGGCTGTATTTAATGATGTGAGAAAACTCGTTTCTCTGAGGTCAATAGTATGTGCTTAACCTTTAGGCTTTCGTGTGGCTGGCTGCCCCACTGGTTTATGGACTGGAGGCCGACATGATTGGGGATTTAGGGCAGTGATGACTTGATCTCCCTGACGCTTGCTGCTCTTACCCAGGAATGGTGAACAAATCCATCTCCGTGGCTGCTGCCTGGGCTTTTCTGAGTAGCCCACGCCTCTCTCATTTCACATCTACCTCCTGAGGCAGAGAGAATGGTCACCTTTGGAAAACAGGGTTTATCACATGATCATGAGAAAAAAAATGGTTTAATTTAGCTTTTAATGCTTTAAACAGCCCACAAAAGGCAAACATGAAGTCTTTGTGACTTTTGTTTTTATTTCTCAGTTGGCAAGTTTACACTTTGTGATTTTAGCATTTTCCAAAGGTGTTTTGAGAAATGCTAGTCCTCTGAGACTCTGCTGGAAAGAAAGGGAAGGAGGGAGGAGAGCTAGCTGAGGTTAACCCTGTTTGGGGCATAGGGTACCTCCTTTGGAGACTCTGTGTGAGATGTGTTTTATTTAAGACCAATGTTATGGTCTAAATGTTTGTGTCCCCCAAAATTTACGTGATGAAATCCTAACCCCCAAGATGATGTATTAGGAGGTGGGACCTTTTGGGGTGATTAAGTTATAAGTGAGGAGCCCTCATTAATGGGATTAATTTCCTTATAAAAGAGGCTCCAAAGAGACCTCTGGTCCCTTCTGCCATTTGAGGTTGGAGTAAGAAGACATTGGTCTATGACAAAGCAGTCCCTCCCCAGTCACCAAATCTGCTGACACCTTAATCTTGATTGGTGGCTAACAAAAACAATCCTATTGTTTATAAGCCACCTAGTCAGGATATTTCGTTAGAGCAGCCCAGATGGACTAAAACATAAAGGATTCTTCCATTCATATTTTACTGTCCCAACCCACTTTTAAAATACAAGTTACATCTGTTCTACTATTTGATAAATACTGCCTTAGGTACACTGCCTTAAAATGTGTACAAAACACAACTTTGCCTATTGGATGCTCTTTACCATTAATTTCCTCCATAAACAGCCAAGCAGTCAGGCACTTTTTTTTTTTTTTTTTTTTTTTTTTTGAGTAGGAGTTTCACTATTGTTGCCCAGGCTGGAGTGCAATGGTACAATCTCGGCTCACTGCAACCTCCTCCTCCCAGGTTCAAGAAATTATCCTGAGTCAGTCTCCCAAGTAGTTGGGATTACAGGCATGTGCCGCCATGCCTGGTAGAGATGGGGTTTCACTATGTTGGTCAGGCTGGTCTTGAACTCCTGACCTCAAGTTATCTGCCCGCCTTGGCCTCCCAAAGTATTGGGATTACAGGCGTGAGCCACCGTGCCTGGCTGTCACTTCTTTATTTTATTTTATTTTATTTTATTTTATTTTATTTTATTTTATTTTATTTTATTTTATTTTATTTTATTTTATTTTATTTTTTTGAGACAGAGTCTCGCTCTGTAGCCCAGGCTGGAGTGCAGTGGCGCGATCTCGGCTCACTGCAAGCTCTGCCTCCCGGGTTCACGCCATTCTCCTGCCTCAGCCTTCCAAGTAGCTGGGACTACAGGCGCCCGCCACCGCGCCCAGCTAGTTTTTTTGTATTTTTAGTAGAGACTGGGTTTCACTGTGTTAGCCAGGATGGTCTCGATCTCCTGACCTCGTGATCCTCCCGTCTCGGCCTCCCAAAGTGTTGGGATTACAGGCTTGAGCCACCGCGCCTGGCCTCTGGCTGTCAGTTCTTATAGAAGAAAAGAATTGATAATAAGACATGATCAAAATATGAGGAAATTTGTGCAAGTATTACATACCCATAAAAATGTTTAAATTAAGTTAAATTAAATTTAAAAATAAATACCAGGGAAGAATTCCAGCCTTCATATTAAAGCTCAGTATTCACAGACCTTACTCAATGTTAATTGAGTTAGGTTAATTCTTCCCTGCATGTCTTTCAAAGTTAGTCAAGCAGAGCAATCATATAATTCTGGAGCAGACAAGAACCTAACCAAGGCATCTAAAGAGCTCCACATTTCACAGGTAAGCCAACGGAGGCCTAGAAAAGCTGGAGAGGTGAGCAAAAGCCACAAATTGATTTGTGTCAGCGTCTGGACACTGGCTTAGTCTTCCTATACTTCTCTCTGATTTTGTCCTCCTCTTTATGACAGCTTAATCTTCAAGCTGGAGCCTTCTCAGTTACTTCCCCCATATTTGTCTGTGCGTGCATTCACCAGAAATGTCACTTGAAGAAACTTTCCCTGAAAAGTGAGGAAAAATAAATCCCCCACTTCCTGAAGCTATAGCCTCTGACAGATTGTGATGAGATCCTCATACTTTCCCAGGTTAGCAATACCTGACAGGGTGGCTGATACCCAGGGGATGAGTTCATGGGTTGCCTTAGTCCATTTGTGTTGCTGTAAAGGAATACCTGAGGCTGGGTGATTTATTGAAAACAAAAAAAGATGTTCATTTGGCTCAGGGTTCTGAGGGCTGTTCATGAAGCATGGTGCCAGCACACCTTCTGGTGAGGGCCTCAGGCTACCTCCGCTCATGATGGAAGGCAAAGGAGAGCTGGCATGTGCAGAGATCTCATGGTAAGAAAGGAGGCAAGAGAAGGCAGGGAGGTATCAGGATCTTTTCAACAACCAGCTCTTGCCGGGAACTGACAGAACACAGACTCACTCAATTGCAGGACTGCACCAAGCCATTTATGAGGGATCTGCCAAACACTTCCCACTAGGCCCCGCCTCCGACATTGGGAATAGCACTCTTTTCTCTTTTTTCTTTTCTTTTCCTTTCCTTTCCTTTCTTTTCTTTTCTTTTCTTTTCTTTTATTCCTTCCTTCCTTCCTTCCTTCCTTCCTTCCTTCCTTCCTTCCTTCCTTTCTTTCTTTTTTCAAGGTCTTGCTCTTTAACCCACGATAGAGTGCAGTGGTACAATCATGGCTTACAGCAGCCTTGAACTCTGGGGTCAAGCAATCTTCCTGCCTCAGACTCCCCAGTAGCTGGAACTACAGGTATGTACCACCACACCAGCTAATTTTTAAATTTTTCTTTTGTAGAGACGGGGATCTCACTCTGTTGACCAGCCTGCTCTCTAACTCCTGGGCTCATGCGATCCTCCTGCCTCAAACTCCCAAAGCCTCCCACTGTCTCATTTCAGGCTTGAGACAGTGCACCTAGCCAGGGATCAAATTTCAACCTGAGATCCAGTGGGGACACATATCCAGACTATTATCATGGACCAAAACAAACATCTGAGGAGTGCAACTATTTCTGAGAAAAACAAAAGCTTTGTTGGCATTTAATGATATGATCATAGTATTTTTCTCCTTTAATTTGTTGATGTCATCCATTATGTTGAGAGACTCCATAATCTTGAATTTCCTTACATTTTTGCAGTAAACCCTACCTGGTCATAGAGCATTGTTTTGATATGCTACTGGATTTTCTTTATTAATACTTACTTGATATTTTGCATTTTAATTCCTAAGTGAGATCAGGCTATCACTTTCCATTTTTGTACAATTTTTGTCAGGTTTTGGTATTAACGTTGTGTTGGAATAATGCAATGAGTTGGGGCAGTTTCTAACTTTTAATATGGTCTATAATATTTTGAATTATAAAGGAATGACCTTTCCTTACAGATGAAACAGAACTCAGCTGTGACACTCTTTAATTCTGATTCTTTTTGAAATGACTGATCTTCAATTATTTTTACATACCTTCTGTGATAACCGATCTATTCAAGTTTTGTCCTGGTTTGTAAATCAGTTTTTAAAATAAATTCTTTTTAAGCAGCTTTATTGAGGCATAATTTACATGTCACAAAATTCAATGATTTTGGTAATGTGCAATTTTTAAGTGTATAATTCTATGACTTTTAGTAATATAGGTCAATTTTAGTCATTTTTTAAAAAAAGAAAATATTCATTTCCTCCAGGTTTTCAACTGCATCCACAGAATGGCTCATAATATTTTCTTATAATTCTGTGCTTAAGGAATGCTGGCTTTGTAAATGAGCATGCTAGCATGAGTGCAAAGAGAAGGAAATGGAGATAATACCAGAGGCAATAAGTTAACTAATGGGAACACTTGTTGAAGCAGCTAATCAGAGCACTGTGTAGTATGTAAGTCAGGAGTTACGAAGTACAATCATTCATTTCCCTGATTACTAGGCTTTCTAACTACTAGGCTAGACAAGGTGCTCCAAATTCCCTGGTTAAAGTAGGGGCTGAGCGGTTTCAGACCAAGAAGGCAAAGTCATGTCATGTGATACTTTCCGTTTATTTGTGGTGTTTTGGCTGGCCACTTCCTTCCATTAAGAATTCTCATAGTAACACCAATGTATTTCACCTCTTTATGTAGGGGAATTTCACTGTGGGCTGGTACCTATGTCGAACATAATTTTTAACACCAAGAATCCACCAAACTGAACCCTCCACGTAAAATGCTTAATACCACTAAATTGTAGAATGATCTTTCATGTGGATATGTTAGGTAAAATGTAAGATGAACCAAAGTATGAATTTATGTCTTCTTTTAAAAGTCATGTTTATTGAAGTGTAATTTACACATAGTAAAATTCCACCTTTTTGAGTTGTACAGTTCACTGACTTTGCATTAAATGTATAGTGCTTTTACCACTTCACACTCAAGATATAGAATATTTCTATTACCCCCAACTTTTACAAAAGGCATCCTTATATCCCTTTTGTAGTCAATCCTCTACCACAACTCCTAACCCCTGGCAATCACTGATCATATTTTTGTCTGTGTATTTTCTTTTCAAGGTTATTATGTAAATAGAACCATACAATATATAAGCATTTGTATCTGTCATCATTCTGTTAGCAGCATTTCTGAAATTCATCTATGTTGTTGCATGTATCAGTATGTTCTTGTTCATTCCTCAATATTGTTCCATTGTATGAATGTACCATAATTTATTATTCTTTCATCCTTTAAAAGATATTTGAGAGGTTTCCAGTTTGTGGCAATTCTGTATAAGTTGCTACAAACATTAGCATACAGATTTTGTGTAGATATGCATTTGCATTTCTTTTGAATAAATACATAGGAGTGGGATTCCTGGGTTGTATGGTAAATATGTATTTAACTCTACAAGAAACTAGCAGCCATTTTTCCAAACTGTACCATTTTGCATTCCCACAAGTAAAGTAAGAGAGTTTGAGTTGATTGATTTATTCATAAGCCCTTTGTATTTTTGGACTTTTTCATGTTTAGCCATTCTGGTGTTTATGTAGTGGTATCTCATGTTTTAAGTTTGTGTTTTCTAATGATTTATGTGTTTATTTGCCATCACATCCTTTTATTTGGTAAAATCTGTTCAAATTTTGACCATTGAAAAAATAGAGTCTTTCTGTTCTAATTATTGAGTTGTAAGAGTTTTCAAATATATTCTGGATATATTCATTTAGATAGATGCATGCAAAGCAAATATCTGATACTTGCAAGGCAATTTTTGAATTATCAGATATTTGCTTTGCAAATATTCTTCCTAGTCTATAGTTTGTCATTTCATTTTCATAATTTAGTCTTTAGAAGACTAGAGACTTCTAGTCTAGAAGACTCTTTCTCTAGAGTCTTTTTCTCTAGAAGAGAAAAAGTTTTCAATTTTAATAAAGCCTAATTTATCAAGTTTTTTTCATTTATGGTTTGCACTTTTTGTGTTATAATTAAGAAATCTTTACCAACCTAAGGTCGTTTCTTCTAGAAGCTATGTAGTTTCAGATTTTACATTTATATCTATAAAAGATTAAGATTCATTTTATGGCATTTAATTGAATCCAGTTGTTCTAACACCATTATTGGAAAAGAGTTATTTCTCCATTGAATTACTCTGGCACCTTTGTTGATTGTCACTTGCCCATTTTTGTGTGGCATTTTTCTGAACTTTCTGTTCTATTCCGTTGATCTATGTGTCTATTCTATGCTGTTGCTACACTGTATTGATTACTGTAGTTTTAGAGTAAGTCTTGAGATCAATTAGTGTAGGTGTTCCAATTTTGTTCTTCTTTTCAAAGTAATTTCGGCTATTCTAGATTCTCTGCTTTTCCGTATAAATGTTAGAATCATTTGTCAATTTCTATCTGCTGCAAACTTGTGCTGATGCTTTTACTAGGATTTTGTTGACTATACAGAGCACTTTGGTCTTAACAATACTGAGTTTTCCAATCGATGACCACACTACAGCTCTCTATTTAGTTGTCTTTTTTTCTTATTAATGTTTGGTAGTTTTCATGATGCAACTCTTACACTTATTTGGTTAGGTTTATACATAAGTGGTTTACTTTTAATTCTAATTGTAAATTGTAGTTTTAAAAACTTAATTTCCAGGAGTTTATTGTTAGTATATAGAAATACAATTGATTTTTGAATATTGACCTTGTATTTTGTGACTTTACTAAACTTACTTAACAGTTCTAGTAATTTTTTAGTAAGCCCCGGTGCTCTTCTGAATGAATAATATCCAGCTGTGTGAAAATACAACTGTGATCCTAGGGGTGGGGGCTATTAATTTTTTGTCTGATTCCCATATGTGTCTAATTAAACAATGTTCGAGATTTTTGTAAACCTTGCAATGAGCAAAAAATATTTACCACCTTTTCAGGCCTATTGTCCTGAGTATATAAAATACATCCAAATGCCCATCTTCTGTGCTTTATTAGAGATAAAGTACAGAAGATTAACAGGTATTTCCAGAATCTTCTGGGTTAAGGGCTATGATATCAGTGTTAGAAGATTGTATGTGGATTTTCAAGCTGACTGTGAAGTCCCTGAGGGAAAGGCGTGGGGTGGGCTTTCCCTCAGGTAGCAGAGAGGGATGGTGGGGGCAACATCTGGAGACCTACCAGGGAAGATGTGAGATCCATTGGTATACCCTGATTGTCAACGTAAGATGATATGCCTTATATTGGTATTTCCTAAATTGTATTTTGGGATACATCGGTCTTTATTCTTTTCAGCAAAAATTCCACAATCAAATAAATATGGGAAATGCTTCATACCATATTCTCCTCTTGTAGTTTTACAATGTCCATTAGCATGTTAAAGACACTGAGGAAACCTACTTAAAGATACATGTTTACACAGCTTTGTTTAATCCAGCGTTCCCCAAACTCATTTGACCATGGAACCCTTCTTTAATATTAAACCTCCTAATCTTCAAAACCTCTTTAGCTTATCTGCTGCAAAATACACTCAGGAAAATATTGCCATGGAAAATTCTGTGATCTGTTTCTCACCTTCAATATGAGAAAAATATTCATACAAGGTTATTATGTTTGAGCTATCCGATCACTGCAGAATGCTCTGAGCAATAGAATGTGCTTAGAATTCTGGAATACAGAGAGGTTTATATTTCAGATGCCATCATTTCCTTTTGTTTTGACTTAGAAATGATGAGCAAATATTCTCCCAATATATGCCACTGAACTAAGCCAAGAGAAGGATTCTTCCCACACACTTCAGGGTTTCTTGGTCTTTCCTAATGGTCTCCTTTGGTTGTACTTCAAACTCTTTTTTGCTTTGCTCTGATTTGTTGAATAACCGAGCCATCAAACTGTAAAAAAGGTTTCCCATAAGAGGCATTATGCTACCTGTTTATGTGCTTTGTGTAGTAACCAGGGTGATAGGATAACAATAAAGTAGATACTCCTTGTCTTTCAGAGAAAAATAACTTTCTAATGGTTGACAGAATATAATTAAACCAGCAATGAAATAAACAACATTGCAATTTTTGGCACGAGGCCGCTTGTGTTGTAATTGATCATGTTTGAGAAGATAGCTGATGACAAGATTTGTGTTGATCCTTGATGCAAAGTTGTAGCTTTTAAGGAAAGTGCAGCTAGAAACCAGCTCCAAATTGCCTGCCTCTGTAATTAAAAGTATAAATGTTTCAAGTCGAATACATCCTATTAGTAAGATTTTAGGAAACAAAAATTTAATTTATTCACATTCGATATGGTCTGTAAATGCCACCATTATATGCCTTCCACTGGCCTTTGATTAGCTATGGATTAATAAAACTTTTATACCTCCTTTGTCAGCCTCATTTTGAACTCTGTTTTTGCATACTGTTACTATTAAATAAATGAATTAGTGTCCAGAAATGTGTCATGCATATTACCTAGCAGCAGGAAGCATAATACAGTGGTCAGCTCCCCAGGAGCGTTATAAATCCTAATGCGCTCGGTAACCTGCTCACGTGGACCTATTAAAGCATGATGATTTAGTGGAGCAGTATTTGTGCTTAACAATGGAATTTTAGTTAATTCAAAACAAGGTAAATCATCTCCAATTACAGTATTTGAATATTCACAGTTGCTTCCCAAGAACATGTACTGTTGCTAAGCCAAAAAAATTGTTTTTTCTTCAAAAGCATTGTACTGAGTTACTTGCTTGGAGTAACATTTAGGCAGGTTCGGGTAGCTTATGTTAAAAGTAACCCAGTCCTGAAGAACAATGTTTATCTGGCACAGCTAGTTAACTCGCTGCAAAGCAATTTAGGGCATCCAAAATATAGAAAGAGGGGGAAGCGAGAGCAGGAGCCCCGGGTTGCAGCTGCCCACTGCAGAGCTCAGGTGAGCCCAGTAATTGAGCTAGTGTCGATGCCGAGGGTGATGGTGTGATGTTGTTACGTGCGTTCCTAGAAGCAGCTGAGGGCTTTTTTTGTTGCCGCTGTTATCAAAGTCATTTCAGATCCATGTCAGTAGCTTCTTGATACTGCAACTACTGCTGCGTCCCTGTGGGTACCGTATGGACCAGAGAGCATCCTCCGGTTTCAAATAGGCTCTTTTATGCTCAAGGTCTCAGAGGGCCTTTCCAGGAAATAATGATGATCAGCCGTCTGGCTGGCAGCAACCACTTTCAGCAGTGTGGGGCCTTGGCGTTGTGTCAGGATCAGCATAGGACTTCCACAGCAGAGAGGGACCAGCCTCCTAACCAGCCAGTCTCCAGTCTTTCCCAGAAGGTGAAATTGGAATAGAATTAATGGGGAGCAGGGCAAACTTTATTGAAGAAGCTTATTTTGTGTATTGTGGATCTGGACATTTAGGGACAATGAATGAACAACTTTCCTGACCTTCAAAACAAGTCTGAAATGAATCCACGACTTTTATTTAGTGAAAAACAAAACCTGGAGAGAACACTGTTGGACACATGTTTTCAAAGTTTGGCAATAGCCGAAGTCTACTTTGTATAAAATTGTAATTTTTTGCAATATCACCATTGATTGTAGTCAGTGATAACTAATTGGCTTTGTAATCAGCAAGCCTGAATTCAAAACTGGATGACTGTGTCTTATAAATTGTGTCCTTGGGTGAGTTTCTCCCCCTCTCTGAACTTCAATTTATTCATCTGTGAGTAAGGTATAGGTTTAGGTACAATAACATGCTGCTCTGTGGTGGTGGCGTGTAGAATAAATGAAGTAATGTACATAAGATACAAAGTGTTTTTGTTTTTGATTTGTTTAGAGAGGAGGTCTCTCTTTTGTCATCCAGGCTGAAGTGCAGTGGTGCAATCTTAGCTCACTGTAGCCTCAAATTCCCAACTCAAGTGATCCTCCCACTTTAGCCTCCCGAGTAGTTGGGACAACGTGCCACCATGCCCGGCTAATTTTTTTCATTTTTTGTAGAGACAGGGTCTAGCCATCTTGCCCAGGCTTGTCTTGAATTCCTGGGGTCAAGCAATCCTCCCATCTAGGCCTCCCAAAGTGCTGGGATTATAGTGCTGGGAGCCACTGCACCCAGCCAACAGGATAGCTTCTATTGTTTTTACTGCTGATGTAAGGTGTACACAGATTGTATTGAATAAATGTAATTTTGATTATAGGTTGTATATAACGGCTGAGCAAATTGTTTTTTGCTCTTATTTCATGTAACAACCATCATTCTCTACTGGCTTTGTTTTATCTCTCTCTCCATCCATTCATCTGTCCATTCATTCAATCATCTATCCTCTACTTATCCAATTAGTAATATATATGCATGGTTAAAAAAAAAAAACAAAACTAAACTAAAACACTACCAAACGGGTGGTCTCTCTTTTACCTCTGTCCCTAGACCCCAGCTCCTCTCTCTAGAGGCTACTGTTACTAGATTCTTCTGTGTCCCTCCAGAGGTATTCCACTCACATACAAGCACATATACATACCCCACAAGCAACATAATACTATCAACACTCTTCAGCACCTAAAAGGTTAGCAATGTGTCTTATGAGTGTTCCATATTAGTACTATAACCTACCTCAATTTTATTAACACCTGCACAGTGTTACATAGTGTGGTTTTACCTTAATTTACTTAACCGAACCTCTATTGTGGGCACTTCAGTTGCGTTTAATTCTTTGCAGTTACATACAATGCTGCACAGAATTGCAGGATATTCTCACAGTTATAAGATATTTTCCTAGAAATTGATTTTTTAGGTCAGATTTTTGTGGAAATTGCCAAACTGCAATTTCCAACTCAAAATCATTTAGAAATAATACATTGTCCCCAAGCAATACTTATTTTAACATTCACAACAAATCTCCCCACCAGACTGTAAGTTCTATTCAGCATATACTGTGTTCTAGGAACTATATTCTACGATGAGACACACCAATGAGCTAAAACTGACAGAGGCCTTGTTCTCATGAAGCTTGTACCATTTGAACACTTGAATGCATGCAGTCACACATGCTCATGTGGACACTTCTCAAGATTTACTATACAAATGGCCTTTCTAATGCCAAGAAATAGCCGAATGTCTTTCTTCCAAGTATACCACCAATAACGCCATATACCTTGCTAGGTATCTGAACTCCAAATGTTACTAGGAATATTGACTACCTATAGTTGATGCTTGCTCACCACGCTGTATCCCTTGGGTTATCTGGTTTCATATATTTGTAGCAGACTCTTCCATACACCATCATACGTACTGCAATTTCTGCTCAAATTCTCTAATGTGCAGAAGGCCACTCAGTCACGCACAGATGTAATCCACAGTGTGTGTGTGTGTGTGTGTGTGTGTGTGTTGGGGGATGAAAGGTTAGTACTCTGGAAGATACCCCTCCGTCAATGTGGATCATATGTCTGTTGGTGAATGCCCCAGCCTCACATCTTAGGGTGGTGTGTTTCTGAGGCTTGCTCTGCATGATCCTTAGAAGGTCTGCAGTGGTGTGAGCCCAGTTGCCTGCAGCAGTAACTAGAACATTAACAACCCCTTTGTTGGCTCCTCTCTCTTTTCATTCTCTCCTTCCAAACAAACTATCTGCACCCAAGTCCTTATTATAGGGTTTGCTTTCAGAGAAAACCAGTCTAAGACACACTGAAAATTCTGGACTGCCTTCACACAGAGGCAGACTCAGTGAAAAGAGGAAACTCAGTGAAAAGAACTAAATTTACTGTAGTTCTTGCTTCATCATCTCTAACATCATGGTGTCACCTGTCAGAAGTAAAATCAAGTCAGACAAATTTCTGAGCAGCTTCTAGGTTCTGGGAAAACTAAATACACAAGATAAATGTGATTCCTGACATCGAAGAACACAGAGCCTGTCAGATGAACTGCTTTTCCCAAGCCTGACTATAGAACAAGACAATTTGGTTAAAGATCTCCATTATTCCCTTTCTCCAAACTACATGTGATTTTCTGTAGGAATATATGACCCAGTGGGTTATATAGCTATACAAATTGGGCCTGAAGAAAAATCTAAGGTGGACCCCGTTCTCTCTTTGATGTAAGCCTAGACTCTCATTCTTTATAAGTGACAGAAATTCAATTCAAAGTAGCTTGAGCCAAAAAGTAAGGTATTAGCTAAATTAACTGGAAGTCAAGGAATGCAGTCACTGGCTTCAGGCATGGGTGGATCCTGAGTCTCAATAATGTTTTCAGGGTTTTCTCTGTCTTCAACTCTCACTTCTGATTCCTTTGTTTGGGCTTCACTCTAGGTCGGGTTTTTTTCTTTCTTTTTTTTTTTTTTTTTTTTAATGTGAATATTTAAATTTAATGTAGTTCTTTCCTGTTTAACAAACAGTTTTCTATAACTCCTATTTAGGCTACCAATTACCCTGTGAAAGTTATCCTCCCCCCTTTTTTACAGATGAGAAAGCAGGTTGAGAGATCAAATAATTCAAGGTGACTCTTCCTTTTAAAAACTAAGTATGTAATGGATAATATGCAACTGATTTCTTATGAAACATAACATTTATGTTTTTAGATTTTCTTTTCCTTTAACTCAAGGTAAGTCCAGTTTAAACCTGTACTTTTTGTAATTAGCCAAATCAAATGATCATAATTCAAAGATGCTAAAATAGAATGCTACACAGTGATGTTGATAAATACTGTTGACTAGCCAGCAAACAGTAATGTGAATTTGCTGCAGGACGATCATTCTGATTTAGATATAATAGAAAGATTTTAGATAAAATAGAAAACTTTTTAAAGAAATTCAACTATATCCTAAAACTTGACCTGGTCAAACTTATTCCATATTATATTCAGTTGCTCTAATATACAGCAGGTTGAAGATAAAATAATGACAGAATTTGACTGGTCTAAACATACAAATATATTTTCCCCCTTATCTTTCTTTCCTTGGGAAAATAAGAAAAAGAAAACATTACTCTGTTTACTCAGAAAGCAAGGAGAGCAGCACCTTCTCCTGGACTCCGTGACTGTCAGCCTTCTTGTCATCACAAGGTGAGGGGTGCCAGGATTTCACTATGCTGCTCCTTCACTGGAATGGGAAGGAAATGCTCCAGCTGTTTTAATCTAGTCTAGTCTACTCTAGTCTAGTCTAGTCTAGTCATGTGTGACTGTGTACTGAGATACCACTAGCCCAGTTTGCTGGGTCTCTCTTATGTTTTGGAAGTTGGGGGTTTAATAATATTTAATGTCTTTTTAGGATCATAAACATAAATAGGTTTGTTGATATTCAGGCCTTCAGAATTTAAGGGTTTTAAATATAGCATTCAGATTGTAATTGGTATGTTTTTGCCATCTGGTCTACTCAATTGTGTATGTTTATTCTGCAAAACAACCCAAGATTTACTTTATGTTGCTTTGTTCAGTACCTTTTGAATTCCTCCAGAAGAGTTGTTTTCAAAACAAACATTCCAAAATGAATGTGGCTCTTCAATGGAACGTCTCTACTATGCTTGAAGTATTTCTTCTCTGGTTGTAATTCTAAATTACAGAGTCATTTGAGCTTCCTCCCCTCCCGCTAGTATCTTTACAGGAGCAGGGAAGAGCAGTGACCTTATCCTCAGGTAGAGGATGTGTAATTTTGGGTGAAGTTAAATTACAATTTATTTGAGGTTGTTCCTAAACCTATTTATTTGGTATTTTGGAGGAGATCACACTAAGAACGTTGATTGCCTCAGCTATTGTGCTGGCTGGACACTTTGGTCACTTTTGAAGCATGTTAATAAAGGTCGGGTTTTTTTCACATGAGAGAAAAAAATGGCTCCCAGTGGGTCTTGGTTTACTCAGTCCTTACATCTCATGACCCCAGCAAAGGAGATGTCCTCTTTTTCCTAGCGTCCATGTAAAAAGGTCTTATAGAGACAATATGGCCCTGCTTGGATTATGTGCTTATCCCTGAAACAATCACCGTGACCAAGGGAATGGGGAATTCTTGTAGGGCTGAGTCATGCCCATCACTCACTGGGAGGGGTAAACCTCATTACTAGTGAAACGGGCTCTGCTACTACAAGCAAAACAAAATAGTCACAGCAGGCTGACAGCACACTAAAGTGAAGCACAGCCCTTTATAGATCCCAAGGCTACAGCAAGAAGTATTTTCCTGTTTTCTTTGGGAGTGGGTGTCTCCGAGCAAAAGGAGATTCTTGGGTGGAGAGTGGGTATTGATTTATTTGGATTTACTCAAAGCAAGAAGGAGGCTGCCTCACGTTGTACTTTCTGGAGCTCTGCGTATTACTATGGGGTCTTCTACAGATGCTCTGGTCAAGGCACAGGTCCTGCACCCACTCTGAATGGTGGGCACTCTAGGGGTAAATGAGATGTCAAAGTCTTTCCTAATAAGGTTATCCATGACTGGAGCCACTGGAAAATCAGAAGAGGGAGCCATAGGGTGGCTTCACCAGCAGTAAGACCTTCATTCTTGGGCGCATTCCTGAGTGGAAAATGCCCTCTGCTCTCTGTCACTGAGTTGGAAGCAAAGGCAGCTTCCCCAACCCTGTAAAAAAGCAGAAAGAGGAGCTGCAAATTGGTCCTCTGCCTTGGATGCCGGAGCAGCTGACAAAAGCCTGTGGCAGGGCTGTCTGTGAATAGCCTGTATGATGCTGGTTGGGAAGCCTCAGAGCTGAGACCCCCCTCAATAGTGTGCTCGCTGTTTCAAGAGGCTGTTTCTCCACTGGCCCAGCCTACAGCTGTATATGGGCTTGCTTAGCTCCAGAATGTGCAAAGCTGAAGCCTCTCTCTTTGATCCTTGCCACATACCTTTAACCAAAGCCAAAGTACTTTTTAGGCCAGTGGCACCCATAATGCCTGGTCTTTGTCCATGTTTAGACCAAAGCCTTCCCATCATCAGTGGGCCGCAGTGTGTATTCTGCCAATCCCCAATTCCTATATTGGCTTTTTTTTTTTTTTTTTTTTTTTCCCCCTATTTCTACTCTGCATGTCACTCTCCTGACTGTGATTGCAAAGCCTTCTGGCAATTCCGGATTTTAAGGAATCACTAGCCAAATCCTATAGATTCAACTTCTTTTCTTTCACCACCTTCCCTTTTCCCTTAGCTTGTAATTAGCCATTTTTCCTCATAGTTTTGAAGTCTCCTTATTTGAAATTCATCAGTGAGTTAGTCCTGTGGGAGTTACTCTCAATTACAAATTGAAGACTAATTGTGCTGCAATGACTGTTGCTCTAAGAGGCCTCCACTGTAATCGCTCCCTAAATTAACTCTCGCCTCTTATTTAATACTAAGTTAAGGCTTTAAAAGGAGCTGTGATTTGTAGTAGGCAACACAGCAGTTGCTGAATTGTGGAGTCACACCTATAAATAAATAAACAAATAAATATAAATATATAGACACACATACATATAATTTTATAAATTCCCTTTACATTTATAAATTATGGATTATTTCTAAAATGTAAAAGTAAAATTTGCTTAACAGAAACACCATAATTTGCTTTTATTTTTTTTCTTGAGACAGAGTCTCACTGTTGCCTAGGCTGGAGTGCAGTGGCATGATCTTGGCTCACTGCAATCTCTGCCTCCCAGGTTCAAGCGATTCTCCTGCCCCAGCCTCCCGAGTACCTGGGATTACAAGCGTGCACCACCAACCCCCGGCTAATTTTTGTATTTTTAGTGGAGACGGGGTTTTGCCAGTTTGCCAGGCTGGTGTTGAACTCCTGACCTCAGGTGATCCACCCGCCTGGGCCTCCCAAAGTGCTGGGATTACAGGTGTGAGCCACCACACCTGGCTAATTTTGCTTTCACTGTCATGTACAACTAAATTTTTTCCTTATTGCCAGTTGTTTGTTCTGAAACATAGTTTCTGAAAAGCTTAAATCACTACCCTCCTGCCCCACACACCCTTGTTTTATATTGCCTTGACATATTTTCTTACTCAGTGTGCCTCTTTTTTTTTCAAGGGTGGGACAGGGTGGGAGAGAGAGGTCTGACTCCTGATCGAAGGGGGTTGCATGATCCCCTGTATTTTGTGCTTCTATCCAATCATTGCCACTCTGACAATCAGGTGACAAGCAGCAAGCTGGAGAGAATTCATCAGAAATTAACTCAGAGAAGAGGAGATATAAAGGTAGCACCCACAAGAGGAGGTGAGGCCCTGGCCCGGATCAGGAGGCCACAACAGTGTCAGAGCAGGTGACACCTCAAAGGGTCAGCCAAGGATTCAACCCCTTTTAGACATGATCTTTAGGACACTTCCATTAGGAATTGATGAAATGACTTCTGCAAGTCTGACGCAAGCTTAAGCAAAAATTCAGACTTCAAGTTATGAATATACTTTTCATTCTTTAGCAAAATATGGCTATGTGATTTGAAGTATAAATTAAAAAGTAACTTAAAAGGCATCTGAAAATGGTCTTTTGGCCTTAACTAAATGATGACAATATGAACAGCCATCAGTTTTGGCTTCCTCCGAAAGGACAGGCAGAGGCTAAGCGCATTTGGTCTACAGTTCCTGCTACCTACCTGTCCTGCCTCAACACTCTGGGTACAGCACAGGCAATAGCTCAAGACAGACTGGCCTTAAAGCCAGTTATCAGATGCCAAGGGAAAGTCAAAAGGAAATGGACAAGAAGTGTAAGAAACATATAAAACTGTCAAACTTCTCAAGTCCAGGCTAGCTGCTTCCTAGCCATGCCCCAAACCCCACCACTCCACTAGTCCCCTGCTGGTCCCGTGCTTCCCTGCCAGCTCTCTGCCTGCCTCTTCCTCCTGGGTACCATCTTCTTACCCACAGGCAAGTGGAGCTCTGAAATGACTGGACAAGAACGTTCTTATGTTCGTATCTCATAGAATGACCTATGGGCATCTCTCTGAGAATTTTCACTCCGATTAGATGTTCTCCATCCCTCACCCCATATGGAAAATTAATTCAGGATTGGAAATAGAAAGATGATTTCCTTGAGCTGCCACCACACCCAGACCCAAACCCAGCCCTAAAAGGAATGTGACTCATATGGAGTTACCAAATAATAGATCAAAACTTCTCCAATCTGTCTGCTGCCCACCTCTCACAACAGAGGCAAATATCCTTGCCCATTTAGTTCCAAAATTAAACTTTACTTCCAGATTATAATCACCACTCATTGTGTACAGATTATTTGGACACCGTAAAAAAGTAGAGGGAAGGGGAAAATCCAACCATAGTTTCACACTTAGAGACAAAACTGGTACACTGACTTCCAGTCCTTCCTTTATATGAAGTGTAAATTTTTTCTAACATACTAGAGACTGCTTTCCCCTAATTACCAGAGATGCAATTTTAATTTAACATTATAATATACATATTTCTCTTGTTAATATAAATTTGTAAATGCATTTAACATAACCATATTATATTTATATAATAATGAACATATTAGTACATTAGTAATTATAGTATATAAATATATATTTATAAATATATTTACAAATATAAGGTTGTAAATATATTTCATATCTTTGTAAATGTATTTAGCAGATGCATGATAATTCACTGGATATAGCATAGTTTACTTAACCTAAATGAGTCAAAATAAGGGAATCTCTTCCCAATTTTTCACTGTTATTATTAAGGCTGTAACTAACACAAATGCATAAACATTTTTAGGTATGTAGGCTAGTTTCTTTACAAAAGGTTCCTGAAGGGATAGAGATGGGTCAAAGGGTATAAATCTTTTTAAGGCTTTTTTTTTTTTTTTTTTTTTTTTTTCCCTTGAGACAGGCTCTCACTCCGATTGCCCAGGCTGGAGTGCAGTGCTATGATCTCAGCTCACAGCAGCCTCACCCTCCTGGACTCAGGTGTTCCTCCCACCTCAGCCTCCTGAGTAGCCGGGACCAAAGGCTTGCGCCACCATGCCCGGCTCGTTTTTTTGTCTTTTTAGTAGAGATGGGGTTTTGCCATGTTGCCCAGGCTGGTCTTGAACTCCTGGTTTCAGGCAATCCACGTGCCTCAACCTGCCAAAGTGCTGGGATTACCTGCATGAGTCATTGCACCTGGCCCTTTTGAAGGCTTCCTGAGGGTCATTGCCAAAGTTCCCTGGCCTTTTTAAAGGGGCAGTAAGAAAACTGTTTTGTGGCAGTCACAGAGGCTCTCACTGATCCCGTGGGAAAGGTTTGCCTCTCAGCTGACTGGAAACCAAACAAACATTTTTATATACTGAAAAATGGCTCACCAGTGGTGGCCTTCATGTAGGTGCAGCCTGCTTCATCCATTCCTGAAGGCAAATTAACATCCCAAGGATGTGTTTGTAGGACTACAAGATTCCCCCAGAGCTATCTTCCAAATGTTAAAAATAGTTTTTTAAAAAATTAGTGTCAGTGTTCATGAATGACATTTCTTTTGTTAAGTGTCCCAGATATCTGGAGAATAGGCGTGTTTGTGTGTGTGTGTGTGTGTGTGTGATGTATAGAAACACAACACACATGCATGCACAATCAGACTCCAATGAACACAATAAAGATGCTTATCGTATATCTTCAATGAAGGAGACTTAATTTCTCCATTTTCAACACACACAATTTTCAGTCACATTTCCTTTAGTCAGGATAGGTGATGTCACCTGCTGTTACTGTAGAAATAAAGGCTCCTCTCACCCTTTGTAACATACACTGATGGATGAAAGCATCGGCATTTGCTAACAAATTACTATACCTGCTGTTTGGTGCTATTTCCTCCTCCATCTGCCTCCCAGACAGACATTTTTTGCCCATCCGAAGCCATTTGAACTCCCAGTTCAAGGAATCTTTGTTAGATGGCCAATGTGTTACCAAGCGTGTTGGAAGGAACTAGTAAAAGACACACATTTCATATGTGGTAGCATCATGGCAGAGTGATACTGCAAGCATTGCTTTAGCGAATGCTGGCCAGCATGACTGCCGACACAGCAGGCAGCCGAGGTAAACAGGACCACGGTGTAATGCATATTCACAAGGTGCCTTAATCCCATGTGAGGTGTACTGAGTGCCCACTGGGTAGTTTGTATCCCTGTTAAGAGCATACCGGTGGCAACTCCAAGGGAAGTGAACATACTAAAATATTGTAATCAGATTCCTAGGGCACTGTTTTTCTCCTAGCTCAGCGATGAGAGATTTCCCCCTGGAAATGATTTCACATGAAAGCCTTCAAATAAAAAATATTGTACTAGAAGAGGAAGGGGTTACGTATAGATGTACAGTCAGTCCAGAAATGTGCAAATATCTTTCTGCATCCTTATTTACGTGCACACACACATACCACAAATTATATGTACATCCCCAGCAAATGTATTTGAGAAAAAGACAGCAATGCCGTTCCACTGTTTGTGCACACATGCAGAGGAAACAGTCCATTCCAAGGTTAGACAGATATCTCTGAAGGCTCCTTTAGCTTGGGTCTCGATCATATGCATAAAGAGGCTTTTCACCGAGTGGATGACTAATTCATTCATCCTGATTGATAATTAGAACCGACAAAGAACAGATCAACACAAATCACAGGACAAAAACATCTGGGACTCAGTTTAATGAGAATACCCCAAAACCTCTTTAGTAGTAATTGCATTGCAAGCACCAAATAGCTTTCACGGTTGTTTTTGCAAATGATACAAATTAGCACCCAAGATCTGAAAAGTTTACTAACTGTAAAAACATTGGGGAATTTAGCAGGGCCCTGAGTAGCTTGGCCAAATATATGTACTAACCTAGATACATTCTGGCATATAAATTTGGGGACTTCTTGCAGTGCGGGGAAAAAAAAAGTTAAGATTCTGAATCCTACTGCTGTTTGCACTTGGAACTCCCAGGTGGGCAGATTCATCTATGAGGCAGTTTTCCTTTTTCCCCACAGAATCCCTTACCAATTTCACACAAATACTCTGAGAATTTTTAAATATCCAAGATGCTTAAAATCTGCATGTGTAGATCCTTTGCCTTGTTAGGAAATGTAGACACCACACAAACAATTAGAAGGTTTCATGGGTACCAAGTTATACCTAAAAAGCTCAGGAAAGCTGTAATAAGATGTAACAATTGCCCATCTTATGGGATCTAAACAAACCTAGAGAAACAGGAAGAGATTTTCAAAGCAGTTGCCTCTGGTTTTGACTTGTTTCCTTCTTCAGCCACCTCTGCCTAAGTCCAGCAAGAAGTTAGGAAAAGGTGCTAATCATATAAATCCTGCAGAGGGAAATTTCAGACAAGTTAAATATGCCAAACTGAAACAGGAAGGCTTCATTAAAAAAAAAAAAAAAAAAAAAAGTGTCACAATGAAGCAAATGCCTTTCTCAATGCTTAGAATGCTCTTTCTCTCCTTTTAGGTAGTTCTCTTTCCTTCTTCAAGACTTCCCTGGCAGCGACACACCGCTGTGGACTCAGAGTTCCGACTCTGGGAGTATTTGCTTGCACTACTCTTCGTCAATTAGCCTATTGGATCTTCACTTATTCACTTCTGCCTTGTAAGCTTAGAAGATGTTCAATCCATGTGTGTCCACGGCACCGCATCTTTTTGAATCATACTCCTTTTTATCAAACATTTTCTACCCGTAGTTTTCCCATGTGGAAGTGTCCCAAGGTCAGCAAGGCAGGCACATTAGGTGAAAAGACTACAGAAACTAGGTGGTTCTGAAAAATGGAAGGACCTCCCCAAAGTCATGCGCCCACTAACGTGCAGTGAGAGCTTCCAAGCATGCTACCGTGGCTGATGACATGAAACAGCTAAATTGTTAAAACAGACAAAAAACCCTGCTGTCTGTCTTTTGGAGTTCTCTAGCAATATTAGTGAAATGATTTGAGATAAAACCATTTTAGGATCCTCATCTTTTTGTAGAAAAGTAAGGGCTTATTGAAACATAGTCATCAAGTCCCATTGGTGATGGTTCCAGCTGCCTTGTTGGAGATAATGGAAATGAGAAATTATATCCGCATTATATATCTGCAAAAGCTTCCAGAAGATATTTCAGAGTCATTCTAGGGAAGCACAGAAATGGACACATCATATTGTGGTGCTTCAACAAATCCCACTCCCCACAATATTTTACTTCAAGTAAAATCAAATAAATGTAAAATTAATTTAGAAAAATATTCAATAAGGAAAATGTCACTGGAAGGGTTTAAATGAACATTAAATGCACCTGGAAGTGGAAGAGTAGTCCTAGCTTTCTTTGCCTTGGAGTCTCTTAAGAATGCAGGTGGGACCTCATGTTGGAATACAAGTTTCCAGGCCTTTTTTCCTTTTTCTTTAACACCAGCTAAGCCCCCATGTCTAAGTCCCAGTTGCCCCTGTGCCGTTTGTATCTAGCATGTGAAGCAACTTCTATAAGCAAGGAGCAATATTTTGATATGGACATAAAATTTTAAATGGCAGGTAATGAAATGGCCTGTGAAGTGGTATAGTTGGAAATAACATTTCAAAATTAATTTTTTTTTTTGAGACAGTTGCGTTTTGTTGCTCAGGCCGGAGTGCAGTGGTGTGATCTTGGCTGACTATAACCTCTGCCTCCTAGGTTCAAGTGGTTCTCGTGCCTCAGCCTCCTGAGTAGGTGGGATTACAAGTGTGCACCACCACGCCCAGCTAATATTTTTAATTTTTAGTAGAGCCACATTGGCCAGACTGGTCTTGAATTCCTAGCCTCAAGTAATCCTTGCTCCTTGGTCTCCCCAGGCGGTGGGATTACAGGAATGAGCTATTGTGCCTGGCAGAAATGTCTCTATGAACACTCAGTAGCCGCCTGACCTATAACAGCTAGAAAGGGGTGGGAAAACTATGGGCCAATCTGGCTGCCCCACTTTTGTATAGCTTATGAGTTTAAGAATGATTTTAACCTTCTTAAGTGGTTGAAAAAAATCAAAAGAAGACTAATATTTTGTAATATGAGAAAATCATATGGAATTAAAATGTCAGTATCCATCAATAAGATTTTATTGGAATATAACCACACCATTCATTTCTATCTTGACTATGCCTGCAGAGTTGAGAAATTGGAATGAGACATTATGATCTGCAAAGCCAAAAATATTTACTGACTCATCCTAGAAAAATCCTGAGCTAGAAGAAAGCATTGCTGAAGCACCATGAGGATTGTAGACAAGATAAATGTATACTTTACAGATGAATTCAACATTTTCTCTGGAACAAAAAAGACCACACCCTTTTTCTAAACTGATAAACAGATTTTTAAAAATGTTGATGGCAGTTAACAGGGCATAAATTCATGTGCTTCCATGCCCCTGGTCTCACCCTCTGTTCCAGCATTCACTGCATTGTAAAAATTGTAAGTGGTCCAGTTTGGTCATTCACTCATATTGTTGTCTTTGCCTTCTTAATTATAATTTGATAAAATTTTTGTGGCACCACTCTTCCAATATACTTTTTAATCCAGGTTAAATATTTCACTTAGCAGCACAACTAAAGGAATTCCAAAGTATCCAAGTGATAATTAAATATTTTAAAGAAGAGATTAAGCCAAGGTGTAGAAAATTCCAAGGAGACAGCATTAACAGTGGCTCAGTAATGAGAAACAATCTGGAAAATACAGTCTATAAACAAGTACCTCCCTGCTTAATTCCCCACTCATTTACAATATTCCAGGCAGAGATTTTAAATGGAAAGACTGTCTTATTGTACAGAGAATCTAATGAATTTAGCACTTAGAATTAATTCATCTGGGAGGGGTTTAAAAGGAATTTTTATCTCATCAAATTTATTGTATCAAAAACCTAGTAAAAAGTAAAGATGTATTTTACGTCACACGGTGTGTACTACATCTTGTTAATGTAATGTAAGTAGAGACGTTCTCTTCAAAAATTCAAAAACATTTGTTTTAGGAAATGTTTAATGGGTAAGACTGAAAATACTAAAAATAACTTGAAATTCAAATCTGGACAATTCTCTCAACATTAGGGTCATTTGAGCCAGATGATTTGAAAAGAAAAATGACAATTCCTTTTAATCTTCCAAACACAATTACTGTATAGTGTTAGAGTTGGTTGGCAAGAGGAGGTATCTTAGCTTAATCAATACTGTAATTACAACAGCACAATTCCAATTCACCAGAACATCCACAGGCCTTCCTCTTAAAAACTTGCAACTGCTGTACTCCACTACAAAATCCTGTATGTCTGGGTTTGTTATTAACTCTAGGTTTGAATTAGAATTCCCTATCTTACAGCTTGGAGCTAAACTCTGTTTACAAAACAGTATTTACACTTGACTAATTTTGCAGATCAAACTAATTAAATCAATTAAACTGGTGATTAACCAAATGAAGGCTGATTGCAAAAATTAGTGGGTTTATTTTGGAGGACTGGAAGTAAGCTAATTACTGCAGTGATTACTTGAACCTGTAGTACTCTAAATGTGGTATAAATTGAAACCTCATCGTGAATTAGACTGGGAATTCATTACAGTTTAAAGCACTGTTAATACTATTCAGTCTGTTCCTCCTTGGGGAAAATTTCCTCTCTCTGTGTTTTGTATACTGATAAACAATCACTTGGGTTATGTGCATTTTGTGGTGCAACCAGTAAAATAAGGGAGGCTGAAGGAAAGTTATTTTAGAGTGATAAACACCAGTGCCTGTCAAACTTTAATGTGCATATGAAACACCTGAGGATCTTGCTAAAAGGCAGATTATAATTTATGATGATGTGGGTGGAAGTGGTAGTTGGGGTTGCAGTGGAGGCACAGTATGGGAGGTGTTCATGCAAGTGTGTGTGTGTGTGCCTGTCTGCATATGAGTATGCACGTGTGCTAAGATTCTGCCTATCAAGCTCCCAGGTGATGTTGATGCTACTGGTTCTTGGACCACACTTTGAGCAACAAGCACATACATTGAAGCAGACTGTTGAACTGTTAGAATTAGATTTTGATGCTTCAGGATGAGATATGGAGACCAATCTATCATTACATTCCCTGATGATGAAACCTGACCCACTTTCAGTAGCAATGCCTGAGCAAGTAGCCTCGGCATCAACTGATTCAGTAATGGCTGCTACTGATGGGTCCTCATCAGTGGCTTTTCTCATGGTCTTCTCATGCAGGTGTGTTAGCAACAGATTATTTATGTCCATACATAATGCACTCTACTAATTGGTTTTTAAAGCATATCATTTTAACAAAATGTGAATGTGGCTGAGCATGTGGTCTGCATTTTGCTGAATTAAATATCACTGAGCTTTCTGCTGTTTTGCCTTAGCTTTGAATTTATGAGATGTTATTTACAACAATGAAAGAGAGGCTTCGGGTTTTGTCTTAGGACAGTTAGGTCTAGGAGAGAGATGTTGATTTTTATGCAAAATTTAAAGGGATGCAAGCAATTTCCTTTTGCAGTCATGCTGGAGAAGATGTAGGCATGTTATTTCCAGTGTTTCTGTTATTTTCAATGTTTCAGCTATTGTCATGTTATTTTCAGTGTTGCTTCCACTTTAAAAACTGGGGGAAAAAGTTAATTTTCTCAGTTAATCAATGAACCTGTCTTGACATTTAGTTTCCTGCATGTTGTGGGTTCATAGCAAGAAACACCTTATCCCTACAGGAAATCCCACAACCTTTAGCAATGACTATTCATTGCCGTTTGATAAGTAGTACCCTCCTGTGTGCCAGGGGCTAGAGAGTGCAAATTTAAACAAATTAGGACCACAGACTGTGTTTTAATAAAGACAGAGCTCCTAGAAAGGGAAGGCCCTTCTGAAGAGTTTCCATCTGGTGCGAGAACAACAATAGCGTGGCTACACAAAACAGCTTTACGTTAGAAACGGATTGCTCACAGCTTTGAAAAGTTGCTTAAAAGTTCATCAGAAACACTTTTGGTTGCAATTTTTGTTGACATGCTTCTTAGATTACTTTTTCATGTTAGTCTTGTGAAAGTATTTGAATTTTTTCTGTGTGCTCACAGACATTTGCAAGCTGCCAGCTCCCCAGTCTGGATGTGAATCAGCATCACAGAATCTGGTGGGTGAAGATGGAGAAGGTGCAGGAGGTTGAACTGAGTCCTTATAGATCCCAGAGAAACAGCTTTGCAAAGGAAACTCTGATTGTCCTCTTTCTTCTAAAACTTAAAAGTAGTAAAAATAAATAAAAATTATAGGCTGGAACTTCTTGAGTGATTGATGCCAAGCTTTGGAGAGTTTGTCAAGTTGAATCAGTTGAAGGAATTTAGGATAAAAATTGAAGAGTTTTCTTGCCTTAGCAAAAATCATCAGAATATTTCTATTAATTATCAACTGGCGATCGACAGAAATCCTAATTATAGAAGACAAAAACAAACGACCACATAATCAACTGAGAGACTGTGTGCAGGTGACAGTTGCTTCCCATGAACTCACCATGGTCCGAGACTGCACATTTGGATTTTGTCCACTGACCTGGAGTGGATCTATCTTTTCAGGGCAAAATGACAGTAACTGAAATATATATATATATTTATAGGCATTCAGGTGTGTGTACTAGTACATAGCTCTCCTCTCCCAGATACACACAGCAGGAATCCTAGTGTCTGTTACACTCTCAGGAAGTTGGTTTCATACTTTACAATGGGAAGGATACTTGTCTAGAGGTCGGCATGCTCACACAGACCTGCCCAGTGCATTCATTTCCTGTAGGAAAAGCTAACACTGCCCAATTATCAGATGCTTGTCGATATTAGGGAGAACTTCTCAGTTAAGATGGCATGAGGCCCTCTTCCCACTGTAAGGATAGCCTTTTCACAGAAGGCTTCATGGCCATAGGCACAGACAACAACAGCCAGGATTCTTCTTTTTGAAATTTTCTATGTTTCTTCTAAACCCTTCTCTACATACCTCTTCCTCCTAACGGGATGCAATGACATTAATTAATGACTTATCAACTGTAACCCCACGCCTAGTCCATCTTTTGGAAATGCATCCCAAATCAACTTGAAGACAATGGGAAGAGATGGAAGGGACCTGTGCACTTCGTGACTATACTGAGCAGCTGCCGATGGAGCTGCCCAACTCAGGATTTCCTTATCATGTAACACTTTTTTTTTTTTTAAATTAAGCCACTTGAGTTAAGGTTCATGTTCTGTGTAGATGAAAGCAACAGGATGGCTGGGCGCAGTAGCTCACACCTGTAATCCCAGCACTTTGGGAGGCCAAGGCGGGTGGATCACCTGAGGTCAGGACTTTGAGACCAGCCTGGACAACGTGATGAAACCCCATCTCTACTAAAAATACAAAAAATTAGCTGGGCATGGTGGTGGGCGCCTGTAATCCCAGCTACTTGGGAGGCTGAGGCAGGAGAATCACTTGAACCCAGGAGTTGGAAGTTACAGTGAGCCAAGATTAAGCCATTGCACTCCAGCCTGGGCAACAAGAGCCAAACTCCGTCTAAAAAACAGAAAACCAAAAAAACAAAAAACAAAAAAACAGGAGCTTTTCTTCTTGACAAAGAGACTACATGTGTTCCTTATGCAGCCCAGATCTTTGGACACTTCCTGCGTTTGTGCTGGATGAACACTGGAATTTTCATCATACCAGTTGATTCCATGTCTCTATTTTTCAGATGAATAAATGGCTTGAATAAAGGAATCCAGAACTTAGTAGTTACAGAAAACTGTACCAGAACTCTCTCAATTTTTGTCAGCTAAGATGGCCTTTTCCCCAAAACTGGATCATAGTTCCTGGGAAAACTTTTCTCTCAAAAGCTGAGTGGATTGAGCCAGTGTTCCCACATCTGTCTTCTCATGCAGAGAGTCCAGGTAAAGAATAAATGTATTTCCTTTAGATGCAAACTTTTACCTGCCCTGCCCAAGTTTGGAATTAAAGCCTATTTAAGATTTCACCCAGGTCACTTTTCCATACCTCCGCACTTTTGCTGGGTGCAGCATTTAAAATATTAAGCCAATTTGCATTTGATTATTTCATTATTTCAAAAAGTCACTCAAGGATTGAATTACCAATGAGATGTTACCATAAACTAGGTAAATAGCACAATGTAATTTACAATATGGAGATAAAAGGACTTACCCGTAGACTAGAATAAGAAGCATGTAACCAGTTAATGAAATTTATAGTAACTTACAGTGGGAATGTTTAACATTAAGAGTGCAGTCTCAACTAATCTGGAAGTTGGGGTGAGTCTTTTCTGAGTGTTCTTTTGAGGTCTAACTTATGCAGAGTAGTCAATGTATTAGCTCAACTTGCAGTGAAATGGATTAATTTGTCCTTTAATATTGCTTGATTTCAGGTGTGAAAAGAAGCAGAGAGAAATCCTCTTTTCTTGAGACCTTGAGAAAGACTGACATACGCTTTTGACAGGTTTCCTAAGAGTTTATGTAGATACATTCATGCAGCAATCTTGAACACCTCATATGTGAGAGGCATCAGGCATTTTGTCAGGTGCTGAGGAGTTTGTGAAGATGCATTAGACTTAGATTCTGCTTCCACGAGGATCCAGATAAGACACTGACTTAAAATAGTGACAGAAAAAGAGAAAAGTGACTCCAGGATGTTGCTCCTTGAGAAATGTGAGGGGCATGACGCTACTGAGGGAAACAGGGCCATGGGGAGGGAGGTGTTTCTGTCCTTAGATGAGCTTGGATCTTAGGGTGTTAAATTTCAGATGTTGCAGGATCGATCTGTAGACATATTTTATGTAGCTGGAGACCATGAGGCTATTAGAATTTTTTTGGGGGGGACGGAGTTTCGCTTTGTCGCCCAGGCTGGAGTGCAGTGGTGCAATCTTGGCTCACGGCAACCTCCACCTCCCAGGTTTAAGTGATTCTCCTGCCTCAGCCTCCCAAGTAGCTGGGACTACAGGTGCCCACCACCATGCCTGGCTAATTTTTTGTACTTCTAGTAGAGATGGGGTTTCACCCTGTTAGCCAGGATGGAGGCTGTTTGAATTTTATGTAGTACTCCAATTGAATTTATTTTAACGAGTTTTCTTCACATTAATAACTAGACCATCCTTAATAGATAAGCCTTTTTGTTTAGAAATTCATTATAGCTACATACTAATAAAATATTAGGAGTGATGGGGTGCTTTTCAAGTCAAAACTGAAAGGAAACACCCAGCAGATCACTTTGCTTGCCCCTTGTTTGGGCCAGTTTTAAACACAACATTGGGAAACACCACAGCCCAGTGGAAAGCTCACTGGCTTGGGTATCAGAAGATGCGAATTCTTTTTCTGACCAGTAATGTGACCCTTGGAAAAGTCACTTAGTCTTTTTGCAATATTGTTTTCTCATCTGTAAAGGTAGATAGGACTCATTAATCACAAAGACTCCTGTAGATCTTTCTTTCCATGTACAGGAGTTGTACATTGTACATTGTACAATGTTGATCACTATTGTACATTGTTGATCACTCCCCAACTTTATTTTACCCTTGACATCTCTCTCCATCAGAGGTGTTTTAAAAAATTTGCACAATTTTTTAGCTTCCCAAAACATAATCATTATTTTATTATTTGTTTCTTTTAATTTTACTTTAAGTTCTGGGATACATGTGCTAAACATGCAGGTTTGTTACATAGGTATATATGTGCCATGGTGGTTTGCTGCACCTATCGACCCATCATCTAGGTTTTAAGCCCCACATGCATTTGTCCTAATGCTCTCCCTCCCCTTTCTCCCCACTCCCTAACAGGCCCTGGTTGTGATGTTCCCCTTCCTGTGCCAATGTGTTCTCATTGTTCAACTCCCACTTATGACTGAGAACATGTAGTGTTTGGTTTTCTGTTCCTGTGTTAGTTTGCTGAGGATGATGGTTTCCAGCTTCATCAAGTCCCTGCAAAGGACATGAACTCATTCTTTTTCATGGCTTCATAGTATTCCATGGTGTAAACTATTTTAAATTTCATATGGAACCAAAAAAGAGCCTATATAGCCAAGACAATCTTAAGCAAAAAGAACAAAGCTGGAAGCGTCATGCTACCTGATTTCAAACTATACTACTAGGCTACAGTAACCAAAACAGCATGGTATTGGTACCAAAACAGATACATAGACCAATGTAACAGAACAGAGGCCTCAGAAATAGCACCCATTTGTTTCTTACTGAGCCCTAAAATGATGCCCTTATTGATAACACCTCCATTCAGATGAGGAAACTGGGACATAAAGAGAGTAAAGGGCTTGCCTAAGGTTCCCAGCTGGTGTGTGTCAGAGCTGGGACTCATACCCAGGTCCTCTTCCTATCTTACCCCTCTACACACACAAATCTTTCCACCCCAACATGCTGCAGTCTTCATTAGGTCCATGCTTGAATAGATTTTAAAAGAAAAACTCTTGTAAAGACATAATTAACATTTGGGATTAATTGCACATACAAAGATATTTTTAAACTTGTTCTTCTGAAATAATTTTCTATTTACAGAAAATTTACAAAAATAGTACAGAGATTTCCTGTATACCTCTTACCCCACTTCTCCTAAATGTTAACATCTTATACAACCATAGTACATTTGTCAAAACTAAGAAATTGACATTGGTATAATAATATTAAACTACAGACTTAATTTGGATTTCACCAGTTCAAATTTTAACGGACTAATTAGAGTAAATTGTTGAGTTGGAATAGGGTCATAGATATAAGGTCTTCTGGCCCCCATCAAGTAATACTGTGCACAGATGTGTATGTACGGCTGGCCTTACAGCAGATACAGACTACTAACACCAAAGCATCCTTGTCTTTGATTTGAAAGTCAACAGACATAGGAAGCTGCAATTACGAGAAAAGCAGTGGCCACGGGGAGCGTTGATAACCCAAAGTCCAAATGCTTAAGATTGTGACCTAGACACCAGGTAGCAGACCAAAGAAACATTTCAGATTCTGTCTTTTATGGACAAGGTGTTCACAATCACCATCCATCATTTCCTGAGTACAGTCTTTTCCTGGAAGATATTGCAGTATTATTCAAAACGTGCCAAAGTGGGCAGGAGATCCCAAGAGTAATTGTGAGTTATGAGGTCATGGGGACCTCATTGCAAACTATTTGCAAAACTTAATTGGGGTAATAAATAAACTAAGCATGTAAATTAGATTGAAGACTACTGTGTGAATTAGAAGGAGGCCATTAGCCTGCCTAGTCAAAATGCCTTCTTCCTGTTCTGTAATATTTGCTGAGTTGAACTGTTAATCGAAGGAGCATTAAATTCAGATATCCTAAAATTTCAGAACTAAAATAACTTGGAAATAAAGCCATTTAATGAGATCCTTTCTGGACAAAAGAGTAAGCTTTATTTTTTATGATTGGGTACTTAGGTACTTCTCAAATAGAGGATGGTCTGGCATTCACATCCAAATCCATATGCCCCCCAGGGTGTGAATTCATCTTAGCTAGTGTACTTCGAAGCAAATGTAGAAGAAAAAAAATGAAGCTCAAAAGGAATAAAATAAGGAAGTCATTTCCAATCGACGAAAACAAACAGATCTGTAGGTCGACATGAGACTGTCCCCTCCCTCTTTTCTTTCTTTCGTTTTTTTAAACCATGTGGTCAAAAATAACTTCAGGCCTGACATTTCTCTTTCATATGTCTGAAGAATGGGTAAAGGGACCTCTTGGAGGTAAATATAAATATTAAAAAAAAAGAAAGAAACCAAACGCCCGAACACCGCATCTAATCATCGGCCTAAGTCAAGTCTTACAGCAGCCTTTTTTTTTTTTTTTTAAAGCAGTTGATTGAATGAATACAAATGCCTCTCTGTTGTCACTTGGGATGCCACTTGATATATCCCATTTTCTAGACTCTAATTATTCCATTTGTAGACATGAATGCCATTTAGATGTAAGCTAATTCAGCATGGTAACTCAATTAGATTTGTACCGACTTGGATTTATGAAACATCAATGGGTTCTTGGTGAGACCAATGGGACTGCGGGTGATTCATCCAGAAGTCTCACCGACACAGCCTCTCAGGAGCTCAATTAAACATGCCAGCCATGAGGATGTTTTTTAGCTGGAATGTTTCACAATTAAAATAAAAAGATTCCTGTGTTTCTCTGTGCACATGGCCCAGCAGAAAAGAAAGACCTGTAATAACAAGGATTGAAGTTTCCCTCTAGGTTGTATGTTATCTCCAGCAAAGAAGGCTGTTTCACTTGGCTGTGTTCCAGCATCTGTGTGGCCAAACGTGGTTGTTGACCCATGTGGCAAAGGCCGTGGCACTTCACAATTTGCCTCACATTCAAAGGCACTCAATAAATGTTGGTTGAACTAAATTGGTAAATTCATCTTAGAGCCTGTATCTGCATCTTGACTCTCAGAGCTGAAAGGCAGATGCTAATACCACAATAGATTTGTAAAACTAGGAGAAATCTCAAAGTGATGAAAATTATGCTGTTTTTTCAGCCTAAAAGGCCCATGGTGAGACAATGGGGGAAAAGATGTGAACCAGAATTGTCCCCTAACAGTACTTTTAGTTTGTAAAATTACTCTTTTCAAAAAAAATGGTTTTACTGTGCAGTTCTGTGCTGGGCGTAGACATGCAGGCAAGCTCCTGCCGTGTTAAGGGCCGATGCCTGGCGGAGATCTGCCTCACGCTCCTTGTCCTTCACTGTGGGAGTGTTTGATGATGCAAGGACCCATGGATCCTCAACCTGGGGCTTGGCACAGGGGGCGTAGTTAGAAACACTGTGTGAATTCACGAAACAACATAATGGGCATGAACTCACTCTGTCAATGATGAAACACTTTGGAAATGTCTGTTGTCATTTTCCTAAATCAAGTCTTAGTTAAGAAAGACATTACTTTGTTATTCCAAGATCTGGATGAGGGATGACACAAAGGGGAAAGAGATTTAATGTTATCATCTCTGTCTTTATTGCCTTCTCTCAATTTAATACTCCACTATTTATTTCTATTGTGAGATTATTATTGTTGTAGAACAGTAGTAGTAGTAAAAGTACTAACAGTGAGTAGCAAGTAGTAGTGGCCGTAGTAATACTTGGTCAAGTATTGTAAGTAACATTTGCTTTGCATGTTAGAATTTTGAAGTGCAGTTCACATAACTTGTGTCATTTCATCCCCACAACGCTTCTGCAGAACAGACATCATTTCCTCTATTTTACAGCTGAGCAAACCGCTCAAGAGGTGGTTTTTTTGTCTTGGCTAAAATCATGCAGCTAAATCTCAGTGAAGATAGTATTTCAACTTTGTCCTTTATCTGTAAATTCTTCTCATGTGGTATAGAAGAGGGAATATGATGTTTAGATCAGAAAACACTGTTTTACTTTCTGGTTTTATAATTTTGAATGTTTCATGAACTGATAGATAAATTTAGCCTCAGCACGTGACGAATCTGAGGCCATTCTTGAGTTGGCTAAAACTTCCAAATTTTTATTTTTAAAATCATTCCCTAAGACTTTCAGATTATACTAGTACAGCATCAGAAAGTAGAAGCACCAGGGAATGGGATTAATGTTGTCTAGAGAAAGGAGCTTCTCCAAGCCTATGCACCTACGTTCCTTTAATCTCAAGGGAGCCTTGATTAAATTGGAAACAAAGGTTAGGACTCCCTTGTATTGTTTTCGGTGCAACTCCTTTCTAGCTTCTAATTTCCGACAGCAATGGTCTCTGCAAAGATTTTTTGAAGAACCACCTACAATAGGGGACATGAGTTTATTTGTACCACATCAGCATCAATTAACACATGCATAATTCACTGTAATCTTGCTGTATCCTCAGAAACCAACTCTCCTTGGCTCCCTTTCATTCCAGGAAATGCCATCTCGGGCTGCAGAGGGGAACATCAGAATGACCAGTGCTGGGGTCAGGAGCTGCCAAGTCTCCCTTATCTTACTCTGCCACTGACCCCTGGGGATTTAGGACAGCCACCAGCTGGCTGGGCAGCCTTAGGCAATTCACCCAACTCCTTGAGACTTGTATTCTTCATCTGTGCCAAAAGTGCTCCCCTCAGAAACTCTTGGAAGCATTAAATAAAATAATATGTGTGAAAATATTTTATAAACCATTTAACCTATGCTTCCTGCCCTTGTTTCCCAAGGGACACTATACCATAACCCATTATATCTTTTTTTTTTTTTTTTTTTTTTAAATCTACGCTTGTTAAATGCCACATCTTAGAAACTTACAAGGTACTTTGACATATTAAAGATTCTGAGCCTGGACATAATGGGTCACATCTGTAATCCCAGCACTTTGGGAGGCCAAAGCAGGACAATTACTTGAGCCCAGGAGTTCGAGACTAGCCTGGGCAACATAGTGAAACCCTGTCTCTATACAAATAAAAAAATGAGCCAGGTGTGGTGGCATGTGCCTGTAGTCCCAGCTACTCAGGAGACTGCGGCAGGAGGATCCCTTGAGCCCAGGAGTCCAAGGCTGCAGTGAACTATGATCATGCCACTGCATTCTAGCCTGGGTGACGGAGTGAAACCCTGTCTCTAAAAATAAATAAATAAATAAATAAATAAATAAATAAATAAATAAATAAATAATCTGAGAGGTCCTGAGAAATAAATTCTGTGGAATTGTGTTCAATGCAATGTTTCACAAGCTATTTGACCACAGATTTGTTTTTGTTGTTGTTGTTGAGATGGGGTCTTGCTTTGTTGCCCTGGCTGGAATGCAGTGGCATGATCTTGGCTCACTGCAACCTCCACCTCCCAGGCTCAAGTGATCCTCCCACCTCAGCCTCCTGAGCAGCTGGTACTACAGGTATGCACCACCATGCCCAGCAAATTTTTGTATTTTTTGTTTGGTGGAGACAGGGTTTCACCATGTTACCCAGGCTCATTTTTCATTTAATACCTAATGTCAAGTTGTGCTGCAGTCAGCTTTAAAGACCTGAATCCACACAACTCATTCTCAGGGCTTTGTGAGGGGCAGGGTCCCCTTCTTGCCACCTCTACCTGCTTCAGCCCTCTTCTGTGTCGACAGGCTCCCCCAAAGGTTAGCAAAGATGACCTCCAGCAGCCCAAGACTTCTGCTTAAGAATCCAGCAGAGGCCGAGACGGGTGGATCACGAGGTCAGGAGATCGAGACCATCCTGGCTAACACAGTGAAACCCCGTCTCTACTAAAAAATACGAAAAACTAGCCGGGCGAGGTGGCGGGCGCCTGTAGTCCCAGCTACTTGGGAGGCTGAGGCAGGAGAATGGCATAAACCTGGGAGGCGGAGCTTGCAGTGAGCTGAGATCTGGCCACTGCACTCCAGCCTGGGCGACAGAGCGAGACTCTATCTCAGAAAAAAAAAAAAAAAGAATCCAGCAGAAAGAGCGTCTCTTCCCCAATAATTCTAGAAGTGGTGCCAATCTCATTGATAAACCCTGAGTTGTGCTCAATCTTTAAGCAATGGCTGTGTGCAGGGGGAAGGAATTCTGTCACTGGTCAGGCCTAGATTACATGTTCACTTCTGGAAGGAGGCAGGGTCAGGCATATCTAAGCTAGGTGGACTGAAAACAGGAGAAGTGGGTCTCCAAAAAAATAATGTTACAAAATGGGGGTGTTGGTGGTAGTGAAGGAATTCTAGACAGGAAAAAACCCAGGAGCCCTCATGTCACTTGTCCATCATTTCTCTTCCTAGGGCAAAGGTTTATAAACGTTGGTATACGTAGGAATCCCCCACAAAATTTATTGAAAATACAAATTTCAGGGCCTTACCCTACTTCTAAGATTCTGATTCCATATTCTGAGGTATTGTCTGGAAATCAGTCCTTTCTGCAAGCATGAAATACAGGTGGCCCAAGTACCATATTTTGAGAAATAAGGGCAATAAGAAAAACACACTTCTACCCATTCTCAATCTTTGCTGCATGTCAAAATAAACATTTTTTTTCCCAAGTCAGATGACTGAGCACTACCAGGCAATCTTCCAAAGCAACATTTGCAGGGGTAAGGCTGGCAAAGTAGATGTGGATCCACAGGTGTTTCGGATGGGCCCTAAAGCAGTGATTCTTGACATTTACTGTGTATATGAATGAGCTGGGATCTTCTTAAAATGTAGATTCTGATTCAGCAGTTTTAGGGTAAGGCCTGAGATTCTGAATTTCTAACAAGCTCTGAGGCAATGCCACTGCTGCTAGTGCATGGACCATGCTTTGAGCAGGAAGACACTACAGGCTGAGACCCTGTGTATTTGATTTGTACATTTTAAGGTGTGTCTGAACGGGCCAACCAACCTGCCAGGGAGCATAAAGAGACTTGTTTCTAATAGGATTTATTCATAGTGATATTTCTCACTTTTTTCCAAGATGTGTAGAGCTTATTTTACCTTATTTTATTTTTACTTTTCCTAGCGACAGAGTTTTACCATGATGGCCAGGCTGGTCTCCAACTCCTGACCTCACATGATCTGCCTGCCTCGGCCTCTCAAAATGCTGGGATTACTGGCATGAGCCACCGCACCCAACCTAGAGCTCATTTTAAAGTAGTTCAAAGTGAACACAGTCCAGCCTCTAAAAGCTGGAGTATGCATGTGCACATTTTTTATTTAATTAACACTTTGGTGCTCCAGGTCTCAGCTAGACTCTGGAAAGACAAAGAAAAGTGAGACAGGATCTCTTATGGAGCTCGCAGTGAGGGTGAACTATCATCCTGGTTCTCCCAGAACTGCAAGTGTGACCTTAGCAGTCATACTTTATCAGGGAAGAAAGACATGTAGACCAATAACTATATACAATTAGTGAGGGCAGAGGAGGAGTGAGATGGCTTGAATATTTGTCCTCTCCAAATCTCATGTCGAAATGTAATCCCCGATGTTGGAGGTGGGTCTTAGTGGGAAGTGTTTGGGTCATGGGGGGAGCAGCTCCCCCATGAATTTCTTTGTGCTGTCTTTGAGATACTGAGTGATCTGTCGTGAGATCTGGCTGTTTAAAAATGTGTGACACCTTCTCCTTCTCTCTCTCTTCTTTCTCTCTCTTTCTACACTTTTGCCATGTGATATGCCGACTCTCCTTTCACCTTCTGCCATGATTGTAGTTTCCTGAGGCCCTCACGAAAACCCAAGCAGATGCTATAGCCATGCTTCCTGTACAGCTTGCAGAACTATGAGCCAGTTAAAACTCTCTTCTTTCTTCTTTCCTTCTTTCTTTCTTTCTTTCTTTCTTTCTTTCTTTCTTTCTTTCTTTCTTTCTTTCTTTCTTTTCTTTCTTTCTTTCTTTCTTTCTTTCTTTCTTTCTTTCTTCTTTCTTTCTTTCTCTTTTTCTTTCTTTCTTTCCTTCTTTCCTTCTTTCTTTCTTTTTCTTTCTCTTTCATTCTTTCTTCTTTCTTTCCTTTTTTTTTTGAGACGGAGTCTCACTCTGTTGCCCAGGCTGGAGTGCAGTAGCATGATCTCAGCTCACTGCAACCTCCACCTCCTGGGTTCAAGCAATTCTTCTGCCTCAGCCTCCCAAGTAGCTGGGACTACAGGCATGTGCCACCACACCCGGCTAATTTTTGCATTTTTTTAGTAGAGGCGGGGTTTCACCATTTTGGCCAGGCTGATCTTGAACTCCTGACTTCATGATCTGCCCGACTTGGCCTCCCAAAGTGTTGGGATTACAGGCATGAGCCACTGCACCCAGCCTAAAACTCTTTTCTTTATAAATTACCCAGCCTCGGGTATTTCCTTACATAGCAATGCAAAAATAGCCTAACACAAGCAACCAGCTAATTCATCCCAAGGGGTTAGGAAAAAATGAGGCTAAACCTGGCCTTGGAGGCTGAATAGACCTTCACCAAGCTGGAGGATGAGATGAAGAAGAGGAACATTGAAGGCAGAGGGAAACGCGGATGCAAAAGTACAAAGATACATGCACATGCGGACACCCTAACTGCTCTGTTCTGAATGCAATGAAGTTCAGGAATCTGCACATACTGATTCACTGGAAAAGCTTTTTCCCCCGGAATAAAGCTCAGGCTACCTCAGGTGAGTGAATAAAACCCATCCTGTAACTCTGGCAACATGCCTATTTTCTCATAGCCTTTAGCTTGGCAAACAAAAAGTTTTCATGATTTGTTCCTGGATATTTATCTGGCCATATTTCTGTGCCCTGTTTTGGTTCATTCATCTGTTCGACAAATACAAATACTTATCCTCTACTTGTGTGCCAGAATGGTTCTAAGCACTTACAATATGTCAGCGAACACCCACCCACCCCTTCCCTCACAGAGCATACATTCTAGAAAGGGAAATAGACAATGAGCAGTAAATATTTCTTTTCTTTTCTGGGACAGAGTTTTGCTTTGCTGCCCAAGCTGGAGTGCAACGGAGCGATCTTGGCTCACGCAAACTTCGCCTCCTGGGTTCAAGCGATTCTCCTGCCTCAGCCTCCAGAGTAGCTGGGATTACAGGCATGTGCCACCATGCTTGGAATTTTGTATTTTTAGTAGAGACAGGGTTTCTCCATATTGGTCAGGCTGGTCTTGAACTCCCGACCTCAGGTGATCCACCCACCTTGGCCTCCCAAAGTGCTGGGATTACAGGCGTGAGCCACTGTGCCCGGCTCTGACTTACATTTTTAAAGCTCCACTCTGGCTGCTGTGTTGAGAAGCAACTGTGCAGTAGGGGAAGGGTGTAAGGAGGGAGATTGGTTATGATGCTATTACAACACCCCAGGCAAGAGAGGATGGGGGCTCAGACAAGGCTGGATGCAGGGGAGTGGTGAGAAGTGGCTCTGTGGGTTTCCCCATTCCCTGGAGAGTCGCTGCCCTTTCAACCTCTGGAGAACTGACTTTTCCAACTACTTGGGTGATCTGGGCAGATCTTACCACCCTCCCAGGGCTTCATTTTCATCATCTGTAAAATGCAGACAGTCATATCTGCCTTATGTGACTCATGGGGTTCTTGTGAGAATTGAATGAGATCACCACTGTGGAAAGCATAGAGCAAAGCAGGAGGAAAAACAGGTATGAGTCAAAACCCACCAGCGAGACCTCTAATCTGCCAGTACCAAAAGAGAAATGCTGCTGTCTCGTCATTGGCTCAGATCATTCATGAAAGGGTGCTGCTGAATGTAAAGGTTAAACCCTAGATCGTAGATTGAGAGGAGACATTGATGATTATCTGGTCAAGATCCACATCTCTCAGATAAAAGGAAACAGATGCAGAGATGAAGGTTGCTCCCCCAAGACAACGCAGTGAGAGGTGGAGCCACACTAGAGTCTCTGTTCCTGGTCTTCCCCATGCAGCCCATCCCAAAGCCCTGTCAAATGTCCCAGTCTCAAAAACTAACCAAAGCACAATTAAGATAAAAGGATAAAGAAAGCTGGGTGACGTGGCTCACGCCTGTAACCCCGGCACTTTGGGAGGCTGAGGCAGGAGGATCGCTTGAGCCCAGGAGTTCAAAACCAGTCTGGGTAATGTAGTAAGACCCCATTTCTACTTTAAAAAAATTGAAATAAATACATAAATTACAAAAAAAGAAGGAAAAGGAAAAGAAGGCGCTCAGTTGTCAGGTGTACAACAGCTTTGTAGCTTGCAGGTACATAATCGAATTTGATCTTCCCAATGACTCCATGAGTTTTCAAGTACTCCCATTTTACAAATAAGGAAGCAGAGAGTCAGGAAGATCAGCCAAGTGATCCCATGTTACACAGCTAGCAAGTGGCTAGGAAAAGATTCCGGCTCACATTTCTGGCTTTCCCCTGCATTTAATGAAAACCTTTGGAGAGAGCTGAAATTGGTTTAATTTCAGACAGTAGTATCTCTATTGTTCTAATTATTCTCCCTGAATCCTTCAGGGGAGGATTGGAAGGAATATTTTTTATTTGTGAGTGTAGTCTTGTGCTTATTAAAATTTCTAGGCTTTCACACTGGAAGTTTCAACAGGCTTACTGTGATACTTTTGAAGTGTTGAGTGTAAATTTAAGTCTAAAAACCATTCTCAAGCCAAGTGCGCTGACATGTTTTTAGATAATAGCAGGAAAAGTTATGTGAGTGAATGCTTTATGGAGAGACACACACTAAGGGTCACATGCTGCAGTTTTCTGAACTGTAAAAGCAAAGAGAGAATGTATGAGATGAGGAAGGGACCAGATTTTGGTGCAGAGACCAGAGGCAAAACCCGCTGTTGAAACAGCAGACCTCAAAGATGCGTCCTTGCTGTTCATCTGTGTCCTTTGGTTTTAACTTCTAAATGATGTATTCATTTGAATCAAAAGAGCTACGGGAAGGTTTTAAAAAGCAAAAAACTTGTGCTAGAACACAAAACACAGGGGAAGGAACCCTAAGTTTGAAATGTCAGTGTATTCTCGGGACCTAAACATGGACTAACATAAGCTTTGAATCCACCCAATGAATGCAGGTTCCTTCCCCGTGCAATTTCCCTTGGCAGCAGGCACAGAGGCCTGGGAGCTGTTGGCTTAGCAGCCCCTAGTCCCTTGGCCAGATATTGGGGGTCCTCAGGCCATGAGCCTGTGGGGTGAGCCCCCAGCGCACTCCAGGACCCTGAGAGCTGTAATCCCCTCTGAACCCATGCTGCGACTGTGTTGTCACTACTGACCTTTATCCTGTTTATGATTTGAACCCCAGTCCCAGAGAGACTGAAGTCCCATCATGAATATAGCTGAATCCTTCCCAAACCCTTCCCTGTGAGGCCCAGCCATCTCACTGACCCCAGTCATACCTCTCCAGGTACCACCCCACACTGCCACCTTCTGGCATTTCAGATACGTTCACTCTCAGCCGGCTCTGGCCCCACCCTCTCCACTTTATGGCTACACTCTGCTGAGAGATATAATGCCTGCCTTCGCTGCTCTAGCCCTTTGGGACGTAGGTGCTGGTTGCAGCCTAAAGTAGGGTTAGCTCCTTCACTCACTCATTCTCCCAGTAGCTACCCTAAAGTTTCATCAAGTCCCATGTTCAAAGCTGCATATATTGAGGCAATCTCCAGATTAGTAGTAATTACTATAATTAACATTCGTTGAATGAAGGCTTAATTTTAGCTGTTTGACCTTAGACAAGTTACTTTTACCTCTGTGATCCTCATTTTCTCATCTACAAAATGGGAGTCATAATAGTACCTACTTTATTCTCAAGTTAGTTGAGTGGCTACATGTGTGAATTATAGTTCGGTTTTTTTTGTTTGTTTTGTTTTTTTGAGATGGAGTCTCACTCTGTCACCCAGGCTGGAGTGCAGTGGCATGATCTCACCTCACCGCAACCTCTCCCTCTTGGATTCAAGTGATTCTCATGCCTCAGCCTTCCAGGTAGCTGGGACTACAGGCAAGCGCTACCACACCCAGCTAATTTTGTATTTTTAGTAGAGATGGGGTTTCGTCATGTTGGTCAGGCTGGTCTCGAACTGCTGACTTAAGTGATCCACCCGCCTCAGCCTCGTAAGGTGTTGGGATTACAGACATGAGCCACTGTGCCCGGCCATATTTCTGGTTTTAAGAAAGACAGTGTATGTAAAGTGCTTTGCAAAGCCTGGCACCTAACCATTCAATAGTAGTAGTATGTACAAATATTAATCATCCAGTAGTAGTGTGTGCCAGGTGCTTTTCCAGGGGCTTTGTATACATTACATTATTAATTCTGAATACTTGAAAGTAAAGAAATATTATACCCATTTTACAGATGAAGCTGAAACTTAAGGCTTCTAAGTAATGCCTCAAAACCACACACTTGGTAAGTGGGTAAATGGCTGGAATTTGAACCCTGGTGTGTTTGACTCCAAGCCTGACCTCTTAAGTCATGAAGATGTGGGCGACAATGAAAGTTTTGAATGACAGCTCTTTATAACAATAGAAAGCTTGATGGTCAGGGATCCTCTGTGATTAACTGCCTCATGAGTGGAACAAATAGTGAGTTTTGCAAATAGTAAATACTTCAGCAGTGCAGAGAAAAAGACCGTTATTTCCACAGGCTTAATAACAAAAAGCTTCAGGAGAGAATTTTTCACTAGCTTTTTTAAACCTTTTTTTCCTGCTTATCAAAGGAATACATGTATGATATGGAAAAAATTCATATACTTTACTCTTAGCTTTATTTTACTCTTTTATCTTTTACTCTTTTGTTTTTTAATCTATTTCTAACTCTTCTTGCTACCTCACACACTGCCAGCATTACTCTGTACTGTTACAACCTTTGGTAAAATAATCTATTCATAGCCGTTAGGATTACAAATGCACACATCCTCTGACCCAGCTTTTAAGGCTATTTTTTTGAAATAAAACACCAGTGTATATATGGAAGTACAATTCTTGTAGCATTGCTTACAGTTGGCAAAACAAATTCAAATCAAGGCAATGCCCTTATATATATCAATAAGAGGATACTTGTATAAATTGAGATTCATTGATGGTAGAAGCCATTATGTACCTATTACAAAGGATGAATTAGATTTCTCTACAATAGTCTGAATTGAATTGTCTTCAAATCTTAACAGCTTAGAATTTGGGAACCAAATCTACTTTAATGAAAGGTGAAGTAATATAGGGAAAAGTAAAAACATGTGTTTGTAGTTGATCCAAAAAGACATTGGCACAAGCTTAATACTGGGGCGACATAACTCAATAGCACCTTGCATGAAATGGGTAAGGGCATGGTAGCTCACTCCTGTAATCCTAGCACTGGAAGGCCGAGGCAGGCAGATGGCTTGAGGCCAGGAATTTGAGACCAGCCTGGCCAACATGGCGAAACCCCGTCTCTACTAAAAAAAAAAAAAAAAGAGAGAGAGAGATAATAATACAAAAATTAGCCTGGGATGGTGGCATGCACTTGTAATCTCTGCTACCTGGGAGGCTAAGGTAAGAGAATCACTTGAACCTGGTAGGTCATGCAGGTGAACTCCAGCATGAACAGTAGAGAGAGACTCTGTCTCAAAAACAAAAACAAAAAAAGAAGGAAGGGTAGGGAAGGGAAGAGAAGGGAAGGGAAGGGAGGAAGAAGGGAGGAACGGAGGGCAGGAGGAAATAGAGGATTTTTGTAGATTGTAAACTGAATATAATCTAACGGTATGGGCGCAAGAAAGCTAATGGGTAGCTTAGGCAGGTCTAGAGCTTTTAGAAGAGGAGGGGAGATTATCCTGCTCTTCTCTATGTCGACCCCATCTGGAGAATCACGTTCAGTTTAAAACAAGCATATTCACCAAGGTAATGAGGTTGAAATCATGCCACTGGAGAAATAGCTGAAGGAACTATACTTATTTGTTTTGAAGAAGAGCAGACCCAAAGTACACACTATAATTGTCCCCAAATTTCATGTCACATGGAAGCAAAACTTAGACTTTTTCTATGGAGTCTCAAAGCTAAAACCAGGACAAGTGAGTGGGTAGAAGTCAACTCGGGAGAGAGGTTTAGCCCAAAATAAGGAAGGCATTGCGAACTATCAGAGCTTGCCAAGAGTGGTATAAAATGGCTTAGTGTGGAGATTCCAGGGACCTATTTGGTCCCCATAGATGTTGGAGGGCCTGGTGGAAATAGTGAGAAAGGAGACAGATAGTTGATGGGGGCAGTGTGGTGCCTAACGCCATTTCCCAGCCCATCACTCCCTAATCAGAGAATATCCAAGTTTGTCATTTGATCCCTGACTTGTGATTTTCAGTCATGAGAGATCAGGAGAGGCGATGTAGAACCGTGCCTGTGAACCCCAGCTATCAAGTCGAACAGACCCAGGTTTCAATCCTGTCTCCACTACCTTAGGCTCTGTGACTCAGGACAATTTTTAAACCTCTGCAGATCCCAGTATCCTTGTCTGTACAATAGGAATAGTGTTGGTCTCTTCCTCAAAGTGCTGTAGGTCATATAATGTGCTTGACACACAGTGGTACATTGTAAATTCTGAATAGGTATTTTAAGTTAAATTATGTAAATTATTCTTGTCTTATTATATAGGTTCATTCTTAACAGGATGGAGCAAAAATATTTCCTATGTAATCTTGGAGAAAACCATAAATGTCTCTGAATTAGAATATCTTATTTCCTAAACCTTCTGAGGTTTATACATATCAGTTTATACAGTTTATTTGGAGTATGTGGTTGCTTCCCAGGTAAATGTCAGAAAAAGAATACTGAATGTGAAGCCATTGGATCCAAGTCCAAGAGGCTTGTCATGTCTTAAGCAAGTAACCTCTGGAATCTCAGTTTCCTCATCCGTAAAGATAAGTGAATCTACATTGTCCAATTCATAGAATTGTACAGAAGAATAAATTATATAACATATGTAAAAGTACTAGGCAATTAGGAATGATTATTATTGTATTGTCATGATTTGCAAAATAAACAAGGATCGTGATTTCTTGTCCTGGAAAACTAAGACTACCAAAGACAGGACCATTCTGAGAATTTAATCTTAGACTTCTAAGTACTTTTTAGGGCATAGAAGTAAATTAAAAAAAAAAAATACCATCCTCTGAAAAAGCAGGCATTGTCAGTTTTCCAGAAAACTTTTTGGAGCCTAAATTTACCTTTCCAGGTAAAAGAAGTAGAAAAGGAACTTGGGTGTGATGAAGCATTGGCCCAAAAGTCTTTCTTAAGAGTGACTTTATTTATTAATTAATTAAGTTAATTAGTTATAACAAATTGAACATTCTTAGTTGCTAATTACAAAAGCAGAGAGGGCTGTACTTGAAGATGGAGGAGCTGAGTAAAGCCTGGTTTAAGGACTCAAAGATCTAAGTTAGCACTGGATGGGATCTCAGAGAAGACTAAACGAAAAAGAAGGATCAGTAAAGGTGTCAAGTCACTCACCCATAACTTTATTGCTCGTAGCAGCCTTGGCGATGCACCCCTAAGGCTCATGCTTTGGTGTCCTGGTTTTGATTTCTGAGCAGGATCAGAAGAGAAAGCAAGATAAGGAGGAAAAAGAAGGGAAAAGTAGAAAAAAAGTCCGTTGATTGAAAAGACATCATTTCCATTACCCACCCCCACCAAAGAATCTGACACATGCATAAATATGTGTGGGAAATGCTTGCTTTTTAATGGAGGATATCACATGGAAATGGCCAGTGTTTTAACTCTACTCTAAGGGGATAAAAGTACTAAAAGGTAAAAAAAACTTTCATGTTCCAAAATGTTTATTACAGTACCATTCCCGACAGTGAAGAATCAGAATAACCGCAGTGTTCCGTAAACAAGAGGATGTTTAAGTAAATTATGACAAAGTCTACCAAACGTTATACAACCAGTACGGATGGTGTCACCACAATTGCGAAATACAATAAGCAAATGCCTTGTTCTAGTGATAAACGGAGGGAAGACAGTGTTGGGGGCACAGTATTGATCAGAGAGAAGATTTCAAGTAGTAATCTATTGTTCTCGAGAAGGGAAAGAAAAGTAGATTTATAGATATAAAATGAATTTAATTAGTAAATTATAAAAAGATGTGAATTCCAAGAAGTCTTTATAAAGAGACAGACACATTGAGGAGACATGTGCAGAGCTGGAATAGTTTGTATTTTTTTGACTTCAGGAGTGAGAAAGCTAAGAACAGCACAGGGGCTACCTGAATAGGGTTACAGCTTCCAGATAGGCCATACTGAGTGAAAGAGATACTCGCTTTATGATGAGAAATACCACGTGCAAACTTGGTGAATGGTAATTAAAGGTAAAGCCACCTTGGGTCCTGGGAGGAGTGTAAGGGAGACATATTTATGCATGTGTCAGATTCTTTGGTGGGGGTGGGTAATGGAAATGATGTCTTTTCAATCAACGGACTTTTTTTCTACTTTTCCCTTCTTTTTCCTCCTTATCTTGCTTTCTCTTCTGATCCTGCTCAGAAATCAAAACCAGGACACCAAAGCATGAGCCTGGGGAGAGCATCGCCAGGGCTGCTACGAGCAATAAAGTTATGGGTGAGAGACTTGACACCTTTACTGATCCTTCTTTTTCGTTTAGTCTTCTCTGAGATCCCATCCAGTGCTAACTTAGATCTTTGAGTCCTTAAACCAGGCTTTACTCAGCTCTTCCATCTTCAAGTACAGCCCTCTCTGCTTTTGTAATTAGCAACTAAGAATGTTCAATTTGTTATAACTAATTAATTAATAAATAAAGTCACTCTTAAGAAAGACTTTTGGGCCAATGCTTCATCACACTCAAGTTCCTTTTCGACTTTTTTTACCTGGAAAGGTAAATTTAGGCTCCAAAAAGTTTTCTGGAAAACTGACAATGCCTGCTTTTACAGAGGATTTTTTTTTTTTTATTTACTTCTATACCCTAAAAAGTACTTAGAAGTCTAAGATTAAATTCTCAGAATGGTCCTGTCTTTGGTAGTCTTAGTTTTCCAGGACCAAAGAAATCACGATCCTTGTTCATTTTGCAAATCATGACAATACAGTAATACTCGTTCCTAATTGCCTAGTACTTTTACATATGTTATATAATTTATTCTTCTGTACAATTCTATGAATTGAGCAATGTAGATTAACTTATCTTTATGGATGAGAAAACTGAGGCTCCAGAGGTTACTTGCTTAAGAAGAACATGAGGATACTTCTGGGTTCAGGTGATTCCAAACATCATACACACAGTTTTATAACTGGGAACACAGTGTGTACATATGTGCCAAGAGACTACAGACCTGTTGTTTCATTTCTCCCTTAGTTTAGTTGCAACATATCAGATATTTTCCCCTGCACCTGGCCTTACTGGTCAGATGCATGGAATTGTCACCTGGAAGGCACCTTTCGTAAAAGCCCCCTCCCACATAAGCTGGCAGGGGTTGTAGCAATTGTAACAGCCTTTTGAATGGATTGATCTTCCTGTTCTTCCCATTCCCCAGGAGGGCTGAGGCTGCTTGGAAAACAAAGATAGCCAAGAACCAGGAGTTAACTGATATGATGTAAGTCACAGTATTATTATCAAAACCATGTACATCCAGGAAAAAGAAAAGACAGGAAAACATATTATTATTGCCTTTGGAAAATGTCGACATGGGTAAAATGTTTTTTTCCTTCTTTTTACATGGCTGTGAATTTCGCAGATTTTCTTTGAGGAAAAAAAAATAGCTATTATAATTCATACAGACTTAAAAATAAACATAAGATTAATGTAGAGAGTGGCATCATTTGGTGGAGGAAATTTTCATTCACTTTCAATTTTTTTCATATTATGAGAGTGATGCATGTTTATTGCAGAAAATTCCTGGTATTAATTTAGCCTCTAGCTTCACTTCACTATGCTACTCCTATTTTTTCCTTTAGTTTATCAAAAATCCTTCTTAGAAAGAAAAGAGCTATGAATCCATCAACTTTCCATTCTTTGTATTTATTCGATATTTTTTGCAACATCAAAGAGAATAAAGAAAATATTAACACCTAGTTAAAGGATGTTAGTAAATCCTTTCTTTAGGGTTCTTTAAAGAAATTCTTTTTCTTTAGATATGAAGAAAATATCTTCCCTCCCTCCCCCTACATCCCCACCCAGATAATCCGTGTTAATACATTATTTGTATCTTACCACTCTTTCTCTATTCTCACAAGAATATAAGGGTATTTTTTCCAATTTAAAAAATGTTATATACTAAAATATTACTCTCTAACTTTTTTCTCTTAACAATTCATATCTTAGATATGAGACGAGGAGATGCAGTAACTTGACCTTGATCATACAGCTTGTAAATGGGATTTGAACTGAGGAAGATTGCTCTGGAGTCTGAGCTCTTAACTGCTACGAACAGCTAGCTGCTCCTGACAGAAGAGAAGGCTAAGAACAAATTCAAGGGAGATGGTCCGTGAAGACCTTTTTAGGAGAAAGGATGACAACGAGTACTATATCCTCAGCGATTTACCCTGTCACATCTAAACTCCAGCAGTAGTTGTTGACTTCACAAGCCTTTGCTGCTGAAGACTCTCGCCCCTTCAGGAAGAGGAGCAATCTCCTGGTATGACGTGTCAGGCATGCTGAAGGTGCTCTGAAGATGGCGTGGTTGGTCAGTTGCTTAGGCATAACCCACCTGTCTACCTTGTGGACATTTTGCCTGATAATTATGGTGCATTTTGTGTATTTTGATTTATAACTGTTGCTGGTTGTTGACTTCATACCGAGCACCCTTCTGGTTCTTGGAATGTCAACATTTCAGCCCACAAGCTCTCTTGAGTTCAGGCAATTCTCAACATCCTGACAGACAATTTTATAACTGTGAAAAAAAATGTACCTATGTGCCAACTGAATTGGAACATTAAGTGGCTCTTTTAATTAAAATTCAGACAGGAATTTTAGATTTGTTACAGAATAACCATCGATAATGCCAATGAATAGTTCATTCTGAATTGATCCTAACGTGTAGGAAATAGCCATTTATCATTCACAAATCACTTTCTTCCCTATCTCTTCCTATCTCCATTCCATTTTCACTTTTCCACTCTCATCTCATTACCATCATTTTCTTGCCTCTTGATTAAAAAAAAAAAAAAAAAAGAACAAGAAAGCAAAACCAAGAAAAGCACTTTGCTCATTAAATACTGCATTATGATGAGAGGTATATTGAAATTCTGATTTTCAGGTATGTAAATCTATAATGATAGAATTGCTATTTGTCACCTGAGTTCCATTTGATTCAACAAACACCTGGGGAGGCCAACATGTGCCCTGCAGTTCTTAGGAGTTGGGAGTCCAAACAGAATGTGCAGTCGTTCCCTGGTAGGAACATAAATAGATTATAGCATTGTGTGCAAGGTATAATAGAAGTGTGGGCACACTATGAGGAAGCACAGAAAAGAAAATGATGAGGGAAGGAGACATGAGGGAAGACTTTCTGGAAGAAGTGTTTGCTTAGCTGGGTTTTGAAGGATCAGTAAGAGTTTAATAGGCCACCAAGTGGAAAGGGAAAGTTACTCGTGGCAAATAACCAAAACCAACCAAATAAAAAACAGCATTTGCAAAGCCACGATGTGAGAAATAGCGTATTTGTCTGCCATTTATGACTAATGGAGTGTGATGGGCAAATGAAGGAGGAATGCCAGAGGAGAATGGATGGGTTTCTAGAGGATAGGCTCTAATCATTTGAGCAAGATTTAAAAATTTTTTCCCACTTGCTATGTAGTAGACACTGTTGTGTTTTACAAATACCAATTCATTTAATCTTTATAACAATTTAGGCAGATTATTGGTCTACCGCATTGAAATAAGGACTGACCTCAACAATCTGGATTGACTGGTTAAAAAAAAAAAAAAGCACACACACAAAAACCCATGGTAAATGTCATATTACAGAACTAGACTCAAGAACTTTGAAATACCTATGTAATCCCTTCTCCAGCAATTAGTCCTCATGCCTGAAGGAGATTTTGGCTTGATTCTGGCCTAGGGAAAAGGGATTGCTATGGACAATTACTGTGCCCCTGGGCGTTATGTAATTTAACCTCAACATCATCCTGGAGGGCGTGGTGGTCTCCATCCTTTCTACACAAGACTCTGAAGGATCAGGTAAGTTACCTGGTAAAGCAAAGGTGATGGAATTTGTTTAACTCAACATCTGAGGTTTCTCTTTTCCACACCTTTCCAGAGAAGGACCAGAGAATGCCAAACACCAAAAATTTTCCTCAAACTACTTCAACCTAGTACGGCTATCGGTAAGATCTACGTGGGTGTTTTCCTGACAATTTACTATGTACTGTGGAGAAGAGAGGTGAGAGAAAAAGCTATACGTATATCCTTTGGGCACTTGGTATTTAAGCCAGGTATCTGATGACACCCATTAAATGTTTACTGAAGACAGTGTGCTCTGTCTTTCTGAAGCTCCATTATGAAAGGAACCTTTAGATGATGACAGTCTATGACATAGACTGCCTTGTTCCCTCAACCAACCAAATTCTGATAGATTCAGGGCAGAATAACTGAAATTAAGCAGTTCTAGAAAAATTGGGACACACAGCCATCATGCCCTTAATAGTTTTTGTTTTAAATTCAAGAACTTTGAAATCCACATCCATAGCATGTTTTGGTTTTGTTTCCTTGGAGTTCCATGTGCCATACATTGGTGATTGAGCAGTACAGACATATGTAACATTTTTTCCTCACAAGTTGCACCTCGGCTGTCTACATCCTCCTTTTCCATTTCAGCATTTCCCTTTCACTCCACCCTTCTCTACTCTGATTCACTTATCTAGTATTCTCTTATATGACCCTGTTACAGAAAAAGGGGACTGAAACATAACTCACCTTAAGGATTTGGTGAATAACGGTGACCTCATCTGGGATCCCTTTTGAAAGTACACAATTTGCATATTTTTAAAGCCTTGAGACAGTGGTGTTTATCTCAAAGGAATGACTGTCCAATGGTAGAACTTCCAACACTCCTCCTTGAGAGATATAACAGTAACAATAATTACTGGCCTTTTGTGTTGGTCTCTCCTGTGCCTGGCACAGTGCTAAGCTCTATGCACATGTGGCTAATTCTCACAACCATCTGCAAAGGGGAGATGATCATCGCCAGTCAGAAAAGGAAACTACTGTTCAGAGAGATGAAGCTACATAAGCTACTCACTAAGGCCAAGGGAGATTAGAGCCTAGGTGTGTTTGGCTTCCAAGCCCCAGCCTTTTCTGGCACTCTGACTGCTTCCCTAAAGGAAGATGATAGGTTCCTTTAGGCTAGCGAGGGTCTCTTTGGTGATGAACGTTTTCCTCCACGTCCTCCATATGGGGCAGGTGCATCACATTCCTGGTCATGAAAGGGAAAAGCGGTAGGACTCTGCAGATTTCTCTAGAACAAGTACCCCAGATTTCTGCCAGCAGGGCCAGTCATTTCTGTGGTCTACACTTTGCCCAGTCCCCAGGGAGGTTTTCTGCTACTCACAGAGGGTTTCACACATAGATGATTTTTCTCAGGTGAAAGAAACAAAAGGCAGGACCAGGGACCCAGAACTTCCTGTGACATCTTTACTCTGACCTGCAGCAATGAACTATTTCATGGTGAGTGGTCTCTACAAATTGCTTTCAGATATTAGTTTAAGAGAGCAAATAAAAAATAAAAGTTAAAATGATTTTGAAGGTTTAGTAAAAGGGAGCAATTGATACACATCAGGTCCAATAATAATGCCCTACAAACCTGTCAGTTTGTAGTAAAGTGACAAGAAGTAGCTGAGGGGAATCCTTACCCCCATGGTTTATGGTTATAGATTTGGTTCACTTTGATGAATCAACTAGTTTGAATGATTAGAAAAATGAACTGAAATTTGCCCTGATTCAGAATTTCCAAATGCCCCTGTAGGACAAAAAGAGTTTTTTCTTGTGTCTATTTAATTTTGCAATATGCAAAATGGTCTCCATAAAGCATCTTGTCCTGAATTCAGCAGAGATTTCAACACATTTCATGACCTGTTCTAACTGAATGATTAATGTTATCCATTTAAATATTGTAGATCTTTTCTTGTCCTAAACTTGCCTACAGATAGGGACTTTCTCCATTATAAATGTAGATTCCCAAACAACACTTAGAAATGGAAGAGAAAAAAAAGTGTCTACAGTCAATATTGCAACCAATTAGGCTTCATCGTAGTAAATTTCTCCAGTTTTGTAATGTTTGTTTACTGGGTTTTATAGGGAAATTGATACCATTTCTGAGATCCAGAATCATAAAGCCTCCACCCTCCCATTTTCCAGCAATGAAAAGTTGTGACAGTGGGAAATATTTTCTTCCTTACCACACCCCCATGTCAATTACAAATTGGACATTCAAAGATCCAGACCCAAACGTGTAAATCTGTTTGTACACATTCAAAGAATGCTCTCAGACATTTCCTAAAAACCCACACATTAATATTGCTTACTTTTCAGCAGGGGTAAATGAGGGTCTCAGAGACCTCCTTAGAACACACTGGAGTTAAAGAATATTGCATGTTTTTCATTTTACTGTGATGAATGCAAAGCTATTAAATAACCTTTTAAAGAGTTGGTGTAATTATCTGTAAACAGTAATGTTACAAAAAAAAAGGTCAAGTTGTCCTGCCATTAGATGTTTATGGATATAAACTGGATTTATGTTTCCATAAAACAGGCACCGACTAACTAGATTAATTCTCCACAAACTAAACCAACTGTAGTAATATTTAGACACAATAAAATGATACCAATTAAAACAATTTTATTTTTTGTGTCATATTGATTAATGGCGCACTAAAATTAACCAGAGACCTTAAACTCAGAATGGTTGGCAAAAGGCATCCACATCTCAATATTATTACCAACAAGAAGAGCAGTTAAGTGAGATGGCTGTGCAATAGTATGAATATTTAATTAATAATTAGTCATGTAATTTCTCCTCAGGAATTATTATCCCTCAAACTGGTTTGTGAATTTAATTATTAGCAGCCTTTTTGTTTCCATGTCCTCTCATTACTGTCAGGATTGATGTAACATAAACTTCATTAAAAATTAAAGCAAGAGTCTTAATTACAAGGCTACCCTGACTGAAGTTAGAATTAGCCAAGTCAGTGATGTGCAAATGAGTGCATTATTTAAGAAACATGCTGGAAGTAGTTATGCTAATGTAGAAGGTTCGCAGTAGCAGACCTTTTCACTTGCAGTTGCATATTCATTAAATGCACTATGCAAATTTAATGTAGCAGTCTTAGTAATGCGTTGTTAATTTATTCAGATTTATTGAGTACGACTTGTAAAAAAAAGTACAAATTTAATTACTCTATCTAGTAGGGATGATATTAGGAGATAGCAGAGGTTTAAAATGTGTTGAACTGGATTACTGCAGTTTGATGGAAGATGTGGTATCAAAGGACACAATTTTGATAACTGGGCTTGAAAGAATATTTGATTTACTTATGGAATGATCTAAGAAATCACTAAAATTGCACATGTTCCTTCCCAATAGGAAAGTAAAAAAGTCTCAGTTGTATTAACTTAAGAGCTAAAGCAGTGCTGAGTCCACAGCCTAATGGTCGTAATGACTCTTCAGAGACCAGTAAAGGTTATGGATTGAGATCCATGTGAAGCAAACTGTCTTTGTGGAAAGTTCATTGGTGGCTGCCTGCGTCTCCGCAGCACGCTGACAACCGACTGGTGGACTGGGTGGAGCGACAGGAATCCTCCTTGCTCTCCAGTGGAAAGGCCCTGGCGCCCCCGCAGGGTGCTATCTTTTATAGTGGGTGGATGCTTGGGCTCAGGGAGGCCAAACCCAGGACCAGGTGAAGAAATTGTGTTCTTTAAAAGAGATAACAGAAACCATGCCTGCACTTGACACCCTTGTGTTGACATTTCTCAAGTGGACACGCCAGACTGCCCTTTACACATCTTCTCTCATCCACTTCAATGGAAAACCTGCCATGTAGGTTTTCTCAAGCCCATTTCACAGGTGAGAAAACTGAGACTGACAGTGGAAGAATAACTGATGCAGGTGGAAGAGCTGGGATTTGAGTCTAGCCCAGCGCTTCTCCCAAAGCTGATTTCAGGGTTCCTCTCCCTACCCTCTGTTTGTTCTGCCATGTCTCTCTTCCCCCGCTGCCTTTACCTTTGATTGCTCCCCAATCCTTTCTTCATCTCTTTTCCTTTGCTTCAGAATTCTTTCTCATCTTCCAACTCTCTGCCACCATTTCAGCCCTTCCCTCCCTTCCTCTCTCCATCCCTCCCTCCTCACTCTGTCCCTTTCTCTCTTCCTCTCCCTTTGTCCCCTTTTCCTTTTCCTCCCACTCTTCCATTGTCCCTTAATATTTCTTCCTTTCACTCCTTGATACACACATAGGTGTGTAGATATTATTTTATTGTTCTTTTTTGTTTGTTTGTTTTGGTTTGGTTTTGGTTTTGGTTTTGGTTTTTGACGGAATATTGCTCTGTCACCAGGCTGGAGTGCAGTGGCACGATCTAGGCTCACTGCAACCTCTGCCTCCCGAATTCAAGAAGTTCTTCTGCCTCACCCTCCCGAATAGCTGACATTATAGGTGCCCACCACCACACTCGCCTAACTTTTGTATTTTTAGTAGAGACAGGGTTTCACCATGTTGGCCAGGGTGGTCTCAATCTCCTGACCTCGTGATCCGCCCACTTCGGTCTCCCAATGTGCTGAGATTATAGGAGTAAGTCACCACACCAGGCAGATATTATTTTACATTTTAGAGAAAGGGTCTCATTCTGTTGCCTAGACTGGAGTGCAGTGGCCCAATCATAGCTCACTGAAGCCTCATTCTTTTGGACTCAAGGAATCCTGCCACCACAGCCTATAATTTAAAAACTGATAATGGCTCTCCTTTTTTCTCTTAAACAAATGCTACACACAAATATATAGGTTAAATTGAAATAAGATTGTTTAAAATTTAACAAAGCAATCCAGGACATGCTCCCCCACCCCATCCGTTAAGATTGGTGGTGGGCGTGCAATACTATGCAGCCATGAAAAAGAATGAGATCTGGCCTGGAGTGGTTCATGCCTGTAATCCCAGGACTTTGGGAGGCTGAGGCGGGTGGATCATGAGGTCAAGAGTTCAAGACCAGCCTGGTGGCCAGTATGGTGAAATCCTGCCTCTGCTGAAAATACAAAAATTAGCCAGGCATGGTGCTGCACACCTGTAGTCCCAGCTACTTGTGAGGCTGAGACAGGAGAATCGCTTGAACCCAGGAGACGGAGGTTGCAGTGAGCCGAGATCGTGTCCCTGCACTCCAGTCTGGGTGACGAGCAAGTGAGACTAGTCTCTAAAAAAAAAGAACAAGATCATGTATTTTGCAGGTACATAGATGGAGCTGGAGGCCATTATCCTCAGCAAACTAACACAGGAACAGAAAACCAAATACCACATGTTCTCACTTATAAGTGGGAATTAAGTGATGAGAACTCATGGACACAAAGAAGGGAACAACAGACACTGGGGTCTACTTGAGGGGGGAAAGTGGGAGGAGGGAAGGGAGCAGAAAAGATAACTATTGGGTACTGGGAATAATACCTGGGTGATGAAATAATCTGTCCAATAAACCCCTGTAACAGGAGTTCACCTACGTAACAAACCTTCACATTTAATAGAAGTTAAAACAAAAGATTGGTGGTAGGGAACAAAACTGGGAGCATTCTCTTTAACCCAAACCTCAGAAATCACTGTGCATATCGCTACTAGCAGCTTGGCTGGCTTAGTACACCCCCACCCATCTTTTAAGAATTTTAAGTTTCTTGTTTCTTATAGCCACAAAAATGAGTCCTGTGCATTTTTAATACAATTTATATATTTTATCTTGGTTTGGGGGGACTACTGCTTCAAATTGGCTAATCTTTCAGAGAAAAATCAATACACATCCTACTCAGCTCCAGTAATGAACAGGCTAAATTATTATTATTAACCATGTTGAGTGCCTGGTTCTCGGCACCCATCTTTGGAGGTATTCCAGGCTCTCTGATATATTCAGACAGTCTGACCTGTACGTATTGATCTCCATCTGACAGAGAGAGAGGTTAACCAACTTGCCTTAAGATAAGCATATGAATTGATTACTGACTGAAACTTGGTGCCTACATAAAGAATCTTTCTGAATTATTAATTAATCAAGATCCAAAAAATTAGGTGGCAAAGCAAATGCTCAGGGTTTCCTGTGTGAACCTTTTCATCTTATGTCCCACAATAAGACTGATCTAAAGGCCAGTGAATCAGGTCCTAGGGTGACCTAACTCTAGCCACCCCTCTCTGTTGCTGTCCACTGCTCTGTTAATGTGTGCCAGTCTGCCCTGAGTTGTGCTTAACTCTGTGTGTGTGCATGCGTGTGTGTGCGTGTGTGTGTGTATGCGTTTTTGCCACTGGGTTGCAACCTGCTGAGAACACCTGTAATTTCATAGCATCTGCTGGAATTTTTGCTGCAGAGGTTTGGCATTTTGGACTAAACTTACTTGTCTTTGGGTAGAGGTATGGTGTGTTGGTAAATGCTTAACAACTAGCTCTCTAAAACATAATAATAAAATAAATTATTTTTTTCGAAAGCTCTGGTTTGTAGTGTTTGCTGAATTCCTTGGTATTATGCTTCAACTCTATCAATTTCAAGTTACAATGACAACATGATGTCACTAAATGTGGAGTTGGGAAGAGATAAGCAGGCACACCATTATACAGTACACCCACGCACTCTACAGCTATGATAGATGTAAATAACCTCAAGTGCATGGATAATAGTAAAATAAATAGAAAGTGATTAGTTTTGAATATTTGTTATATTCGTTTTGGATGTAATTTATTTAATTGTGCATTTATATAGCTTTTAATAATGTCTGGGTCTTACAATCAGCTCACAAAATTCTTCAACATTAATAATTGGCTCCAGCTCACCAGTGAATAGGGGGAAGAAAAAGGTTCATTGTTAAAAACACCACCACAACTAATAACAAAAAAAAACTGGTACTATTTCTTACAAAGAGATGTTTTATTATTTATATTAGGGGGAGCCAACCTGACCCCAAAATAAGAGTTTGAGCTGGCTCATGCTAAGAGAACATCTGTAATTTCATAATATCTGCTGAGATTTTTGGCAAAAAGTTGGCAACTTGGAGTAGATAGCTTTCTGCTGAAGGAGGAAAAGTTTTTTAGTGATGGCAGAGATGTCGGCACGTCTGTAGCCTGGATCTGTGGGACAAAATGGAAGAGGGAATCAATGACAAGTTATTCTATATTTAGCAAAAGAATATATGTGGTGCTGGTACCACATACACCAGGTGCAATGCTAGGTGCTGGGGATGCAATAAAGGTGACCCAAGTCTCCTGGTCTGGGGATCAAGGGTGGACTCCCTGGGAAGGAGACCATGAAGACGTCCAGATGAAAGGGGTGTAGGGTTGGGGGCAGAGCCTGGTCCCAAGCCTAAAAAGAGCTCGGTCTGGGCTGGGCACATTGGCTCATACTTTGGGAGGCCGAGGTGGGCGGATCATGAGGTCAGGAGTTCGAGATCAGCCTGGCCAATATGGTGACATTCCATCTCTACTAGAAATACAAAAATTAGCCGGGCTTGATTGCGGGAACCTGTAGTCCCAGCTACTCGGGAGGCTGAGTCAGCAGAATCTCTTGAGCCTGGGAGGCAGAGGTTGCAGTGAGCCAAGATCACGCCATTGCATTCCAGCCTGGGCGACAGAGTGAGACTCCATCTCAAAAAACAAAAAACAAAGCAAACAAAAAAAAAGACCTCGGTCTGTCTACTGCACAGTGAAGAACCTGGTGGCTGGTGTGCAGTTGGCAAGTGGGAAAGGGGTGTATGACACGGCTGGTGAGAGTCGGCAGGTGCCAAGTGACCCAGTCCCTTGTGGGCTGTGTTGAGGGTTCAAGACAGAATTGGAAACACCTTCTGAGGCCATCTGAGGTGACCCCCTGGTTACGTTCACCACCCACCCTGGAAGACCCTTGCATATTTGTCCCACCTGTGAGGCAGTAAGCCCCAGAAGGGCAGGTATCCGGAGAGCTAGCATAGGGTCTAGCCCATCACAGCAGCTAAAGAAAGCGAGTATGGAAGGGAATGCATGGCTGTGTCCCTGCCCTCATGCCCCCTTACAGGTTTCAGTATGGGGCTCATGCTTCTGACTGAGCCAAACCTGAGACCTGCTGGAGGGGCTCAAACCCCAGCGCTTCCCTGTTGTAGAGGATAAGAAGCCAAGCGCAGACAGTCCTTCCTGGGCCTCTGCTCCCAGAGGGGAGCTTTTTAAGATCGACAAATCTAACTCGAGTCCTCATAGGAACTGAGGTCACTATGACAGACTCAGATGAGACTGGGCCTGTGGAGGTGAGCCGTGTCCCAGAAGAAGTGGGAGCTCTTGCAGTTTGGAGTGTGGGTGCACTCCCCCATGCTTCACCTGTTCCTAAGAAGTGTGTGGGATGATTTCAGGGCTACCTAAGACTCTTATGCCCTTCCCCCACAAATTGTCTCTCGAACTTACTGCTGAAGGCTAAAATTGCACCTTTGAGAATTGAGGGTACTAAATCTTCCATGATGTAAATTCCCTAAACTAGGAAGAAATAACTATAATAAAAGAGTACTTTACATGTATTGATCTCTGCCTCTATGACAGGGGCCGTACTAGCAGCTTTATATGCTTTATCTCATCTACTCCTCAGAACAATACCATGAGATAGACTTCATTATTATTCCCATTTTACAGAGGAGAACACTGAGGTATTGAAAGGCTAAACAAATTACCTGAGAATGTTTCATTGGTAAATAATAGTGCAGGGACCAAATCAAGTGTTTCTAATATGAAGCCCACACATTAAAAGCTGGGTCTATCTGACACTGTGCTGCTATTTAATTTGGGGGCTAGAAGGGCAGCAAAAAGGTCAATTTGATCCAGTATTTCCAAATTTCCCTGAGGAACAGAACCATGTGGGAACACTTGTTAATCATGGTGCTTTCCAGGCTCATCCTAGGGAGTTAGAACTACCCAACTCTGAGATGAGGGCTTGGAGTTTGTATTTAACGAGATGATTGCTTACAAGGGAGCTTGGAAAACGCTAGTGGGAGAGAATGACCTCCATGCATTGCCCTCAGGACTGAAGCACGTAAAACGTGGGCCCTAACACCTACTCTGTCTGCAAAGGAAGAACCGGTTTTAATCTACCTGGAAACATTAATTCAAAGATTAATCCAAGAAATCAATTTGCCAAAGGCATGCGTGCAGGCAGGGAGAAGGAGAGAGGTGAAGGATGACCAGAAGACAGCTTACGGTGAGCTGTGTAGCAACAGTACCTGGGGACGGATTTGCCCTTAGAATGTCCAGTGTGTTTGTCTCAAGTGAGTTCTTCAATTTTCCTAAGCCTTGGTTTTTTTAATCTGCAAAACAGTGAGAATACTACCACAGTGATAAAAATAAGTGAAGATTAAGTGAGAGCTGGCCTGGAACAGGGCCGGGAGGGGAGTGCTGACTCTGGCCCCACACTGCCCAGGTTCCTGTCTTAGCTACATCACTTTCTCTCTGTGTGCCTTCAGGTGAGTTATTTAACTTCGCGGCGCCCCAATTTCCTTTTGTGTAATGAGTTAGGAAATAAAAATAAGACCTACCTCATAGGGTTGTTGAAAAGATTTATTGTAAACTACTTAACACAGCACTAGGTACACACTAGGTGTACTGATAATGTCTGCTAAATTGCTATTAGACTGCTTGGTGCCTGGTAGGTCCTAATGCTTATGATTTTTCCTCCAAATGATGGAACTAAACCTCCAAATGAAGGAACTGAACCTAACAGCCAGGTTCCTAGCACAGGATCCTTTTACCCACTGATTCTGTAGTCACAGGTGAAAAATGCACATTGGCCCTTCAGCACTGATTTTAGAGAACACAGCAGAGACCATTCAAGAATTGTTTCAACACTTGACTCATTTTGCTCCTGAGGCTGATGTGGAGGGCACACCCATCGCCCTGCAGGGAGATGAGGAAATAGATTCCCTCGTTGTTGTCCATGTTCAGCAAGTCATTTCTCCTCTCTGAGGTTGGTTTCCTCATTTAAAAAATATTCCTCCCAGCTCTGAAATCCTATGATTCAGTGAAAAATGCTCCTTGACCTAACCTTCAAATGACGGCCACTTTGCCGGAAATTCAGGAAGTGGGAAGAAATCACCAAGGAGAGTGGGTCGTTATGACTTTCTTCTCAGCAACTAACCTTTTTACTTAAGACCCTTCAGTCATGCGATTTCCAAATGCTCGTGGCTTTGCTTAGCTTGTCCTTCTGCAATGATGGTCTTAATCATAAATTCTAATTGGAACAGGATCCACCTCAATTTATTCCTAATGCCTCAGAAAAGCAGAACTGTTTCTAGGAATAAATTGAGATGGATTCTATTCCAATTAACAGTTTGACTCAGTCAAAGTGTTGTTAACCCACTGCGGTCCTCTGATAACCATCCAACTCATGGATGGCAAGTTGCTGGCCTTGCCAGAACTAGCAAGAACAAGAGCTATCTAAAGATAGTCACTACTTCGACAGGTGTAGATGCGATTCTCTTCTCTCCACCCCACTCCTAACCCCATCTTAGCTTTTTAAGGGGCACCATCTGTTAGTTTGCTTCGAGCTGAGATTGGATTGGGCTACTCTCTCTGAATTGCAAGTAAGATGTTCTCATCTTATTCAGACAGATCCTGTATCAGTCAGGGTTCTCCAGAGAAACAGTACCAATAGCATTATGTATATACATAGAGATTTATCTTGAAAAACTGGCTTATGTGATTTGAGGGGCTGGCAAGTCTGAAATGTGTAGTGCAGGCCAGCAGGCTAGACACTCAGATAGGACTTCTATGTTACAGTATTGAGACAAAATGTTTTCTTCTCCAGGAAACCTCAGTTTTTGCTTTTAAAGTCTCCACTTGATTGGATGAGGCTCACCCACTAACAAAATACCTTCACAGAAATATCTAGACTAATGTTTAGGCACCACAGCCTAGCCAAGTTGACACGTAAAATTAATCACTGTGAATTCCATGAATTATTTTCATGGAATATATTCTGTTGTATTCATGGAATATATTGATGAAATGTACATTCAGTCCCCAGCAGAAACTTGCCCAAATCTGAGACTGGGTGTAAAGAAAAGCAGCAGGCATGAGGCATTGTGACTGTCAGGGTCTCCCAGTACCAGCCAGTACAGAGGGTTCAGTATTGACGTCAGCGTGCCCATGCCACACCCTTCACCTTGTGCCTCTAGGTATGTTTTTCCCAAGGCAGGAGTCAAGATGCCTTGCGGGGTAAAAGCAGTGCTGCTGCACTTTGATGGTCCACTTATGTCAGGCTCATAGCAATTCCTAAGCCCGCAATGCCAGAGGAAGGGAGTGTAGACATGAGCTGCAGATTTCTATAAACCAGAAGGTAAATATTCATGATTGAACACCCAGCCTGGCAAGCACACTTGGGAGATTTTGACCAACACAGAGCCTCAGAATTTCCATTTCCACTGGGCAAACAGCAAAATGAGATGGTGCAAAATTGATGTGTGTGGAAAGCAGAGAGATTGGGCATTTACATCTATTTAATTAAGGAACACGTTGTAACCTCTATTTACTTCTGTTTAATTAAGGGATTGCTCATTTCAGAGAAGATATCATGCTGGGCCTTCTACTACTTTTGTGATTCAACACTCAACTAAGGATGTATGGGAAACAGTTTGGTGATCTTAGCTCAGTCCCTAATGGTGAGAGCTTCATATTACAAAGCCAATAAACCATGCTGCCAGACTTGCAAAAAGAGAGTCAAGGGACTAATCAAGAAAATGATCTCTTCAAGACACAGGAGGTCATCCATGAGAATGTATGTTATTCTAGAATAATTCTGATCAAAATTTAGAAACATAATGAATTCCTTGTGGAATAACCAACCACATTTAAGTAGGAAAATAAAGAGCCAAGGAAAATTAATAGAATTTTACAGGCTCCTAAAGTATATGAAATTAGTTAACATATTGGTCAAACACAAAACATGCCCCTTCAGGCAATCAATTGACCCTGCCCAGACAGAGGCAAAAAGGGCTAGACAGAACACAGAAAATGAGGGGATTTGTTTTTCTGTATACGTGACAGCTCATGTCTTACTGGGGTGTTCATTAATTTTTTTCTCCTCAAAGGAGGAGTTTCAGAACTAAGGTGACTCATTATTTCATCTGACATTTCATTATCCCCTCTGGAATTGCCCTGAGAAATGCCTCCAGAGTAACTATTCTTCTAAGTTCTTTGCATGATGACTAAGGAGAATGCAGGAAGAGCTATCCAAGAAAGAAGGAGGAGATAGCCAGTAATTCTAGGAGGAGTAGAGCAGAGGGAGGAAAGTTTGGGATCCCCCATCCATCTTATTGGCCCCTGGATATCTTACTAGACCCCCTCTCTCTATTAAACATCACTAATGTTCTATTAGCTGGCTACCAGGATAAAGTAATCAGTGGGTACCAGCCTCCTTGGTGGCCTCTCTTTATCCCCAGGAAGCAGAAGTACCTTTTAAGAGTGGTCTCCTGAAGATAACACTCTCCATCCTCATTTAACTCAAAGCAAAGAATGGAATGACACAAGGTGAAATACTGCCTTGATTGCTGCTTGTTTTTGAGCATGTCTAGATTTTAACTCTTCTGGAACAGGGGCCACATCTTATATCTATATGATGACCTCCTGGCATCTTACCAGGGCTTTGCACATTGTGAGCACTGAGTTAATACAAAAAGAATGAGTGAATCCTTTGCTCCTATAAAGCTGACTTTTTTCTCTTTCTTAAACTCACCATACATTTTTCTCTCACTTCCTGGAATGCTCCCCTACTTGGTCTTCACCATGTATCCAAGCCCTAGACATTTGTCATGATCAAGAACAAATCCTTCCACTTTCACAAAGTCTTCCAGGCTTACCTGGCCTTAGCAAGAAACCCACCTCCAAAGACCTGCATCCCTGATGACTAATTCCCTGGTTGGTAAGGAGGTTGTGGTGCTTATTAGTTATCTTTTAAAAATATGTCCTGTATCTTCAACTGGATGCCAACCTCTGTGTGTGACCAATCTCTGGATACTTCCCGCTCCACATCCCAGCAAACACACAGTCTCTGTGGCATGATGCCTGGTCCATAATGGGCTCTCAATCAGTGATTATGATTGGTGATGGGTTTGATGGCTTTCTAACTGGCTCTATTATAGATTCCTCAAAGACAAAGGCCCATCCCAGCTTGTTCAATATTAGGTTCCCAGTACCTATTATAGGATATGTTCTAAGAGTATTTGCTAAATGAACAGTTGTGTAAATTTATGTTTGCAATGTAATGCCTTGCCACAAGAATCTAATATCATGCCATGAATGCACATCAGAGTTACTGGCTCATAGTATGTTAGGCATTGGAGGAAATAGGTATTTGAGGAATTAACTTTTCTTCCCCAAAGGGAAATTGAATTTAAACTAATATATACGGTCTCAAGACTTCTGAGTACAGAGTCAATTCAAGAAACTTTTTGAGTGCCTATTATCTGAAGACACTAGGCTGGATGTGGCAAGAATGAAGAACTACTTAAGACTCAGTCCATACCCTAAAAGAACTTAATGTCTAGTAGTGAAGTTCATCAAGGAAGCAAAAAACATGTTACAAAGCAGAATATGATGCATTTTAAGAAAGCAACAAGCGTGGCTTATGCCTGTAATCCCAACACTTTGGGAGACCAAGGTGGGTTGATCACCTGGGGTCAGGAGTTTGAGACCAGCCTGGCCAACATGGTAAAACCCCGTCACTACTAGAAATACAAAAATTAGCTGGGCATGGTGGCTCACGCCTGTCATCCCAGCTACTTGGGAGGCTGGGTCAGGAGAATCGCTTGAACTCGGAAGGCAGAGGTTGCAGTGAGCCAAGATCATACCATTGCATTCCAGCTTGGGTGACAAAGCAACACTTCATCTCAAAAAAAAAAAAAAAAAAAGCAACAGTGAAGGAATAAAGCATGACAGAAGTGGTAGCTATTATTTTAGGTTTGGATTATGGCAGCACCTCACCTATGGTATCAAATTCTGTATCAGTTAAGGTTAAGCTAAACTGCTATAACCAAATGACCAAAAGAGAAAGTGGGTGCAAAAATACAGGCCCTATGTTGCCCAGGCTGGTCTCAAACCCCTGTGCTCAAGTGATCCTCTCATCTTGGCCTCCCTAAGTGCTGAGATTACAAGAGTGAGCCAACACATCTGGCCGTTCTCATCTTTAAAGCCCAACTCAAGGATGATCACCTATGAGACAACATCCCTGGTTCTCTCTTCTCCCTTCCTCACCTCTATGCCCACAGCACTTTGTCTGAAATGCTGGGAGGACATTCTATAGCATATTTCAGTTAGTCGTTGTTCCATACTACATCAACCATAAACTACTTAAAGGCAAGGACGAGGTGTTATTTATCTTCATTCTTTGTTCTTGGTCCACACCTGGCATGGAACAAGCTGCCCGTAAATAGTTGTTGAATTAAATGAGTGTCTGTTCCTCGGTCCAACACACTCCCTGTACTTGAGGGAGCAAAGCCAGTTGGGTGAGGGGAGGGGTGTTTCTGATGGCAGGCTCTTCTATGTAATTATCCCTTCCCAGTGAATAATGGGGCCTCAGCTCTGTGTCTGATTCTTTGATGAAGATGAAACTATTTAATCAGGTTTGGTTGCTCATCTCATCATCTTCCCACATCACGCCCTTCCTGACGAGTTCATTAGCTGGAAGAAAAATTGATGACCTCATTAGTTCTGCACAGTGGTTCACTTAGGACGAATTGGAGCTTCAGAATGTTGCTCGACTCTGACCCATGGTGGGCAAGGTCTCATGCTCGGGATTGTTTGGATATACGGAACCCTTGGTGCCTTTATGTGACAGGTTGCCTGGAAACTTTCTGTTTGAAATAGTGTATTTCCCATGTAAATATTCACCTTTTAAGTTTCTTCTCATTCTGCTCAATGAGGAGTACACCACGCCCTCACAGTGCTAAGGCTGGACTTACCTCCTCTACACTCCCCCACCGCCACCTCAAATTATTTGTCTCTCTCACCCATGGAAATCTTATCATTCTCCAGGTTCAGTTTACTTTCTGTCCCTCTCTTCATCGAGGAAGTGTTCTTTATCCAGGAAGTGTTCAGTGACATCCTTGGGGTCATAATCTAGGTGAATTTGGAAGCAGCACGTATCGGGATCTCAACTAAAGGATCAGGCAAGGAGGAATGATTCAGAACCATGGACAGAATCTGAGACAGTCTGGCTGTAGCAGGGACTGCTGGCCCCTGTAAGCTTGGCCAAGAATCAAACTACTGAATCCACAGAAGCAGAAGGTGTGGTCTATTCTGGTGCTGTCCAGGGGCCCCATTTCATTAAGCAGAGCATGGTGGCCAGAGGAGGCAGGATGGTGAGTTGTCCTTGGAGTGAGGGGCAGAAAGTTGAAGGATTGTGAGCCTAGCCGATGCGCCATTCCTTCTGTCTCAAATGTTCTTTCTTCCTCCCTAGCTTTACTCTATTTTCCTGACAAACTATTTGGTTTTCAAAATCCAAATAGTTTGAAAATAGTTAGAAAAGCTGTATTTCTCTAGAAAGACTTTCCTACCTTCCTCCCTGATGTTACCAACCACTCCTGTCTCTGTGTTAGCTCTTCATCCTGAATACGTTTAATGCTGTTCTTGGCACACACTGTGTTGTGATTATTGATTGAAAGGCAGGTTTCTTCTGCATTCCAGAGTGCTCTTGAAAGTATAGATTTTGTTTTTTTTCACCTCTGTATCCTGCATAGGCTCTGTGCCAAGCATGAGCCTGCTATCTAATAGATGTTAAATAATTATCTGTTAAATGAAAGAATGAGTGAATGATGGGCCTCCAGCTTGCAGGTATGGGGTGTGCTCATGGAAGGAGTGAGCATAGGCTCAATAAAGCCTCAAGGCCCCTGCTGAGTGACTGAAAGTCCAAGTACCAGCTTTGGTAATACTGGCAGAGTGGAGTGTAATACAGGGAAACTGAGGCAGAAGGTCAATCTCACATCCTGAATCAGCCCTGTATCTTCTAAAAATGTCAACTTGGGTTTTGACTGAGTGGTTATTAAACGTTTTTGACACACAGTAACATTGTTGACACCAATTCAGCGGCTTCTTTACAATGAGGAACTGTGTTTATACTGGGTTAGCTCCTAAATAGCTTTACTTTTTCATGTTTTCCACTTAAAAATGGCTTTATATGCAGCAGCACACAGATGTATGGCTCGCTGCAGGGCTAAACTCAGACATCTGGGACATGGCAGGCTTGCCTGGGGCCAGTTCCCTAGGGCCATGCTTGTCTGGAGAGGAGATCAGACAAAAATCATTTGTTCATAAGAAACAAAAATTGACTCAAACTAATGTAAATAAAACAGACAGTGCAGGAAAGTCTCCCAGACTGTCACTGGGATGGCTCTGGTGACACACCTTTCGAAGTGATGGACTTCCGTTCTGGAGCTCTCTAGTCACACGCCACACCTGCACACGACTGCTTCTTTTTGCCCAACTTCCTCCTTCAATGTCCCAGTTCTGAATTTCTAGATAAAGGCTACATCTGTAAGTTAGCTTATCTTGGTTCAAGAATTTATCCTAGATCCAAGAGTAGAGTCTCAAAGTAAAAGAACTGCCCTCCTAAGGATTATGTAAGATGAACCTAGAAGAGAATGTGGGAACTTCTCTGCTTGCAAGGAGAGCTCATTTAGAAACCATAACTTAGACCTGAGTTCAAAGAAAGGAGCTGGGACCGAGCAGGGCACACCAAAACTATCTAGGAAAACAAGAGCTTGGCAAAATTTCCAGAGAACAGTAACAGATTGTGCAGTAAATATGGAAATGGCTTCTCTCTGTGAAGTGCTCTTCAGTTTAGAGAGAGTACATTCCTACTCACTGAATGCCCAGTGAGTTCCCTGAGGTCAGGACTGTGTCTCATGCAAGTCTGTATCCCTTCACATCCCCCTCACCAGGACACCCACTCCATTACGAAGCAGGTGTCTGTCAAATAACCAGGCAAATGAAAACACTTGGTCCTTAAGGCAATTCTGTGAAACAGACATGACGTAGCATTGTCTCACTTGATGGTAAAGGAAACAGAAGCTTAGAGTAGATAAATGACGTGACTAGGATTGTGAATAATCAAAACAACTCAGATCCAGTACTTTTGTCTCCTGGTAAAGTGATTATTCCATGATGACATAGGAAAACATGAACTAACCTTAAAGCCCACAAAATGTGAGAGAGGGCTGGGTGCATGGCTAATGCCTGTAATCCCAGCACTTTGGGAAGCCTAGGCAGGAGGATTGCTTGAGCCCAGGAGATCTAGGCCAGCCTGGGCAACATAGTGGGAGCCCATCTCTCTATATATAAAAAAGATAAATGTGAGAGAGAACATAGGGAGGGGGAATAACTCTGATAGATATTACTGTTTTGACAAGATGCTTTAAACTTCATTTTAACCCTTATGTGGTACACTTACAATTTAAATTGTGAACTTCTACAGCAAGGACTATACTGTCACTTTTTCTGGGTAAAGGTGTCCTAAAATGCCTGTAAAGCAAGGGCAGAAGCTTAGTTTCATTAAAACAAATCTGCCATCCACCTTTCCCTGGGCTTGTTACAAGGATGCCTCTTTAACACTTAGCGCCAGAGTGTGACATCTGGTTCCATAGCTTTCTAGGGAATTTCAGGGACTTTGTTCAGTGCCAATTAAGCCCACCTGTTCTATCTCCCCCACAGGAGCTGGAACAGGCAAAAAGGGTTAATGTGCTTTTCTAAAGCAATACTCCCCCAGCACTTATCAAATGCCACTCTCACTTCTTCCTGCTTCCACCTAAAAATGTTAACTAGGCAGGAAAGGCTTGACATTGACAGAGAGGAATCAGGACTCCATTTTGACAAGCTGACAAGTGGAGGAAATTCATATATTATACGGCTGGGAGCTATGACTTTCTCTCTAATTTATTATAGTGGTTCTTATCCACAGCTTTCCCCTCCCCTAGAAGGACACCCATGTTCCTGGGCAAAGGTAGGAGGCCTGAAGCACTTTTACATCCTGCTTTCGCTGTGATATTTTTAAGAAGCCATTGTCTTGGATCCCTTTCTTAGTAAAGGCTGTGTGCTGCTGGGTATCCTGATCTCTTTTCCCTTCCACCCTCTCGGGCATTCTGGGCTGTTCTCCTACCCTGGAGAGAGTTCGCTCTTCGGACAGAGCACAAAACACCCACTGTGTATGTGCACCATGTTGGCTGCCATCCTGAGTATCCATGTTTCCTGAAAACAACCTTGAGAGTTTAACTGCACTCGTGTCCCACTCTGGACTGCTGTGTGTGACTTTGCCTGTCACCAAACAGGATTTGGGACAACTGAAGCTTCTGTCCCCAAGGTATGGAGAACTGTTGCTCTGCTCTGCAATTAGGTTTAAACTGAAGTTACAAAACGTCCCTTCTTAGTCTGTTCAGAATGCTATAACAAAATACCATAAATGGTGTGACTTATAAACGATAGTAATTAATTTCTCGCAGTTCTGCAGGCTGGAAAGTCCAAGACCAGAATTCCAGGAGATGTGCTGTCTGATGAGAGCCTGCTGTCTGGTTCATAGGTGTCCTCTGGTAGTTGTGTCCGCTCGAGGTGGAAGGGGCTAGCTAGCTCTCTAGGGTCTCTTTTATAAGGGCACTAATTCCATTCATGAGAATCCTGCCTTTATGACCTGATCACCTCCCAAAGATGCCCTGCTTTCTATACCATCACTGTATTAGTCTGTTGTCACGCTGCTAATAAAGACATACTCAAGACTGGGCAATTTATAAAGGAAAGAGGTTTAATAAACTCACAGTTCCACATGGCTGGGGAAGCCTCACAGTCATCACAGAAGGTGAAGGAAGACCAAATGCACATCTTACATGGCAGCAGGCAAGAAGGCTTGTATAGGGGAACTCCCGTTTATAAAACCATCAGGTCTCATGAGACTTATTCACTATCATGAGAACAGCAGGGGAAAGACCCACCCCATGATTCAATTACCTCCCACCAGATCTCTCCCATGACATATGGGAATTATGGGAGCTACAATTCAAGATGAGATTTGGGTGAGGACACAGCCAACCCATATCAATCACCTTCAAGACTAGTATGTCAACATATGAATTTGCTGTCAAACATTGTGTCAATGTTTGTTTGACTCAAACATTCAAACCATAGCCCTTCCTAAGACCCAAGCAAAAAGGTGGTGGCAGTTAGTGTAAGGAAGCATGTGGACTGGAATAGTACTGAAAGGAGAAAGCCACCAAGAATAGAGGTTGCCTTAGGAGCTACACACTTTTCCATTTTCCCAGTCGGATCAGTTTGGTTCATTACTGTTGCCTCCCAGGTGCTTCATGGGATTACCTGCCAGCTCACAGATGAACCACCTTTCTGTCATATTCTTATTTCTTGTCCAGTCTGCGTCCACCCCTGGACAAGAAAGAGTCCAGCACTGCCTCTTTGTTTAGGGGACTGGAAATAGGGAAATCCTAGCTAGCAGGTGACAATGGCATGGCAGACACCTTGATTGTCATGATCCGAGTAGACAGCCCATGACTCATGCAGACAGTCAGTGGGGGAGAGATGCAGTTGAAGAAGAAGGCAATTTTGTTTGCCAGTAGATGCCATATGAGACCTGGGACTTAAGTGAACATTGCTGGCCCATAATGTAACTCTTTATGCTTCCACGAAATAGCTGTAGAATACTCCTCTCTCTTCCAAATGGCCATTGTGAATATTTTTGGTAATTCCTTTCCCCTTCAAGCCTACCCTTTCTGCTCATTTTTAGATCTTATATCTAATAATTATAGTACATACCTGTTTTTACTTGTGCAGCTTTTTCCTCTCATGTTTTGATAGTACCTCCTGGTTTTCCTTTGAGGAACCATCTCCCCTTTCAGTCCATGTGCTCCAAGAGGGGCTGGTCCCATTCCCATGTCCACTTGTTGTTGTTATTTTTTTAAATTTTACTCTAAATTCTGGGATACATGTGCTGAATGTGCAGGTTTGTTACATAGATAAACATGTGCCATGGTGGTTTGCTGCACCCATCAACCTATCACCTAGGTTTTAAGCCCTGCATGTATTACGTATTTGTCTTAATGCTCCCCCTCCCCTTTCTCCCCACCCCCTGACAGGCCTCAGTGTGTGATGTTCCCCACCCTGGGTCCATGTGTTCTCACTGTTCAACTCCCACTTATGAGTGAGAACATGCAATATTTGGTTTTCTGTTCCTGTGTTAGTTTGCCGAGGATGACAGTTTCCAGCTTCATCCATGTCCTGACAAAGGACATGGACTCATCCTTTTTTATGACTGCATAGTACTCCATGGTGTATATGTGCCATATTTTCTTTATCCAGTCTATCACTGATGGGCATTTGGGTTGGTTCCAAGTCTTTGCTATTGTAAATAGTGCTGTAATAAACATACATGTGCATGTGTCTTTATAGTAGAATGATTTATAATCCTTTGGGTATATACCCAATAATGGGATTGCTGGGTCAAATGGTATTTCTGGTTCTAGATCCTTGAGGAATCGCCACACTGTCTTCCACAATGGTTGAACTAATTTATACTCCCACCAACAGTGTAAAAGTGTTCCTATTTCTCCACATCCTTGCCAGGATCTGTTGTTTCCAGACTTTTTAATGACCGCCATTCTAACTGGTGTGAGATGGTATCTCATTGTTGTTTTGGTTTGCATTTCTCTAATGACCAGTGATGATGAGCTTTTTTTTTTATATGTTTGTTGGCTGCATAAATATCTTCTTTTGAGAAGTGTCTGTTCACATCCTTTACCCACTCTTTGACGCAGTTGTTGTTGTTGTTGTTGTTGTTTCTTGTAAATTTGTTTAAGTTCCTTGTGGATTCTGGATATTAGGCGTTTGTCAGATGCATACATTGCAAAAATTTTCTTGCGTCCAGCTGGTTTTTGCCATGTGAGGACATAACAAAGAAATGGCAACTGCAAACCAGGAAGAAGATCACCACCGGACACCAGATCTGCTGACACTCTGATCTTGAACTTCCTAGCCTTCAGAATAAGTGTTTGTGGTTTAAGCTACTTAATCTATGGTCATTTGTTCTAGCAACCTGAACTGATAAGTGTAGACATTGAGAGGGGAGTCTCCCTGTTAAAATACATCTCACTGGATTCTCTCTTTGTATTTAGGCTCCGAGAGTCCTGGTCTCATTGCCTCGAATTGCCAGATTGTTTCCGATGTTGTTACTGGTGTGACATGAGGACCCAGAGCTGCCTCCAAGTAGTGTGCCTTCTGTTCTTCAAGTGGAATGCAGAAGCAATTAGTCTTAGGCTTGGGAGACATACGGCCTCTTCTCTTCTTTTCCTTGAGAATTTCTTTTTTCGTGGCCTTAGAAATGGCAGGATCTAGATTAGGGGATGGGTCAAGGGGGATGAGGACAAAGAGACCACTTGGTCAGTGTGGAGTCTGGCTCATGATTCTGTCCGCTCAGTTGCCACAAGGCCTTCTCTCCTCTCCTGTTCCACTGCTCGGACTCCTTGTCAATATCCTAATGGCACAGCTACATGTAAGTGCCACTCTGCTGACAGTGCACCTTGAGAATTCCGACATCTGTGCCAGGGCATTCCTCCCCGATCCTCCCAGACCTGACAGATTTCTCCTCTCCCCAACTCTGCACTTTTCTTTGTCTCCCAGGCCTCCCACAGCATTGCCTCTGCTGAGAGCTTCACACCGTCTTTCCTGGAAACAGCTCCTTTCACTTCTGGCCCCACTCCTCCCACTAGGGCCGAAAGCCAGGGGAGTGGGTTGGGGAAAAATTGGCACACCATTGTCTGCATTTCTCTCCGCTCTCTTGCCTGTGTACCAAAAGAAACACATTTTTTTAAAGTCCCATTTTTTTCTCCTTCAGCCATAATAAGCCACATAAACAAACACCTCGTGTAAATAAACAGCCAAAGTTGGTTCTCGGGCTGGGATCAGGCATAGCAGCTTGCTCCCTCATCCCAAAAAACTTCAACAACCAGCAGCCTAGGCACTTGAAGAAAGTATTTACTTTTTAGTTAACTACAGCATCCACTTTTCAAATTTCAAAATGCTTATGTAAGTTGCTTATTATTCACTTGTTAACAAAGGAATCTTTTCTACATCAAGGCGAGTTCTCTTTTTCAGCTGTGAGCTCATTTCTCTCTCTGCTAAACAATGATTCCCTGCTCTCACTCTCTCTCCTGCTTACAGACACTATTAACATCCCACAGGAAGTGGTGTTTGTACAGTGCTCCTTGATTAACGAATCCCCAGGGAATAAGCCTTCTTTATAGGATATGGGGCTGGGCTCAAAAACACTTTATAAATCTTGCAGCATGAGCTGGCCGGACTGGTAGCGGCTTGCCGGCAACCTTCAGTGCACAGCCACTGTTTGGCACGTCTCCTGGAGGAAAACAAACAAGAGCTGCTCACGTGGGAGGCTGCTCTCTGTTCCCATGCTTTGCTTTTCTGCACCTTTCCATATCCCATAGGTGGGGAGGGTCCTCGTTCTTGTTCCTCCTCCTTCCTGCTCCCTTGTCAATCTCTTCCTCTTCCCTATCCTCCAGATCCTTCTGTCCCCCTCCCCCAAGTCCTCCCCTGCCCCATACTGCAATACCAGGGAAAAACCAACCTAATTTATCCTGAAGGTTTAACTAAACTAAGCACTTGCAGTTTAAGCTGAATTGGAGAAAAATAAGACTCACCCCTGTTAAAGTAATCCCAGGCACCAGCTAGATTTCAGCAAATTGGTAGAAAGATGTTTCAGGAAGCAAACTAGCATGAAGACTCATCAACTGGCCCGGTGCAGTGGCTCACACCTGTAATCCCTGCACTTTGGGAGGCCCAGGCAGGTGGATTACTTGAGGTCGGGAGTTTGAGACCAGCCTGACCAATATAGTGAAACTCCACCTCTACTAAAAATACAAAAATCAGCTGAGTGTGGTGACACACACCTGTGATCCTAGCTACTAGGATGACTGAGACACAAGAATTGCTGGAACCCGGGGGGTGTAGGTTGCAGTGAGCCAAGATTTTGCCACTGTTCTCCAGCCTGGGTCACAGAGTGAGATTCCATTTCAAAAAACAAACAAACAAACAAAAACAAAAAAAAACCTCATCAACTGATTATTAATGCAGATTACAAAAATTTAGTTCCTTGCCAGGGTCCCTGGGTGGGGCCAGGAGGGTTGGTTCAAGGTCGCTTCCCCTCTGACCTTTGCCCCTTGTCCAGTGGAGGAAGTCCAACCCCAGGGGCAGATTTTGTGGGGCTTGAAGGAAGCTTACACATTCTTGGGTGGGGTGGGGTGGGGAAGGGGAAGGGCCCTGTGAAAAAACACAAAATTACAGATACAGAATTAGGCATGAATGGGTATACGGCTAACCTTTGAACAGTGTCCACCCCTGTGTAATAAAAAAAATCCATGTATAACTTTTGACTCCCCAGAAACTTAACTACTAATGGCTTATTCTTGACCAATGACATAAACAGTCAATTAACGTGTATTTTGTATATGTATTATATACTGTATTCTTACAATAAAGTAATTTAGAGAAAAGAAAATGTTAAGAAAATCATAAGGAGGAGAAAATGTATTTACTATTCATTAAATGAAAGTGGATTATGATCATCATAAAGGGCTTCATCCTAATTGTCTTCTTGTTGAGTAGGCTGAGGAGGAGGGAGAGGAGAGGTTGATCTGCTGTCTCGGGAGTAGTGGTCCATCTGTGAGTTTTTTCAAATTGTCGCAAATCTCCAAAAAATTTTCCAATACATTTATTGAAAAACACTTATAAGTGGGTCTGCACAATTCAAAGCTGTGTTTTTCAAGGATCAACTGCATTTATTTAGAATGACAATATAAATAAAAATAAGCAACAAAATTTTAAATACCAACAAAAACCACAAGCATCACATTGATTAAGCTCATCATTATCTGCTTGATGTGTTTCTGTATTTTCTCCCCAATATGTGCCAGCTGCATACATTTTCATTGCCTTCTCAAGTGACAATTTTGTAATATTTTCTATATAGAAACCTCAGAGATAATTCAGTCTTTAATATGGTTGATAAAAAGAATTTCACTTATTGTCTATTCAGAAAATTTTTTCATCTTTATAAATTATAATTGATAACATCACATCGATTTTTAGTATTGTTTTGTTTGTTTATTTATTTATTTGAGACAGAGTCTTGCTCTGTCACCCAGGCTGGAGTGCAGTGGCTTGATCTTGGTTCACTGCAACCTCTGCTTCCTGGGCTCAAGTGATTCTCCTGCTTCAGCCTCATGAGTAGCTGGGATTACAGGTGCACGCCACCAAGCCTGGCTAATTTTTGTATTTTTCATAGAGATGGGGTTTCACCATGTTGGCCAAGCTGGTCTCAAACTCCTGACCTCGAGTGATCCACCCACCTCAGCCTCCCAAAGTGCTGGGATTACAGGCGTGAGCCACTGTGCCTGGCCTTGCTCAAGCACCTCTTGCTCTGCATCTTTATAAGCCAGCAAAGTGAGTAATAGTAGCATTAGCATTCCTGGGTAGTAGCATTCCTGGAAGACATCCGTATACCAGGATGGCAAGCAATATCTTAACTCTACATAGAAGAGATCATGAACTACATTAATATGATCCACAGAACCCAACTTAAATGGATCTCCAAATCAACTTCCTTTTAGCTGGATTCCCCAAGATGCTAATGACCACTTTAACACCACACACCATGAGGGGCAGTAGGAAACAGGGAAAATTAGGTTAGAAAGAGACAGCGACTTAACCACTTGTTATGCAAATGTTACAAGCACACACGACCATGGGAACAAATTGCAAGAGCCCCTCACAGGATCTTGGAAGGGATTTTGCAAGTAAGGGCCCTCAAAGCTTAATCTTTGTTAGCTTCACAGCTAATCAGCCGCTGCTTAGGAATTGTGGGATGTGCGTAAACCAATCGCCTGCTTCCTCCTTGACCTGGAAGCCCCCTGCACTAACGTGAGTCAGCCAATCCCTTCCTCCAGACTGCCAGGCCCCGTACTGCCTCCCCACCATCAGACTTCTCTGCCTGAGCCCAGATCAGGCCTCCCTCCTCCATCTCTCCTGACCTTAACTCAACATTGTTTGCTCTACTCTAATAATACCAGGTGCAATTTTTATTTTCCCATTTGTTTTCATTTTCAGGGGTCATCAGCTGATTTTTTTTACGTTGCAAACCCCATTTTATTTCTGTCTCTATTCTATCTATCCTATATTCTGCCTATATTAATTCTGCTTCTAGATTTGTTTTTTTGACAAAGAAGTTCCCCCAGAATGCATCCTCTCTGTTTCATGACTGTATTACTTTGTGGAAATTTAGCAGAGTTCTCGGCTCCTGATGCTAGGGACCTCTGTCTTGCTCTTCTCCCATACGGTTATTATTTATCTTTGTTTTAATCTGTCTCTGACTGAATGATTAGTGCAGTGAAAGAGTCAGGAATTTTTCAGTCTCAAGTGATGGATGCCCCAACTCAACGTAGCTTATGCAAAATGGAAAAATGGTTGTGGTTCATGTAACTGAGATGTCCAAGTTTGGTTTTGACTTCAAACACAGTAGGACCCAAGAGCATAAACAGCATTGCCATCTTTTTCTTTCTTTATCTCTTGGCTCTGCTTCTCCCGATGGAGGGGGCCTTACTCTCTTCCACTGTAGATTGGCATTGAGGTCCATAGTTACCTAGGCACTCGAGGCTTACATTATAATAGCTCATGATGTAAGACGGAAAAAAATAGTCTGTCTTTCCTGGCGTGTTCTATTAAATCTCATGAAATGGCTCTAATTAGCTCGGTCTTTGTCACATGCCCTTCTCTTGGCCTAATCTGAATAGACAGGGTATGACCAGACCATGTTCACTTGCCTACTCCTGCCTGCAGAAAGCTGGACATCACAATTGGCACTTGCTCTTCAGCTCTCATAACTGGAGCACAGAGAAGTCCCCCAAATAAACAGGGCAGCATCCTAGACAAATCAAAATGACGTACATGCCCCTACACATAGGTAAAGCTAAATGTTATCGACAAATGGAAATGTTTTCATTAAACTTCACATAATTTCTTGCTTGCTTCCCTAAATCTGCAATTTTATTTCATCATTGTGAAAGTCATTTAAACTTAGCCTGACATACAGAATCTTTGGTATTCTATTACATGCCTACATTTCAATTAGGTCTTTGTTGTAGGTCAGTTTCCCAGGAAACAGATTCTGAGACTCAGATTTATGTACAGAATAGGGAATGAAGGAGATCGAACTGGGCAAAGGAGAAAGGTAAACTGCCATGTGGTGATCTTTTGGGAGCTTTGGAACATGGATGGTCCTTCAGCATTGTCCCAATTGAGGTAAGGAGGTTATAGCCTCCTTTGACCTCTTCTGAATGGGGGCTGCCCCAAGGAGTCTGTGGCTGACAGTTTCTGGAGAGGACTCAGCTGTGAGCCATCCGTAGCCAACACTCCCAGCAGCTGGGAAAGTGAATTGCTAGGTCTTGAAGGGGAATTTGAGTAGCATACTACTGCATACACTTCAGTGGATTTTCAAACAGTGGAAACAAGGCTCATGTAATCCTAATATTTTTTAATTTTTTTTTTTTTTTTTGAGACAGAGTCTCACCCTATCACCCAAGGTGGAGTACAGTGGTGCGATCTTGGCTTACTGCAACCTCTACCTCCCAGGTTCAAGTGATTCTCCTGTCTCAGCCTCATCATGTAGCTGGGATTACAAGGGCCTGCCACCAAGCCTGGCTAATTCTTTGTATTTTTTTAGTAGAGACAGGATTTCACCATATTGGCCAGGCTGGTCTCGAACTCCTGATCTTGTGATCCACCCACCTCAGCCTCCCAAAGTGGTGGGATTACAGGTGTGAGTCACCACGCCTGGCCCTAATATTTAAATGTTAAGGGCCAAGTGCGGGCAGATAGGTTCTCATACATGTTATCACTTGATATTTTTCTTTTAATACTGAGTCATTCACTTTAGAATCTGTATTTTAAACTCTTTTCTCCAGTATGATAAATGTTCTTTGTTGTTTCCAAATGCGTGATGTAAGTTCAAATTCTGATGTAGCCTATAGAATCTCTATAAACATGACTTAAAGATACAAAGCAGGCCAGTGTTTATGTTGCTGTCTTGTATGCAGACCTGGAACCCCTGCCTGCTTGGGTGAGAGCTAACTGTATGGCAGTCCCTCAAATCTTGGGCTTTTTCAGACCAGGGTTGGCAAGAGAACTGCACTCAAGACTCCTCTATCCTTAGTATGCTTTTCTTTCAGCCTCCCTGTCTTCCTGACAGCTATCAGCTTAGTCAATTGGACTTGGCAGGTGTGAGGAATCCAATTTAGCATCCCTGGTTTAGACCTTGAGCAATCTGCACTCACTATTCGCCTACTTAGCCTCTTTATCTACGTCTGCTGGTTTTAGACCTGTTTTGGCACTAGTTACCGTCATCTCCCCAATTTTAGAAAAAGAGGCCTTTGGACTCATTCCCTTACATCGAATCCTGGGATTTACTCAACATGCAGGCTGGATTTTCCTCCAGTTGGCCCATCCAATTATAGGCAGATCTCATGCTGTCTCTGCAACACTCCTGACCTCCCCACCAACATTTCTGATCAACCAGGCGACTTCCCATTTGAGCTGAGCTGTAAATGAGTTTAAAACAGGGATCACATCTGGCATTCCAAGGGCTAGATCTGTTAAGCAGCCAAGTTTTATTTGCCTATATCATGTTTTAAAAAAATTGAGCCAATATTCAACAATTTGGAAATTTCACCCACAATAAAATTCAATTTCTCTCTTCTCTTAAAAAAATTAGATGACCCAGCAATACAAACAAGCATTTCTACACGGCAACACTTGGCTCAAGCTGAAGAGCTACTGCCTCCAGCTCAGCCAGTTCCACACTCCCTGTTGTGTTATGCCTGCTCTTTCCGGTCACTTGTGTTGCCTGCCTGGATTCTGGAGTTTTCAACCCTGCTTTAAATTAGTGTTCCTCCCAGGTGATACTTGACATCCAGTGCAAGTTATTGGCAGTAAAGAAGGACCAAAAGCATGCTGCAATCAAAGGAGAGGTAAAGAAGACAATCAAACCCTGGATTTTCTATATTTCCTGAAGCAGAAAAACGAGGCTTGTCTCCTTTGTCGATTTCACAGAACAAATGACATTGCATCTGTGAAATGCATTATGGTTTTCAGCAGAGACCGTCCAGAGTGAATCAGTGGTAACTTCTGCCACTTGTTACTCATCTGTTGCCAAGGAGGAGACTCGGGAGAGGTTAGGATACTATGTGGCATGTTCCGTCCTTCCGGGTTATGAGTGCTGCCAAGTGAAAATGTGAGATGTGCTGCCAAAGACAACACAGTCTTTTATTTGACACAGAAGAAAACAACATTCTGATTTCCCTGTCTTAAGAATTATTTCATCTACAGTCTGGCAAGGCATGCTTATGGAACTCATGGCAACGTGCTCCAGGTAGACTTTTTTCTTATTTTAAGGCTTACAGCAGATGAAGAGAACTCAGGAGGAATTAAAAATCAGTTGTTTTAAAGTAGCAGAGCTACTACTGGTGGGAGATAGGTGGGAAATGGTGAATGGGTTTCCCAGTGCGACATGAGAAATATTATTTGGTGTATACTCCCTTTCAATTTTAAAAAGCAAAATACCTTCCTCTGGTGCTTATTAATTTTTAAAACCAAAATACCTCCATCCAGATCTTCTAGTTTAAGTATGCCTTCAAATCAGTTGTAATGTTTTCCTGTTTTAAAAAGCGGGGGTGGGGTCACGTTAAACGAAAGAAGCAGAGTTGTCGGTGGGGGGGGGGGGGGGGGGGGGGTGGAGGACTGTCTTCCTTGCAGGACTGGGGATTAAGGGGCTGATGCATTTGCAGACTTCATTATGTTGAGTACTCTGCTTAGAGGTTGGTTCAATCTCTGCTCCCTCCACCCTACCCCCACGCCTTCTCTTGGCACATTACTTCCTGTAACATACATTTCTTAATTTAATGAGTTCATTAGTCTGTTATAGCTTTTCCATAGCTAGAATGGGCCAGAACAGTGATGAATGGTTTATCAGGAAAGTAGCTCAAGGGTAGGCCTTCATAGATACTGTGCAGCACCTTAATCAGGAAATCCAAAGAGCTGCTGGTGGGGAGGGGGGAGGGAAGGACATTTGGATCACGGGAGAATTTCTTCCCCTGGGTCTCCTGATTCAGAAACATTAAAAAATCTAATGCAGCTTTATTCTCCATCCTCCTTTAAGCTCTAAATGTCTGTCTTTTGGGCATGGACTGTAATAGACTAGGGCTTTAGGACCAGTTTCTCTGAGAATCAGCCGGTGTTCAAGAAGGGCCCTTGACACCATTCTGACTTAATGCTAGACACATCTGCAGCTACTTGGACAAAATTGACATTGTCTGGAGTGCAAAGCAATTGCCTAGCACGGCATTAGGGAGCATTTACTCTTGAGCCGTGCTACCAGACAGCAAATCTTGACCTTTAGGAGTTCAGAGATTAGATTTCCTTGTTGAAGGCGTTGAAGATATTGTTAGGAATTTGTTGCTATTCAAAGCAGATATCAGGGGTTACCTATGGGTTTAATTCATCACATCAATCATTTCTGGAAGGTTCTTTTAAAGCCAAGATAGCTTCAAATAAAAACTAGGATTACTTTTACATTGATTGTCAGTAGTTGGTGAGGAGCAAAGGGGGAACACTCTTGAGATGCTGTTAAAGTTTCCGTATTTGTTCCTTTGCTAACAGGCATTCTGTGGTATTGGGGAGAAAGGCGTGTTTCTCCAATAGGCATTCAAAGCAGTTGCTGCAGGAACAGGCAGGAAATGAGAATAAGGATTTGACTACTCTCTGGTGTAGATCTCTCAAGGCCTTTAACACATTCAGTGCACAGATCTCCTCCTGCGGGTTACCTCAAAGTGCATCGTTTAAAAACAAAACCCGTTTAAGCCAATAGGGGTTAAATAGGGCTTATTTTGTTGAGCCAGCCTGCATAGGTACCCAGTCTCACCCTCTGTTTGTGTATGGGTGTGTATCTGTGTGTACATATATAGAATGTGCGTGTGTGTGTGCGCGCGCACACACGTGCGTATAGACAAATTATTTTATCTGGAGGTCAGTTTCCCAGTCCTCTTGATCCCAAGGGTGTACAGAAAACATTTCTGAGGGTCTCTGAAAAGGAAGTGCTGTACAGTGGCTGGACTCCAGCCACGTGATTCTTTTAGAAAACTTTCACAATGATCTTTATTGATTTTTATTTACCATGCAATTACTATTAAGCATTTTTACTCAGTTCCCTAATCCATAGTCAATCAAATACCTTGAGACCTTATCTTCATTGTATCTTTTCACCTCTCCAAATTTGCTTCTTATTTCTCAAAAAGGGAGTTTGTACTAGATAATCCTATAGCACTGATTTTATTGCAGCTAGAAGGTGAGAGGAGCACTTTTCAAGGTAGATGCAATAGCAACAAAAGAAACAACTAGAGCCTGGGAAGGGAGGGGTTACATACTCTAGCACAGGTAGGGGGCTGCCACCCCATGGCATAATAATGGAGAGCTGGGACACCAATGAATGGTTACCTGCAAGTCAGCATATATAGCTTAAAAAGTCAGGATAATGGGTAATTATTATAAAGTATATTTTAGAAATATTTTTCTCTAGAATTGTCAGCATTTAAAATTTCATTGCTGGAAAGAGGAAGCTTCATTATCAAGCATAGCTCCACAGCAGGTTGTTGCTTGATGCTGCTGAAGATATGAGTCTCGCTCTGTCGCCCAGGCTGGAGTGCAATGGCATGATCTCAGCTCACTGCAACCTCCACCTCCCAGGTTCAAGCAATTCTCCTGTCTCAGTCTCCTGAGTAGCTGGGACTACAGGTGCCTGCCACCACACCCGGCTAATTTTTGTATTTTTATTCAAGACAGGTTTTACCATTTTGGTCAGACTGGTCTCAAACTCCTGACCTCAGGTGATCCGCCCAGCTCGCCCTCCCAAAGTTCTGGGATTACAGGCATGAGCCGCCACGCCCAACCGAGATGCTTTCGTGGGAGGTGCATACCAGGTGATGCAATGCATTTTGTTGCTGATACTTCAACACTGTGCCTGCGCAGCACTCTGTAGAACTTCAATGAGGCAATGAAAAGAACCCAATTATCTTCCATTCCAGTGAAAGATGCAATTCCCAGGGTATTCTCCCTGTCATTTGCAGAAGACTTCCTATATGCCAGGCATAACACCTCATGAGGTAGGCCCTATTGCCTATTGGGCAGAGAGGAAAACCAAGATTCACAAAGATAAGTAAGTTGCCTAAGGCAACATAACCACCAAGGCACATAGCTGGGATTCAAACTCAGCTCTGTCTCATTTAAAGGTTTTTGCTGACATCACCAAACCAAGCATGGCTCCCACATGGCTGAGTAAACTGAGATACGTGCAGCTAACTGGCCTTGAACAAGTTGCAGAGGATAGCCAGAGCAAGTATTTTATTCTCAGTCCACTTGCCTTCTTCTAAACTCCACTTCCATCACTCTATGTAGATTACATCTATATTAATAGCCACTGTGAATTCATAATTTGCCAAGTGTAAATACCTATGCATGCACAAATATGTGCATTGTAAAGAATGATTACTAATCACCTTTGCTCCCATGGAAATCTATCCATATGTGCATTATAAATGTGGCTGAGAATTTCTACCAGCCTTCAAAACCAGCCCTGTGTAGAGTTGTTGACGCTGCCTATGTACGAACTGTCTGCAGATAGTGATTTCCAGGGGAGTGATTTACTTCCCAGCAGACACCAAGATAGGGCTGGATCTCTTAGAATTCATGGGTAAGAATGTTGTTTATTTACAAGACATGCAGCCACGTAGCCGCTAGAGAGTGGATAAACCGAAAGAAGGTAATTGGGCTGAGCACAAAGCTCTGGATATGAGAAACGAGTGAATAAGCTGGTTTGGACTTCTTTGAACTTATTTATGTTAAAAATATTTTTATTAAAAAGGCAATATATCTGTATTGTAGAAAACTGAAAAAAATACCAACAAGCAGAAAGAAATAACATTCGCTCACAGTTCTATTGACTAGAGATAGCAAAAGCAAACAGGTTGGGATATATCCTTCCCCATGTAAGCTTATGTTGTTTGCAAAAGGATTATAATGTATATTCTGTTTTGTGACCAGCTTATTTCACTTAAAAATATTGGGATGACCTTCCTCTGTCATTAAATATTCTACAACATCATTTTCTATAGCTGCATGGTAACTTACTGAATGGATGTATCATTACTTACATTTATTTAGTTTAATAACTTATCTAATGTGTTTCTGTCCACACAAGATGAATGGAAGTCTTTCAATACTACTACCCAAAACAGTGTTCCCAGGTCCTGTCCTCCCTCTTCATGACTAAACGGTAAATGAAAGCCTCAGGCGACGTCTTTTCAAGCCCTCACAGCAGGCCAGGCTCCTGGACTGTGTGAGATAATGTTTGAGCATGTTCAGAGAACCCCTGAAATAAGCCTGGGACTGTGGTAATTCCCTTTCCTTCCACTGAGGGAATAATCGTCCCTTGTGTTTCAAAGCCTCTATGGTTCCAGAGTACTTCCTCCTCTAGTTCAATAATTACCACTGGGTGCCGTGGTCATTGTAATCCTCCTTCCGGAAGGGAGGTGACTGAGACTCAAGAAGCTGCAGTAACTTAGCGAAGATCACCCCAATGGTGAATCTTAAAACTACACCTGAACCCAGACTTGTAGATTCCAAGTTCACTGGAATTTGTCCTCCAATGCGATGCTGTGTGAAATGGGGAGAAAGAGGAAAGAACAAAACAAAAAAGAAGAAAGAGAAAGAAAGAGTGAGAGAGAAAGAAGGAAGGAAGAAAGGAAGGAAGGATGGAAAAAGAAAAAGAAAGGAAGGAAGAGAGGAGGGAGAGAGGGAAGGAAGGAAGGAAGCAAGGAGGGAGGAAGGGAGGGAGGGAAGGAAGGAAGGAAGGCAGGCAGGAAGGAAGGAAGGGAGGGAGGGAAGGAAAATGATAGGTATTTGTGGCTCTGGTAGTCAGAGGTGCAGGCACGGAGGGCAGGAGGTGTTCCCAGTCCATCCTGTACAAACCTATCTGTCTTCCTCCTAAAAAGACTCTCCTCTCAGAAGCCGAGGAACAGAGATGAGCAGCTTTTTCAGGTACACACTTCAGAATCATAGATCTCAAAAGACAAAGCTATTTCTCTCCCACTTTTGCAGCCACCAGATAATCAACTGCATGTACCATCTGCATGTATTGGTGGCTATCTCCCCTCACCTCACACTCTGCTGTCCTCACCCTGCAGGGAGAAGTGCTCATCATGGGGAGACACCTGGATCCATCCTCACTCCTGGAGGACTGGCCTGAATAACAGTAATTCCCCCAGAGCTCTGAGGCCTCCTGGAGCCAGGCACACAGCCAATGGGCAAAACCTTCAAGGACAGCGATTTTCACTCAGCCCCTTGGTGGGCAGTGGGGTCTCAGACTTAGTGAAGGAACACAGACCTTGGAGTTTCTCTGTGTTTGTATCTCATTCTAATGCTTACTAACTGTGTGCCTTGTGGAAGCCATAGGATGTTTCTGACTCCCAGTTTTCTTGTCCACAGAAAGGAGGGGAAGATTGAGCTAAGTAGTTGTAAGGATATACAATAATATCAATACAGTATATGTATATGCATTAAATGCCTGGCATCTATCAGGAACCCTATAAATGTTAGCATTCCCAATCTGGAGGTTACATTAGAGAGTGTACTAAAACCACGGATAGCTGTTCTCTTCATCTTAAGGGCCTCGTCTGAATCTGAGAGCCTATGATTTGGGGAGTTTATGTGTGTGTGTGGCGGGGCATGGTGATAAGGTAAACAAAGCTCAAAGGAAAAAGCTGATACTTTGAATAATAGCACTCTATCTAAATGCCTTTGGCATGTGAATGGAGTAGGCTGCTTTTCTCTAAAGCAGCAGCCACAGCTTGGCTGGGGAGTCCTCAACAGTCCCTCTAGAGTTTCATCAGTGTCTCCAAGACAACCCAGATAAATGGACAATGAAAGCACAAATTATTTGCTTGCTGTGGAGATTTGGCAAGTCCCCTACCTGCCCCCACCCTAGTCTCTGAGCACTTCTCGTGTAGAAAATTAAGATCTGTCTTGCCCTATAACTTAGTGAACTTGGTCAGGATGATGGGAACATCCTGAAAATAAAAATGCACAATCTGTTCTAGTGTTGCCTTTGGTTAGTGACTCCCTGAATGAGAGTGAGGTATTAAGAAACTGTGTGCAATGTCAGCCCCTAGAGCTGAGTTGCTGTACTGTGTGGCACTGCGGTCTAGGCAATTCATGGACAGCATGTCTCACCTGCTGATGAAACTCCTGGGCAAGAAGATCGAGAAGCGAAACCTCAAAATGCACACCAGAACCTAAAGTTGCCAGGGGCCTCAAATCTGACCCTATCAGAAACTCAAAATGGAGATGTGTCTGAAGAAACAATGGGAGGTGGAAAGGTTAAAAAAATCAAAACATTCTGTGAATGTGGGGTTATCAGAAGCTCAAGATGGAGATGTGTCTCAAGAAACAGTGAAAAATGTACAAGTTCAAAAATCTCCCCAGAAATCCACTGTATTAACAAATGGAGAGACAGCAATGCAGTCTCTCAATTCAGAATCAAAAAAGAAAAAGAAGAAGAAAAAGAGAAAAATGGTGAATGATGCTGGGCCTGATAGAAAAATAAGGCAAAAACTGAAAACAAAGGGGAATCTAAAGAAGAAAGTGTCAAGACTGCCAAAGAAACAGAAAATAATGTGGAGAAGCCAGATAATGAGGAAGATGACAGTGAGGTGCCCAGCCTGCCCCTGGGACTAACAGGAGCTTTTGAGGATGCTTCATTTGCTTCTCTATCTAATCTTGTCAATGAAAACACTTTGAAGGCAATAAAAGAAATGGGCTTTACGAACACGACTTTAATTCAGCATAAAAGTATCAGACCACTCCTGGAAGGCAGAGATCTTCTAGCAGCTGCAAAAACAGGCAGTGGTAAACCTTGGCTTTTCTCATCCCTGCAGTTGAACTTATTGTTAAGTTAAAGTTCATGCCCACGAATAGAACGGGGGTCCTTACTCTCTCTCCTACTAGAGAACTAGCCATTCGTAAGGAGCTAATGACTCACCACGTGCATACCAGTGGGTTGATAACGGGTGGCGGTAACAGACCTGCTGAAGCACAGAAACTTGCTAATGGAATCAACATCATTGTGGCCACACCAAGCCGTCTGCTTGACCATATGCAGAATACACCAGGGTTTATGTATAAAAACCTACAGTGTCTGGTTATTGATGAAGCTGATCAAATCTTGGATGCTGGGTTTGAAGAGGAATTAAAGCAAATTATTAAACTTTTGTCAACACGCAGACAGGCTATGCTCTTCTCTGCCACCCAAACTCAAAAAGTTGAAGACCTAGCAAGGATTTCTCTGAAAAAAGGAGCCATTGTATGTTGGCATTGATGATGATAAGGCTAATGCAATAGTGGATGATCTTGAGCAGGGATACGGTGTTTGTGCCTCTGAAAAAAGCTTCCTTCTGCCCTTTACAGTCCTTAAGAAGAGCCGAAAGAAGAAGGTTATGGTCTTCTTTTCATCTTGTATGTCTGTGAAATACCACTATGAGTTGCTAAACTACAAGAATTTGCTCACCTTGGCCGTTCATGGAAAGCAAAAGCAAAATAAGTGTATAACCACATTCTTCCAGTTCTGCAACACAGATTCAGGAACACTTTATTGTGTACAGATGTGGCAGCAAGAGGACTGGACATTCCTGAAGTTGACTGGATTGTTCAGCATGACCCTCTGGATGACCTTAAGGAATATATTCATCATGTAAGCAGAACAGCCAGAGGTCTAAATGAGAGAGGGCATGCCTTGCTCATTTTGTGACCAGAAGAAATGGGGTTCCTTCACTACTTGAAACAATCCAAGGTTCCATTAAGTGAATTTGATTTTTCCTGGTCTAAAATTTCTGAAATTCAGTCTCAGCTTGAGAAATTGATTGAAAAGAACTACTTTCTTCATAAGTCAGCCCCGGAAGCATATAAGTCATACACACAAGCCTATAATTTCCATTCTCTGAAACAGATCTTTAATGTTAGTAACTTAAATTTGCCTCAAGTTGCTCTGTCATTTGGTTTCAAAGTGCCTCCCTTTGTTGATCTGAAGATCAACAGCAATGAAGGCAAGCAGAAAAAGTGAGGAGGCGGTGGTGAATCTGGCTACCAGAAAACCCAGAAAGTTTATAAGTCCAAAATCTTTATGCACATAAGCAAGAAATCATCTGACAGCAGACAATTCTCTCACTGAAGACACGTCTGTCTTTTGTCTTGAATAACTTCGCCCTAAAATGAATACTCCCCCTTGAATTTACACAAGATTTGTATAAATTGACTTGGGTTGCAAGTACTGAGCACTGTTACTTCTATCAAGTCTCTTTTTTATTTTTGGGATATAAAACAGTCTTTAAATTTATTGGTCACCCAAGGGCAAAGCAAGAAATATCTGGTCTTTCTTGTGATTATATAATATTTTAAATATCCCCATGTACACACAAATGTATGTTATTGTTTTAACATAATTCTTTTTGTACCTTTCCTTCTTGCTATGTGAAGATTTTTGTGGCGTGGGTTGCTGTGTCAACTCCTGTAAAAGGTGACCTAATGTATCAGGCAGCTGGTGGTAATGCAGAAAGGAGTCTAAGGTTATTTTTTGTTTTTAGTTGTTTCGTGAACCTTGACAGTATCTCATGACTCCTCCTGAAAATGCTGCAGTATAAAAGAGCTAAAAGATTTGGGAAATACCTAAGAAGCACCTTAGGATTAGGGTGGCATTGCTTTTATAGATTTTTGATTTTAAAGCAATGAGCCTTTCTCAGGCATTTTGTATAAAGTGTCACTAGCTATCACAACATTTAACAGGTAGGGTGTAGGAAAAGGGTAAAACTGAGATGGTTGAGCCTCATTTCCATCAACAGAGGTGCAATACACCACATTTCTTCATTTGGTACCATAGCAAAGACTTTAAAAAAACAGAAAGAATGGTGATGCTCCTCATTCGGATTTGTTTATTTTAAGGTGTTTTGGATTTTGGTAAGGCTTTTCACTCTACCGAGTACTTAGAAGACAAGGCTGCCAACTACCTTGAACTTGAAGCCAAGCCATCAGACAGTGCCCAGCACATACTAATGTTAGCTTCTTTTTGAGAAAAATTACCTCTTCTAGGCCCTGAAGCAAAAAATGTATTTGCTATGAAGATTGAAAATGAACAAAATTAGAAAAAAACACCGAAATCAGTGATTTAGTCAGATGGGTTTTTTGTTGTTGTTGTTGTTGTTGTTGTAGGAGCACTTGACTTCTAGTGTGTTTTGTGTAGTATGTAACTACAAAATAGTACATTTTGTAGCAATTCAAAGCCAAAGTTGCTAGCATCATTTTGCTCTTGTGCTGGTTAATCATAGGATCCCATTAAACGTAAGTGCACTGAGAACATTAAATGTAGAGGGAAGTGTTTGGTAAAGAATATTCCAGTAGGAAAAGAAAAGAACAATCTTCATTTCTGGGCTTGACCGTCATCACCCTGGCTGAACCTGTCTTGGGTTTCCAACCTTGACTGCTGGGCTCCTGGCTTGGTTTCTTGGATTCCTATTTCCCGGTGTGTGATAACTCTCTCCAGGATCATGTTTTCCTTTTTTATTTCAGAAATAATGTTTCTAAAAAGATGAAAAGGGAAGAATATTTAATTACTGAGCAAAAGTAAATACTAATGGTATTTTGTACCTAATCTAATTTTTATATGCATGTTCATGGTCTTTATTTTTTTAATCAAAAATGAAGTAATCTTCTGTCTACTACTTGTAACCAGCTTGTTTCACAACATGTAAATTTCCTGTGTCATTAAATAATTACATATAAGAAAGAAGCTATGTTCATCTTTTAGGATGAGAGCTTACTGTTCCATTCATCCCCAGGGTCAGCTTGCCTCCAGCAGCTACTGCTGCCGGATATCAACGCAACAAAGAGAAACAGATGCTTTGAAGAACCCCTATCACTTGGAGGAGAGTCCAAGGAAAAGCACCCTTCCTGTGAACTATTTTTTGATCCTAGAGCAAGGGTTGGCAATCTACAAAATAGTGAACTATCAAACTGCTTTTATTTGACATTTAATTTGTTTGTCCTGTCATATATCTGATTAATCCACATGTGTTTTTTGAGCAGCTCATTGGGGTCTGGAGAGATAACATTGACAAAGTCTCCGCCCTCATGGAGTCTGGAGTCTAGTGGAATAGGGCTCCTCTGACACTCAGGGATGTACGTTATGGTCCACCTGGCCATGGTGGGCTGTCACATCACTGTCACTAGACTGTGGTCACATCACTTATCACCACAGTTTCTTTTTTTTTGTTTTTGAGACAGAGTCTCGCTCTGTCATTCAGTCTGGAGTTCAGTGGCCGGATCTTGGCTCAGTGCAAGCTCCGCCTCCCGGGTTCACGCCATTCTCCTGCCTCAGCCTCCCTAATAGCTGGGACTACAGGCGCCCACCACCACGCCTGGCTAATTTTTTGTATTTTTAGTAGAGACGGGTTTCACCATGTTAGCCAGGATGGTCTCAATCTCCTGACCTCGTGATCCGCCCGCCTCGGCCTCCCGAAGTGCTGGGATTACAGGTGTGAGCCACCGCACCCGGCTGTCACACTTTCTTGAGCATGGTGACAAGTACCCTGGACTCCTGTTGGGCCAGGGTCCCACATGGGAGATGGAAGGATGGGGCCCCTCACAGAGTGCATCAGGGAGTTTAAAGGGCAGGTGGTAAATCATTTGCAAGATTCATAAACTTCTGCAAAGTCAGTTTGAAATAAATAAATACAAAAACCAAGTAAATGATACAGAACTTATTAACGAATCAAAGCTGAACATTTTCTTTTTCTGCTGCCTGTGCTCTTGTGCTAGTATTCAACAGTACACTATCTATCTGTTATCCTATGTTTAAAAAGTTTGGTTCTTTCCTCTTTGTCCATCTCATCCTGTACAATATTTCCAATTTTAAATTTCCATTTTACTCTGTTTTTCATTCACTAGCTCACTCTCATCTAAGCTCAGTAGTGACAGAGCAAAAAATTCCAATCTAACCTCAAGCTTGGTCCTCTGCTACAGGCTCTTCCTTGGGAGAGATTGTCCCAGTCCCTAGAGTTATGACATGGAGAAAGAAGGAGAGAAAGGAAAGGCAAGGTCATGATGTGTGTGATAACAATATGAACCACAGTCCAAGCTCTCCAATCCTGAGATGCAAAAGTCTGGCAAGCCAAGCACATTCTGAAGTTTGTAGCAAACTCACTGGGTGGCAAATCCGGACCTGAGCTGACATGAGTCTATTTATAACCTTGCATTTATCCTACTTAATATGAATATTCATACATTTCACTAAAGAAATATTAATATGTTTAATTATGAGATGCTTCCACATACCCTGTTGGGGTTGTTATGTAATTATGGAAAATGCCCCATATTACCTTTCTAAAATTCAAAAAAATTTGCATTCTTAAACAGATTGGTCTCATGGATTTCTTTAAAGGGATTATGGATCTATATTTTCCTCAGTCTCTTCTATGATCCTACCTTCAATTGTCTTTCATAGAGACGATTTTTCCTTAATTTTTTTGAGAATACAAAGCAGATGATTTCCTAAAATTATTTTTACCTGTTAACTGCATATACTTCCTCCTGCAACACCCTAAATTAGCTTTTATCTTATGTATACTATGCTTAACATCTTGGGTATTTTCGTAATTAAAAAAAATGTTGCTAGGTATTTTCTATCCTTTTTTTTTTAACAGCTTTATGGAGGTGTAATTTACATATAATAAAATTCATTTGTTTTGTGTGTACAATTGAATGACTTCAGTAACTTATCAGTTGTGTGACCATCATCACAATCTAACTGGAGAAGATTTCCACTAACCCACAAAGAAATCTCATTCATTTATAGTCACCCCCTGCAACCTGGCAAGCACGAATCTACTGTCAGTCTCTTTTGGGGCTAAAAGAGTCTCAAGAAAATATGCCATATGCCAGGCACAGCACACACAACCCTCATAAAGAAACAGAGGCTCCCATAACTGGTAAAGGATGAAGCTGGGATTTGATCCAGGTCCTCACAACTCCAGAATTCATGATCTTTCCAAGGGCTACTGATGAGATCCAGAGTGGCCTCTCACTGGACTGGGGCAGAAATGCAAGTAACCCAGGCACGGGTGTTGGATATTGGATGTTGGATGTGGATGACCCACAGAGGAGTCATGAGTCTGATGACCTTTAGGTCCTAGCCAGTTCTGATCTCCCGTGATTCTATAAATCCATAAAATGCCTGCAACTAAGCCAGGGACTTACTTTAATGAATAGATAAGAATGATGTGTCATGTACAGACTAATTGCATATAAAAGGAGCACTTCTGAAGTATGCTGCGTGTTCCCTTAAGCACTTTAAATACCCCCCAGAGATGCCGTTTGCAGTCATACTTTGCATTATCAATGAAGAGGCAGTTTGCCAAGCAAAGGGGAGCATCAGCCTAACCCTGATCCAAATCACCACACATTCCAATGTATTGACGTCCAAATCAAGGAGACATTTTGATAGATTCATTTTCTCACTTCTTTAAATTTGAAGTTGATTCTTCTGATGGACTCGTCCTGCTATGCTGGTGTTGCAGCTGCACAAGACTAGATGATGGAATGAAACACCCTGTACCATAATTGAGGAAGCAGCTGTTCTGCTATTGTTATTAGTTTTATTAAGAATTAACAACTTCCTCTGTGTCCGTTAAGAGAAGTCCATTCTGAAAGCCAGCCAAGTTCGCCTGCAGCCCTCCCAGCCACCATTTCTGCATCATGCCATGTAGAGATTCTCTCTCCTCTCTGTGGCACAGGCTGTTGTCTGCTCTGCCTACCCTCCCCAAGTTTCAGGAACCATGCATTCTTTCTGTACCTTCTGCCAGAGCACAAGAGGCCTAGGAAAAGATGTATGGTCCATCATTAATGCCTTGGTAAACGATCAAGATCGCTAAAATCCTCAAATAGAGATTCTAGGTCCACATGTTTTAAACTCTGTGGCAATTTTGCAGTAAAAGGTAATTTTGTTACATGTGATAATTAACATGAATATATCTTTTTGGTTGACAAAAAGGCTTCCTATTTTCTATCACTTAATCATCATGATCCTATGAAGATGGCCTTATTGTCCGTTTTTGTTAACCTTATTAATATCAATAGTATTAATTGTTAATGATAAGGGAGATAAAGTATGTAATGCACTTAGTACTGAATGTCTTGAATTAGAGAATAAATATGATAAGCTAGCTCTTGTGATTTTTTTTTTTTTTTTTGGACAAGAGTTTTGCTCTGTTCCCAGGCTGGAGTGCAGTGGCCCCTATCTCAGTTCACTGCAACCTCCAGCTCCCGGGTTCAAGAGATTCTCCTGCCTCAGACTCCCAAGTAGCTGAGACTACAAGTGCACGCCACCACACTTGGCTAATTTTTGTATTGTTAGTAGAGACACGGTTTCACTATGTTGGCCAGGCTGGTCTTGAACTCCTGATCTCAGGATCCAACCGCGTTGGCCTCCCAAAGTGCTGAGATTACAAGTTGAGCCAGTGCACCAGCTCTTGTGATTTTTTAAATCTTCACCTTTACTTTTAGGACAAGGAAAACAAGGCTCAGAGATATTAAGGAATTTACCCAAGGTTCACACAGCCTGTAAGAGTGGAGTAGATGTTGAAATTTCACCTCAGTTTCCTCTGGGACACATTCTCCATTACAGCCTGACAAGTGTGGCCTTGCCCAAGGTCGCAGAGAAAATAAGCAGCAGAGTGGAGAATTGAACGCAAGTCCTCTTGCTGGGTTCCATGCCTTTTTAATCAAACTATGTCGCTGCCACTGGCATGACAGACTACAGAATCAAGGGCCTGAGCGGAAGGCTTGTGCTTGATAACAAATTTCCTAGACTATGAAATTCTTTGCTTCTACCCGGCCAACTAAAGAGAAGACAGCTTCTGTGTAGGGAAAACTCTCTCTAATCCTGTTTTTCCTCTATTCTCACATCACAGTAATCATCAACATAGGAGAAGACTTCTGTGACTCTGTGTGGGTTTTTTCCTCACACACCAAGCAGTGGACACCACCTGGGTATCCTCTAATTCATTTCCAGCACTGTCTACCTGGAGATGATGTCAGATCTCACGGGTTGAGCATTCAGTCCCCAACCAAGACTGGCCCCCTCTAACACACACCAGTGACAAGGCTGGGCCTCCAGAGCTTCTGACCAACTGGCTTCAAGTTGGGGTTCCCATGACGCCCTCTTGGGGTTCAAATAATTTGCCAGAGCAGCTCACAGAACCCAGGGAAGCACTTACCTACATTTACCAGTTTATTATAAAGGATACTGCAAATGATGCAGATGAAAAGATGCTTAGGGCAGGAAAAGGGGGAAGGGGCCCAAAGTTTCCATGCTGTCCCTGAGGCACTACCCTCCAGGAACCTGCAGTTCCACTATCCAGAAGCTCACTGACCCCAGCCCTCTTGGGTTTTTATGGAAGCTCCATGAAGTGAGCATTTCTTCCCTAAGGTATAGAGGGGTGGGACCCTCTCATGGGAGGGTCTTAGTACCCAAAATCAGAAAGGCAGAGGAGAAGTAGAGTCCTGCCTTGGAGTAGATTAAAGGAGGGCAGGAGGAGGTCAGAGGCTGCCCCTGTGACCTCATACACCCAACATTATAACAAAAGACTGCAACAAGGTCTATGACTATCAGCCAGAAACCGTGGACAAAAGCCAGTATACGTTATAAACCACAGGCTCCCTACCACACATAGCAGCAAAGTGGCTGTGTTTAGACTTAGAAATGTATATACCCGAGCTTTTTTACTAGGATTATTTTTCTTCTGGAATTTGTTTTCTTTGTCAAGGCAGTACTCAGTGGAGAGATTTTTTTTCAATTAACAGCAAACTAATAATATAGGATTTTCCTAAGTGTTCTCTCATTTCTGTGACTTCATTACAATTTGTTCTCTGCTCTGACTTCTCAACATAGCACCATGAGATTTTCCTGCATCTGCACGTTTAAGCAAAAAAGTGCCCTCAAATGCTTCTCTCTAAAGCATATTTCCACACAACAGCACTCATCTTGCTAGAGAGTGAGGTTGTCTGAAGGCTACTTTGGGGTGCCTGAGCCAGCATGAATGGGGACACCAGGTTATGTTCCATTTTATTTTATTTTATTATTTTATTTCATTTCATTTCATTTTTTGAGACAGAGTCTTGCTCTGTTGCCCAGGCTGGAGTGCAGTGGCACAATCTTGGCTCACTGCAACCTCCACCTCCCGGGTTCAAGTGATTCTCCGGCATCAGCCTCCTGAGTAGTGGGGATTACAGGTTCCCACCACTATGCCTGCCTAATTTTTGTATTTCTAGTAGAGACGGGGTTTCGTCATGTTGGTCGGACTGGTCTCAAACTCCTGACCTAAGGTGATTTGCCTGCCTTGGCCTCCCAAATTGTTAGGATTACAGGTGTGAGCCACCGCACCCGGCCTTATGTTCCACATTTGAATTCCTCATTTGCAAGAGGGGAATTTTAGTAATAAAATGTTGCTAAAATTGGTCTATGTCTAAATCAGTATCCTGAGAAACAAGATGGTAATGAGGGGGAAAGGATGGATAGTGGGAAATGTATCTGGAAAAAATAATTCCATCAGGAAAGCTTATGATGGGTCTCTCCTTGAGAGTTGGAACAGAACTCCTCTTAGGCGTTTGTTTAATATCAACCCATGCCTTTTTGTTTGTTTGCTAGTTTTTCTATTTTGTTAAACTGTAAAATTTCTCTCACTTTTGCTCATTTCTCTGATCATTAATTTTGAAATTGAGACATATTTTAACATGGAGTTTTTGGTCATCATTTCCTTTCTTCAAATACTACTGTTAAAATGACAGAGACTGTCAAAGTGGACAGGCCATTTCTTCACTGACTATGTGGAAGGAGCGATTCAGCTGTGTCTTCACTGTTGTGAAGGCTGGCCTGAGGTCCTTCTTATGCAAAATCATCTCTGGTATGACATATCCTCCAGACCAGAAGTTGTAAAGCAGAAAGAGCAGAAGGCTCATACCAAATCAGGCTCATGGACATATTTTATTTGGCTCACACAATTGAAAAAAAATTTTTTTTAATAGTTACTTTTTTTTTTGAGATGGAATCTCACTCTGTTGCCCAGGCTGGAGTGCAGTGGCACCATCTCGGCTCACTGCAGAGTCTACCTCCAGAATTCCAGGAATTCTCCTGCCTCAGCCTCCCAAGTAGCTGGGATCACAGGCATGTGCCACCACAATCAGCAAATTTTTGTATTTTTAGTAGAGATGGGGTTTCACCATGTTGGCCAGACTGGTTTTGAACTCCTGACCTCAAATGATCCACCCACCGCCTCCCAAAGTGCTAGGATTACAGGTGTGAGCCACCACGCCCAGCTGTTGCCATCTTTCTAAACTGGGAGAGTTCACATAAAAATCCTTGTTTCTGGCATCCTTTGAAAAAATCCAAAGCTCTGCAAACCAGGAGTGCAATTGCCCATAGTGACAGGAGCTACCAGTCCTACAGCTGGGTCCTTTCAGAAGGGGCGTTTGTGGTCTGGGCTGCAGTGGTCCCCACTTCTTCCTGATGTCTTGAGAAAAGCTTGGCTCTTGTAGGCATCTGAGATTCCAATCCGAGGAGATTGTTCAGTGGCTGCCACCACAAACAAACAAAAACATCGGCACTTCTCAATATTATTATAAGAACCCACAGTGATATGTCAATATTTGGGGAAAGGGGTATATGAGTCAGCCCACACACGAGCATGTGCTTATTAATTTAGTTCTATGGCGGAGCGAGGTGTCCGCGGTTCACTATGTGGCCACACGCTCTCCTCACTCCTGCCCCAGCAAGCGCTAGAGAGGGCAGAGTGTTCATTTCAGATGCTGCCTGGGCCATCAGTGCCTGCCCTCACAAATGCCATGGTGTTGGGCATGCCATTGAACCTCTCCTAGTCCCAGTATTTCTCTATAAGACAAGGATGCTGCAAGGGTAGAATGAACAAATGCATATTTGCACAGACCTGACTCCATACACGTTGCCTGCTTCTGTTCTCCTCCTTCAAGCCAATAACTAGATTGAGCTGGCAAGCTCCTTAACGGCACTGACAGCCAACCTGGTCAAAATGGTTGCTGCCCAAAAGCACACAGAGCCTTCCCTGTGGAGAAGCGATGTAACGAGGGTCTCCAGTGAATACAGAAAGCCCTTCTGCAGCAGCTGGGCATCCTGGGAGCCCAGGTGCCCCCGAGCCAGGCAGGATCTCTCCAGATGATGTCTTCCCTGGGGATGGTAGACAGGACATGTCCTCTGTCATGGTCATTACTGAACTGCAACTACATTAAAAGGAAGTATGGAGACTGAATTTGAGATCACATTTCAGAGTGGAGCCCAAGGCTTCCAGTTAAGTGTGAACAGTGTATGGGAGATAACAATGGGGAGTGAGATAAGCTAAAAGTGTTATACATGAATTTACATTCAATAAAAAACCCTTCCAGCTATAATTATCACATTTTTGCTAATATTGAGATACTAGATGTCAGATTTAATATTTGAGTAAACTAATTAAAGAATGTTTTTGCCTAGCCTTGACAAACAATCTTTTCTATTGAAAGTTTCGAAAGTGCTTTTTTTTTTTTTTTTTTTTGGCTGAAGCTGATCTACATGACCAGCACTTTCTGGGGTTGGAACCACCAGAGTATCTTGCCTCTGCGTTTCCTTTTCTCCATCCCTCTCCACCTCTCTCTCCCAATCCCAGCTCTGTTTTGTGTTCTTATTGTTAAGGGCACAATTTTCAGACTGTGTTAATGTGTCTTTTTTATGCATTTGCCAAATAGTTCTAGGTGGAATTGCCTCTTAAGATTTCTCCTTTGGCTGTGGCACATTCAGACTCAAATTGTTGTGCTCAGTAGGGCCATTGTCACATTATAACAGGGAAAATGCTTCATCGTGTGTTATAGAGCAAGATGGAATCTTCGCTAAGGAGCTTGGGGATCAAAGCACAGGGAAAAGATTAATTTTTATGCATTGAGTCATTATGGACGGAGAAGGAGACATTAAGATTGCCAGAGAGAAGATTTTCTCATCTAATATCGACATACACAATGTGTTGAGATGACTATTGTCTCCGTTCTTAGATTTGTTTCTACTGTTAAAGTGCTCAGATCTAGATCATAAGCTTATTTACATGTATTTCAAGTTTTAGAAAGAGACTTCCTTTTAAAAAGATACAATCTTCCCAGGACTTAAGTACACCTAAACATATTTTGATTATTTTTACTCCATAAAAATGCATAGCTATGTTTCAAACATAATAAAAGACAGGAAAAAAAGTTTAAAAAATTCACTCTTTACTAGGATAATTCAGCAACTCTAGTGAAGTATTTCCTTTTAAATGATGCTACTTGTTAACATGCTTGCAAACATAACTCCATGATTTTCTATCCTGTTTCTTTTGTTCACCTAGTATTATACTAATATGGGGTTTCCACACCCTTACATAGATTCTCTCAGCCACCTGTGCCCAGTTTATTAAGCTCTTCTTTTAAACATTTAGACAACTTTTCCCCTTTTTTCCTACTTTTATAGAAAAAGGTCAGGTGCAGTGGCTCTCACCTGTAATCCCAGCACTTTGGGAAGCCAAGGCGGGAGGATTGCTTGAGCCCAGGAGTTCAAGACCAGCCTGGGCGACATAGCAAGACCCCATCTCTATAAAAAAATTTTTTTTAATAGCCAGGCATGGTGACATACACCTATGGTCCCAGCTACTCAGGACGCTGAGGTGGGAGAATTACTTGAGCCCAGAAGGTTGAGGCTGCAGTGAGCTGTGATCGTACCATTGTGTTCCATCCAGCCTCAGCAACAGAGCAAGACCTGTTTCAAAAAAAAAAAAAAAAAAAACAGAAACAGAAAAGAAAAACATATATATGTTTTTGTGCATCTGGATTTTGTCATGTTTTCATAGAATAAATTCTCCAAAGTGGAATTTCTGTATCAAATGTTATAAATAATTTTAAGATTCTGATGCAAAGTACAAAATTTATTTTTAAGTGAATTCCACCAATTTTCACCTTAACTGCATAAGAATGTCCTTTTACTACATCAGGTGCCATTTTAGCCAATATGATAAAGGTATCTCTTGAACATTTAGAAAAAAAATATTGTTTTCATAATTTGCCTTAAATTTTTTGATAAATCGCCAAGTACCATACATGATAGCAATTATTATTGTTACCAACAATTACCTTCAATAAACAGTCTAACATTTAATGACAAAACATTAGTATGTCAGAGTACTGAAGGGCAGTGTAGGATGATGGTGAGTGTGGGCTTGGAAGTCAGCCTGCCTGGCCTCAATGCTGGGCTCTACCACTTACCAGCTAAGTGACCTAAGACCAGGGTTTTTCAACCTTGGTCCTGCTGACATTTGGAGCTATTCATGAGCGGAGCAGGAAGGATTCTATCTTATTTAGCAGCATCCCCGGGCCTCTATCCTAATCACTGCCCTCCTCTACACTCACGCCCAGTGTGACAACCCAAAATGCAAACATTGCCGAGTGTTCCTTGGGGGCAGATTACCAACCCTCTCGGTGCTTAGCTTCCGTATGTGTAAGATGGGGGATAGTAATACTCACCTCAAAGAGTTATTGGAAGGGCAAAATAGATTTGTCCCTGTAGAGCAGAGAAGAGGGATTGTCACTTGCCAAGGACACAGTCAAAATTGACTATTAGTCATACCAAATTTCTGATGACTGTTCTTAAATAAAATGCTTGCGTGTTACTTTTACTGTAAAACTCACTGAATATAATTTAAAATGTTTGGAAAAGTATCAGAAGATAATAAGGATCTCCTACAATCTTAACAGCCAGGGACAATCCTATTAACGTTAAAGTGTGTTTTCTTCTTATGCACCTAGAAGAGTTCCTGGCACGTTACAGATACTCAATAAATGTGTTAGGCAAATATAAAAAGTGAGAACAGGCTATGTATGCCATCTATAAAGTTTTGCATCCTATTTTTCTTCCTTACTACCGCATACTGGCTACTTGCCTCTGTATTTGGAAATTCTTTGGAAATATGTTTTTGTTTTATGTTGTTTTGTTTTGTTTTGTTTCTGAGATGCAGTCTCACTCTGTCATTCAGGCTGGAGTACAGTGGCGCAATCTCGGCTCACTGCAACCTCTGCCTCCCGGGTTCAAGCAATTCTCCTGCTTCAGCCTCCTGAGTAGTTGGGATTACAGGTGTGCACCACCACACCAAGCTAATTTTTGTATTGTTAGTAGAGATAGAGTTTTGCCATGTTGGCCAGGCTGGTCTCAAACTCCTGATCTGCCCCTCTCGGCCTCCCAACGTGCTGGGGTTATAGGCATGAGCCATCGTGCCTGGGGGAAAATATGTTTAATTGCTTCAAAATATCAACTCTGAGTGTTCTCTAATTTAATTAACCATCATAATTTTGAGAATATACATGATGTTAGCTTTTTAAAATAAATAATATATCTCCAGCTTTTTGTTATGAAAATGTTTAAACATAAAGGTTGAAAGGATAGTACAATGCATATCAGGGCACCGTGTTTTAAATGTATTTTAAATGTTTGCCATATTTATTCTCTTTATTTGTGTGTGTGTGTGTATGTGTGATCTGCATGGATATAGATACATGTAATGAGTTGTTTGGGTTTTTTTTACTGTTTTGTAGGACCATTTAAAGGTAAATTGTCGGCTGGATGTGGTGGTTTATGCCTGTAATCCTAGCACTTTGGGAGGCCAAGGCAGAATAAATTTTTAAAAAATATATTGTAAAAATAAGCAATGAGGAAATTGTAAGCATTGTAACATTTTACTTCTAAAGACTTCAACGTAACTCTCCTAAGAGTAAAGGCATTCTACACATGACCACAATACATTTATTATGCCTAAGAAAATTAACAGTAATTCTCTAACGTCATCTAATATGTTGTCTGTATTCAAATTTTCCCAGTTGTCCACAAAATATTTTTATAGCTAGCTTTATTTTCTCTGCCAAAATCCCAGGAAAGATGAACTGCATTTGGTTGTTATAACTCTAATTTCTTTTAGTCTAGAATAGAGCCACCTTTGTATTGGCTTATTAATGACTTTTTTAAGATATCAGGCCACTTGTTTTTAAGAACATTCCATTTTCTGGGTTTGTCTTATTGTTCCCTTAGAGTGTCATTTAACTTGTTTCTCCAGTTCCTGGATTTCCTGAAACTGTAAGTTAGGTCCAATGTCTTCATTAGATTTAGGTAAATAATTTGGCAAGGATACTTCATAGGTGGTTACATTCTCAGAAGAATATAACAACAGGTTGTCCCATGATCAGAGATGTAATATTTGATTACTTGGTTAAGGTGGTAACCAGTAGATTTCTTTACTTAAGGTATGTTTTTCACTTTGCAGTTAGTATGTAGTCTATGCGTGCTTCTTTGGTACCACGTGACTATCCTGTTCCCTAACAATTTTCCGTCCAGTGGTTTCAGCACCGTTGGTGATTCTTGCCTAAACCAGTCATTTCACTGGGAGCTGCAAATGGTGATTTTTCTACTTCTGTCATTTTGCTTACATTTGATAGATGCCATTCCTCTGGAAAGAAGGGTTTTCCCTTTCAAAATGCAGAATAAATGCTTACTTCTTATGTTCTTAATACTAAAGAGTGATAAATAAGTTTTTGTTTCTTTCTCTTTCAATTTACTATTTATTTTCGTTATTATAATAATGAAAATAAATCAAATAATAGTGAATATATTCACTATTATTTACTATTTTATTTTTGTTTATAAAAATTAAAATTAAAAAAGAATAGAGACTGGATGTGGTGGCTCATGTTTGTAATTCCAGCACTTTGGGAGACTGAGGCAGGCGGATCACCTGAGGTCGAGAGTTTGAGACCAGCCTGGCTAGCATGGTGAAACACCATCTCTACTAAAAATACAAAAATTAGCCAGGCATGGTGGCACACACCAGTAATTCCAGCTACTTGGGAGGCTGAGGCAGGAGAATTGCTTGAACCCGGGAGGCAGAGGTTGCAGTGAGCCAAGATGATGCAACTGCACTCCAGCCTGGGAGACAGAGTGAGACTGTTTCCAAAAAAAAAAAAAGACAGGGTTTCACCATGTTGCCCAGGTTAGTCTCGAACTCCTGGACTCAAGCAATCCTGCTGCGTTGGCCTCCCAAAGTGCTGGGATTACAGGCATGAGCCACCGTACCTAGCCACTACTATTGTTTTTTACTGTAGATGCATGAATTTTTCTTTAATGTTTTATAATCAATTATAATAACTTTCTGATGCTCAAGCTGTCCACTGGGCACCCCTCCAAGCTGGCTTCCAGGTCTCTTGGCATCTCTCTGTTAGTCTTTGGTTTTCCTTGCTTTTTGACTTGATGTGCCTCAGGCTTCTTTTATGATTTCCTGCCTCTGCTCTGGAATCAGCCATTTCTCCAAGGAGCCTTTGTTCTTTCTAGTCAGAAATAATATAAATAATCTTTTGATTAATACCTTTGTACATAAGATTTTTATCAAAATTACTCGAAATTATTTTGACAAAGATTGTAAACTTTTTAATGCCTTTAGTATATCTTGTAAAGTTTCTGTATAGAAAAGTAGTAATAACATAGACTTCCACTAACGTGTTTGAAAATGTCTATCTCACTGCATTCATACTGACATTAATTTTTAATATGATAAGTAAATCTATGACAGGTAAGATTGAACAGCTCAGTTTATTAATGTTTACAGATCTATTAGTTTTCATATATTTTGCCCTTTTTCTATTGTGGTACAATGTACTTATTTGAAATTTTTAAAAGTATGCTTAAGACTTTAATTCTATCAACTGAGCTTGCTTCAAATACTTTTTCCAGAGTGTTTGGGTATTTGTTTGGTTTTTTAGTGTCGGACATTTTTATTTTGTATTTAATTTAATTAAATTAATTAATTTATTTATTTTTTGAGACGGAGTCTCGCTCTGTGGCCCAGGCTGGAGTGCAGTGGCCGGATCTCTGGTCACTGGAAGCTCCGCCTCCCAGGTTCACGTCATTCTCCTGCCTCAGCCTTCCGAGTAGCTGGGACTACAGGCGCCGCCACCTCGCCTGGCTAATCTTTTGTATTTTTAGTAGAGACGGGGTTTCACAGTGTTAGCCAGGATGGTCTCTATCTCCTGACCTTGTGATCTGCCCACCTCGGCCTCCCAAAGTGTTGGGATTACAGGCGTGAGCCACCGCGCCTGGCCGTTTTTATTTTTTAAGTTGTCGAATCTATTTGCTTTTTCCTTGATGATTTCATCCATTTTTTAGTGCTTAAAAATTCCTTGTCTAGTCTAAGAGGAGTTAAATGTTTTCATATATTTTCGTTTAATTTAAAATTTGTAAAATAAAACTAAGTTTTAAATATTCATACTTTTTAAACCAAGTGGTATTTAGGGCTATAGTTTAAAGTGAGGATCTAAAAATTTTTTTCCCAAAGCTAATTTTTCTCATAATGTAGGAGGGATAATCCCTCACTTTCTCACTGGTGTGTCCTTCATTTTATATGTTCAATATAGATACAGATATATTCATATGTATTTATATATAAATTATATATATCAGCTTACATTCATCTGTTTTTACACAATTGCCATACTGTTTCAATTATTAAAACTTTTAAATACATTTTAAAATACCAAAACCTTTTTCCTCTCAATACATTTTTTCTTCAAGATAAACTTTAGAATAATTTTGTCACTTTCAGAAAAGATTTCATTTCACTTAAGCTGTTTAGCTTATTACTTTCGAGGTGGTACTTTGGAATTTTGCAATAATATTAAAACTTGCTTTGGGATGACGTAGTATATCACAACATGAAAGCACTCTAAGTTGCCCCAGGCCTCTGTGATGGAGCATGGCCACAGCACCAGTTGAGGCAGAAGGCTTAGCAACAGTTAGGTCCTAAAGGCTCTTACGTGTACTCTATAAATACGTACAAATATTATGTATCGATTTTTTATACAAGGGTCTTGAGATAAAAGCACATGTTCCCTTTTCATGTCTTAAAAAGATCAATGTGGTTACTGAAACCATTGTTTCTAATCCAACAATTGAAACATAGGGTCTAAAAGGTGGAACGATATTTATAGAAATACAGGCAAATAATAGTATAAATTTGAACTACCCTGGGAAATCTGAGATGTGCATGACTATTGGTCATGCAGACACTACATTCAGACATTCTGTTTACAGTATTTATTCCGATGAAGTAGTGTTTGTTTTGTTTTCCTTCCTTGTTTTTTGTTTTTTGTTTTTTGTTTTTTCCTGAGGCAACGTCTTGCTCTGTCAGCCGGGCTGGAGTTCACTGGTGTGACTCACTGCAATCTCTGCCTCCCAGGTTCAAAGCCATCATGGACTAAGTCTGAACATCAAGCCATATAGTAGCCCAGCTTACAGTATGAGAAAGTGGCAAAAAGCATGTTCTTTGGTGTCAGACAGACATTGGTTTGGGTCTTTAATCTGCTCCTTTCCAGTATTGTGATCTTGTATAGTAACATTTTACCTGCCTTGTTGAGTTGAGAAGATTAAATCAGGGCAGTATGTAAAGAACTCAGCACATAGTAAATGCTTTATCATATCAGCCAGATTATCCCTATCTTTAATACAATTACTCCTGCTGCTATTATTATGTATTTTTGGTTTTTGCTCAGGATCAAGGTGACTGAGATCTTTTTATGAACCTAAGAGCTCTGCTTTGTATTTCCATACAGCAACCCAGTTATATGCAGTTCAAAGATTCTACCCATTGCTTATAGCCTTGATCACTGGCATGTTTTTCTGTAGAAAACAGTCAATGCCAACTATTAGTGACCTCTCTGGGAAGAAATACAATGTCAGTAAGATACCCATAAAAAAGCCAAAGGGGGGAAAAAGTGACATCATTTCAGAGTAGGACAAAATTAAATTAAAATTAAAACAAAAACCAGAATCTCCATCCACTCTTAGACTCTCCTGGGAAGGCACACTTTCAATCTAGGGCTAAGTGTAGCTGAAGTCAAAGCATTAACTTACATATTTGCCTATTTTAAGCAGTGTATCTCATGCTCTTTTCTTGGCATTAAAAGACAATATTTCTACCTGTTCTCTTAAAAGGAAATTAGGTCTTATTACCATCCTTATAACACAGCCTTTACAACAGAGGACAGCCTTTTAAAGATTCAGCCTCGAATTTAAATGTGACATTATAGAGCTGTCTGAGCATTTGGATAGTTTCTTTAGACATCTCAAAGTGGCACATATAGGGTCATTAATCAACAGCTCAATATTTTATTCATATACTGGCTGCGAAAAGCAAGAGGAAGACTGAGATCAAAGATGAGGAAGGAATTATTAGTAACATAGTGCATCAAAATAATCAGGTTTTTAAATGGGCAGGGGAGTTAAAAAAAAGAAAAAAAGGAGAAAATAAAAGAAAAAGAGTTAACATGGCTGAGACCTTAGGCTTCCTAAAAAAAAGCAATCACAGGTCTAATTAGTGAAAAACACTAATTATAATCCAAGTTATAGTTAGAGAGTTTCCTATGCTTACATTGGAGTAAATCTGTAAACTGATTACAATAAGGTGGTCAAAGTCACTATAGCCACTACATATGGCCTGAAAAGCTAGGTAGATTCTCTTGAATCTCTGCTTCTTCCTTCCCTTCCTTTAGCCAATGTCTTTGTTCAGGTCTTGGTTATGTGTCGTCTCACTTCTGACACACACCTAAAAACGTATCTCTCTTCATCCAGTGTTCCTCACTCCATTTCGTTTTCCTCCCTCTCTGCTACAGGAGCCATCCTGCTAAAACTCAAAGCAGACCCTGTCACCTCTACCTAAAGTCCTTCTGTGCCTGTTCATTGCTTAAGATTTGTTCACTTTTCCGTATGTATGTTAGACCTCAATAAAAAATGACAAGAAGGAAGTAGCCATTTCGAGAGGGTCTGGGGAAGCATCCAACAACAGAAGCTGCAAAGTTAAAGATGATCAGTGGAGCACGTGTGGTTGGTTATGTTGAGGAACAGAGAAAGGCCAGTGTGGCTGAGTGTAAATGAAGGGGAAGGACAGAGGAGGGCAAAGAGTGGGGCAAGGTACATGACAGAGACTTTGTGCTTTATTCTAAGTGAAGTGAAACCCCATTTGAGGGTTTTAAGTGGGGGAATATCATATCATTTCACTTATGCTTCAGAAAGATTACTCCGGCTGCTTTATGGAAGAACTTTAAGGAGCAAAAATGAGGCAGAAAGACAAGTTTGCAGGCTGCAACAGTGCTTTAAGCAAGAGATGGTGGTAGCTTGGAGCAGTGTTCAGGCAGTGGAAATTGCAAATATTCACCATACTGTCTTTATTCGTTGAACTGCTGATAGTCATTTGGGTTGCTTTCAGCTGGAGCTGTTGTAATGTCCCTGTGCATATTCTTATAGCTGTCATTTGGGGCACAGATATATGCATTTCTATTGAGTATGTATCTAGGAGTGGAAATACTGGATCAAATGGTGTAGCAGACATGAACTCTAACCATATACTAGACTTTTACCTCAACGCTCTGGAAGTGGCTTGCTGAAAACACAGGCATCTCTCTGTTGAGGGACTTTTATTTAGCCATGGTTGAATATCTGGCCCACATGAGCCCAGAGGTATCAGAAAAATAACTCTCCATGGTATGAACTGAATGTTTGTGTCCCCACAAAATCCATGTGTTGAAACCCTAATCCCCAATGTGATGATATTTGGTGGGGTCTTCCGAAGGTGATTAGTTCTTGAGAGTAGAACTGTCATGAATAGGATTAGTGCCCTTATAAGAAGAGACATGAGAAAGGTGATATGTATATATCCCTCTGCCCCTCTGCTATATGAGGATACAGGGAGAAGGAGGTTGTTTCTAAGCCAGGAAGAGGGCCCTCACCAGAACTCAACCGTGCTGGCACCTGATCTTGGACTTCCAGCCTTCACAATTGTGAGAAGTAAATGTAAATGTAAGTCACCCAGTCTGCGATACCTTGTTATAGCAGCCTGAACTGACTGAGGCAACCCTAGAAGCAACATTCGATAGGTAAATCTGGTTGATCAAACCCCAGATCCCTTGCTCCTTACTTGGGATAACACAATTCTACACAGACTCTCAGAGTTCCCCAGCAGGACTGAGCTCCAATCGCTTACTGTGGTAACTACATAATAAGGCACGCTTATTGGCTTTATTCCCTTCACTGTACCACTTTCAAATTCCCCTGCTGGTGTTTCCATGTTCCTTTTAGCCCTGCTGCCTTGATTGTGCTCTGATGCCTTAACATAACTGGTTTTATTTGCTTCTTTCTAATTGTAGCCAGCTTTTATAATGTGTAAGGGTTGATCTGGTACACGCTGCTCAGCCAGTCATTAGAGTAGAGTCTCCAAACATTTTCATGTAGCTATTTATATTATACAGCTCAGCTTGCCTGGGAGCCTTCAGTCAGCAACTTGGATTGGCCATTCCAACTAGAATTGTCACAGTGAATGTTGGAGACAAGCTAGAACTGAAGACAAAAATTTGCCATAGTGCACCCCCCAAAGGAGCATTGATGAAAGTCAGCTCACTCAGTATTCTATTAACCTTTAAGTGTGTGGAATAGGGGCTACAGTGGCAAGCAACTGGACAACCTTTGCCGTCAGAACGAGTCCTTCCTTCTCTACATTTTCTGTAGAGCACTCATGTATTTTTATATCTAATGATTTGCATAAGAAAAAGCACCATATGCCAAAGTGCAAAGAGAAATTTGTTTGCACACGTTTTTTACCTGGACTATACCATCTCTTAAGGAATACTGTTATGGATCCAAGTTGTTTCACTCATAGTTTATTTTCTTTCTATTGATCTTGAAAACGACATCTAATACACAGGTATGCTTTGTTTAAGCATGTCTAATTTTCTTTTCTTTCACAGCCCTCTTCTTTGTCTTGAAATGTTGGAAAACAGAACCCAAGTAATTATTACAATTAAGTTAAAAATTTAACCCCAAACAGGCTGTGCTGCAAAAAGAGGGCCTTAAGAGGGTAAGAGTGTTCATTTGCTAATCGCTTAAAAGCTATTTTTAAAAGATGTTTATTAAGCATCTACTATGGCCAAGTGAAGTGGCTCACTGTAATCTCTGTAATCCTAGCACTTTGGGAGGCCAAGGCAGGTGGATCTCTTGAGGTCATGAGTTCAAGACCAGCCTTGTCAACATGGTGAAACCTCATCTCTACTAAAAAAAAAAAATACAAAAAATGAGCCAGACATGGTGGCAGGCACCTGTAATCCCAGCTACTGAGGAGGCTAAAGCAGGAGAATTGTTTGTACCCAGGAGGTGGAGGTTGTAGAGAGCCAAGATCGTGCCACTGCACTCCAGCCTGGGCAACAGGAGCAAAACACTGCCTCAAAAAAAAAAAAAAAAAAAAAAAAAAAAAAAAAAAAAAAAAAAAAAAGCATCTGCTATGTGCCAGCAACTGAGGATATAGAGGACAACAAAAGAAATTTTTAAAAAATTGTATATTGTATTCCCAGGGGCATTCTAGAAGGAGAGAGAAAGGACAAATGAGTGAGTGAAGTATATGCCAAGTGAAGTATGCCAAGTGAAGGAAAGTGCTGTGAAAAGCAGAGAAGGGCATATCCCTTCACTTATCTGCCCAAATGCAGCTGGAAAGAGTAAAGAATCCTGGTGGGTCAATTCTAAAGCAGGAGAATGCCAATAGCCAAACCAGGAGGAATACTCCTCCAAGGTACCCTGACCTACAGAGCTGAGAAGAGGTCTGGAATTGTCAGTGGAAGCAGTAATTCTTCTGCATGTCAGGTCCAAAGAGTAAAGAGCCTAAGACTAGGAAAGGAAGAGCCCAGTTGGGGACTGGGGGTGCTGGGAGGCAGGAATTGGTCTATGAGCGTGGATCAGAACCAAATTCAGGCGGGAAGAGCCTGGAAACAATGAGTTCCATGGTGCAAGCTACAGGGAATTCCTACTGGACTGAGGAACTTACACAAAGCTGGCAAAATCAGTGACCAATATCTAAACACTTGCTTCTAGACCCTTGACTAAGACACTCTCTAGGAGTTCTCTTCGGGACACATAGTGTTTCTTATGACATCACTTACTACTATTTATTCACATGGGAGAATGCAATAGAAATGATTTTTAAATATCTTGCTTCATTTACACGTGAATGCAGAGAGGGCCTACTGCCCCAGATGCCCAAGGACCACAGCAGAATGAAGATATCAAACTTTCAATGCCTAACTCAGGGGCCGATGAGTCTCCTGAATCCCTCTACCCCCAGAGCTGTCCTCCACTCCATGCTGGGGATAAATGAATGCCACATCTGCCAACTAAGGGAAGTCTCTCCTCTTTCAGGAGAGTGGAGGAAGCCAGAGAGAGGCACAATCTCAGGCAAAGTCCCACGGAGAGCAGCTTCCACCTGATACCGCTGGGGACCTCTAGTGTGTGACTTATGTCTCAGAATTGTACTAACTTGAGGTGGAGGAACTGAAGCTTTCACACCCCTCTATCCATCTATCTATTGGCCAAGAGCCGCCCCAGGATGGTCTAAATACCTAGACAGGGCTGGCTGTCCAGTAGGAAGCAAAGCAGGCTGAGGGCAGTCTCCCCAAAACAGCTGAAGATGCTGGCTGGCAACAGTGAAAACCTAACAGCCTGAAGATTCTCTCTCTCTCTCTCTCTCTCTGTGCGTGTCTTCTCTCTCCATGTGTGTCTCGCTCTGTGTGTGTGTGTGTGTCTTCTCTCCCTATGTGTCTCTCTTTCTCTTTTTCTGTGTGGGTATGTCCTCTCTGTCTCTGCTTCTTTCTGGCTGTCTCTTTCTGTCTCTCTCTATATTTCTCTCTCTGTCTCTGCATCTTTCTGTCTTTCTCTGTCTCTCTCTGTCCCTGTCTTTGTATTTCTCCCATTCTGTCTCTGTCTCTCTCTCTGTGTGTCTCTCTCTCTATCTCTGTCTCTCTCTCTCTGATGTGCATGCACACACACACACACAGCCACAGCCACACATACCACACAGCCACGTACACCACACAGTAAAAAGGAATCTGAAGCATTCTGGTCAGAGCACCAGCATTTTGTACTATTGTGAGCTCCTGCTAAATATTTTGATTCCGTAAGTTCCACTGTCCAAACAAACAAATGCAGTACAGAAACACTGCAGCTGGTGCCTCCACCACAGGATGTGTTTTGATGTAAATGCTTCACTTGCATCTTCAGTAAGGTGGCATGCTATGTCTTCGAGTAGAGGTGGTGATCCTGTTTGCAGACAGCTCAGATAAACAGGTTAGTCCTGGAAAAGAGAAAGGCACTGTGGTCATCATCTATATAAGGCAATTAAGAGTTGATTGTATTTAAAACAGATCAGGTGATCCTATGGAAACTACAACTGAATCCCCCTCCACCTCTGCTCTTTTTAAGTGGAGAGGGCCCCAGTATGATTATTTCTAGTAGTACTTTTCACATGTGCCTCTTCCTTAACTCTCTGTTGGGTTGAGTGAGCAGAAGGTATGGGCAGAAATTAAGCTGGTAAGGTAGTCCTTCACAGAATAGGCAGGCCCTACCTCACTGATAAACCCCCTGAACGGGAGAGCACCTGAATATCCCTGTTTCCTTCCTGCCCCCTTCATCCCTTCAGTAGATAGCGTCCACTAGCCACAGGTGTCCAGGCAAAACAACCACAGCTTATGAACATTGGTTCATTTAACAAATACACATAGTCAGGTCCCAGCACAGGCACAGCCAAGACTTTGCCCTGTAGGTTGTCACTCTCACACATTCTTCCCAGGAGCGTGTGTGTCTGTCAGTGGCTACTGTAATCTGGTGTTGGGAATTCATTTTGAACGGGGCCTATGCGTACCACTGCGTTAGGTACTTTTTGTGATGGATGAAACAAACACCCGAAGAGAGACGATGTCAACTGGCCAGATCTGAATTAACAGTCAACATATTTACAGATTAAGTTCAACCATGACAGACATCTTCCTTTGTTTTCATCTTTAACTAAGCTGCCTTCCTACATCTATGGAGTCATGACCCTGCTCTATAGACCTGCTGTAAGACAGATACACTAGAAAATATTGAATTTCCATTTTATTTAGAGATTTCCTGCTGAAATAGCTCAGTGGGGGCTGGATGATTTAGCTAGCTACATGTTATTCAGATCTTTTCCCAGAAGTGATTAGCAAACTGGATCATGACTTCAGCGGAGGTTTCTCTTACTAGTAACTTGATATAAGTGCTTCCTTTTCATTTCAAATTCCTGAACAAACTGAACCTAATTTTGTAAAAGTGACTGGATACATCTGGGCATAATTGCAAAATGAGTTTAACCAGGAAGGTAAAATAATTTTATACATAGACATCAAAATTTCTAAGAACAAGGAGAGAGGAAGAGGAACTGGGACTCATGCATCCTGGAATGACAGAATGCAGCTGTTGATGACATCTGCAGAGCCAGCTGTTGGCACTCGACTTGACAATGTCTCTTGCTACGCATGGAGAGGGATGTGTGTTCACTTCTGATAAAATAATGCACAGTCAGCATACGCACTCAGTAAGCTCTAAAGCATTGATTTGGGACCAAGGAAAAGTGATTTAACCAAAAATGCAAGTCTTTTTTTTTTTCTTTCAAAATAAGATACAACTTAATTCATACTGTGGCTGAAATACAAATATATTTGCAGTCCCTAATTCATTTGCTCTTACCATTCCCCTGTATGTGAAACAACCTCTCCCCTTATTCCTACCTCTCCCCTACTCTGTGTTTTTCACAGATTCATGTCCACAGCTGAAAACTCGGAAACCATTCAATGTTGAATCACTCATGAATTTGATAACAACACCATATATCATGTGCTTTTCAATTTACAGGTACTTTTTTTTTTTTTGAGACAGGGTCTCTCTTTGTCACCTAGGCTGGAGTGCAATGGCATGATCTCAGCTCACTGCAGCCTCTGCCTCCCAGGTTCAAGCAATTCTTGTGCCTCAACCACCAAAGCAGCTGGGGTTACAGGCACGTGCCACCATGCCCGGCTAACTTTTGAATTTTTAGCAGAGACAGGATCTTGTCATGTTGATCAGGCTGGTCTTGAACTCCTGGCTTCATGTGATCTGCCCTCCTCAGCCTCCCAAAGTGCTGGGATTACAAGTATGAACCACTGTGCCTGGCCCACAACACACTTTTATATAGATTATCACATACAAGTCTCTTAGTGCCCTTCTGAGGCTTCTTGTGTTATCCCATTGTGCAGATAAGAAAACTGAGACTCAGGGTGGTCATGACAGGTTAGGTGACTTGCCCTCGGTCCTGGGTTTTTGGAGTCCTGGGTAAGAACTCAGGTTAGTTATTTTGTTTTGTTTTTACTACCCAGCACCTCGTATATCAATTTGCAATTCTCCCATGGACCTATATGATGACATAAGAGCAATGAAATAAAAACAGCATCTTAAGACACCCAGCCAGGTGGACTCATGCCTGTAATTCCAGCACTTTGGGAGGCTGGCGCGAGCAGATCACTTGAGGCCAGGAGTTTGAGACCAGCCTGACCAACATGGTGAAATCCCATCTCTACTAAAAATACAAAAAATAAAAGATTAGCTCCGTGTGGTGGCATGTGCCTGTAATCCCAGCTACGTGGGAGGCTGAGGCAGGAGAATCACTTGAACCAGGGAGGCGGAGGTTGCAGTGAGCAGAGATTGTGCCATTGCATTCTAGCCTGGGCAACAGAGCGAGACTCCATCTCAAAAAAGAAAAGAAAAGAAAAGACACTTCCTTTCCTTGATGCTGCCTCATGTTGTGGAAGATTGGTCTTCATTCAATTCTTCTGCTAGGAAATGACTGCCCTTTATATGGCAGAAGAGACAATTGCCTACATGAAAAGGTTTTAGGCAGGGATCAGAAGAGCTCCTCTGCTCAGAGCTCCACCCCATCTAAGGTCAGTGGTCTGAAAGTCCACCTTTCTTCTAGGTACCTCACTCTTTGGATCTCTTTTAAAATGCAAATGTCTGGGAAAAGTGTCACATTGATTTAATTTGAGCTAAGATGTTTGTTGCTGATTCACTCAATTCAGCTGCATAATGACAGAGACACCTAGGACAGCCTAGAAAGAGTCCAGTGCGCTAAAAAGGAAGGGGTGGGCAATGAAGAAGAGTGGAACTTCAATAAACATACGTGCTTCTGAAAAGATTCCAGCTGGAAGTTCTTGGGACTGAGAACCCAGGAGCCTAGACCCAGCACATCTTCGTACTAGGAGGTGTGAGAACCAGCCCTACCTCTGTGGGTACCAGGAGTGGGAAGAGGCCAGGGCAGCCAGCAGCAGAGGACTGGGTTCGCTCAGAATTGAGCTCAGGGGTCTCCGAAGGGGCCAGTCTTGGGCTACCAGCTAGTTTCACCTGGGCTGCCTCAGCAGAGCTGGGAACACGGGTGGAACTGGCCAGACAGGGTGCTATGCACTGACTTGGCCCACGGCGGGTGATTTCCAGAGTTGTCTGGCTGTGGAAGCCAGAGTTGGCAACCTCCTCTTTGTGTCTGACAAATCCCTGGGTTGCTCTTCGTACAATGATTGATGCTACCATTATAGCAAACGACTGTGAAGGCAGGAACTATCAGGGGAAGTGACTTCTGTATTTTTATTTAGCTGGGAGAGAAAATAACCCAGTAATATGAAAGCATGGGGATGAAGGTTTAAATCAAGATCTCAGGCCTCGCCTATTCTTTTGTGGATCACTGCTCTGATAATGGAGAAATCTGGAATTCCCTGCTTTATGATTAAAGCTATGAGGGCTAAGAATGGGCAGGTTTTGCTGCCTGTTTATTTACCATATGGAGTTATACGTTCTATATATTCCAATTTTCCTTTGATTTTGGGGGGATTTGCTGACTGATCCAGTCATGCTGTCTTACTACATTTCTAGTGCTGAAACAGAGTAATTTGAGTCCAGTGTATAAGGCACAAGCAATTTTAGAATAAGAGGCAAGAACCTCTGGGAGCTTGCCTTTCATACTTTACTTCACAAATTGAGAGTGGTTTTGACTCTTCATGTTCCCAGCTATGCCTCATTGGTATAGATTCAGAAATTCTTTTCTCCAGAGTTTGCATCCACCAGAGAGGGAGGGACGGGGAAAATCCCCTTGCATAAGCAACCGCAGCATGATTGTAGAGATAGCAAACCTCTCTTCCCAAAGCTGTCATTGCTCCGGACTCTGACCTAGTTATCTCTGATTTCCATGTTAGACCATGGAAAGAATTCCAAGGCAATCACCTCAATTCCCCAAACCCTCAGAACTACCCTGTTTCAGAGAAAGCTGATCACAGAAGCAAGATGGTGTTCGACAAGGACGGAGAGGGACCATGTTCTCCACACAGGTAGCTGAGGCTCATTTTCATACAGTCTCACAATGAGAGAAGAGATTTAAAATTGTATGTCATATGAAAAATCGAGGAAGGTCATAACTGGAATGTGATTCAGGATAGAAAAATATAGAAGTGCAATATATGTCTTAGACTAGGTAATTTATAAAGAAAAGAAATTTATTTCTCATAGCTCTGGAGGCCTGAAAGTCCATGATGGATCCAGATGCCTGCAATCCAGTGTCTAGTGAAAATTCCATCTCTGCTTCATGGATGGTGCCTCTTGCTGTATCCTTAGGTAAAGGAAGAAGGGGTGAATACTGTGTCCTCACGTGACAGAAGGGGCGGAAGGCAGGAAAAGGGGCCAAACAGGCTCCCTCAAGCCCTTTTAAAAGCGCACAATCCCGTTCATGTGAGTGGATCCTTTGTGGCCTAATCACCTCCTGAAAGCTCCACACCTTAATACTGTCGCTTTGGGGATTACGTTTTAACACAAATCCTGGAGGGACACAAACATTCAAACCTTCCCAATGTACTAACTTGTCTTCTAAGTATGTTCTACAAGGTATAATTGCATTTGAGGTGTTTGTACTTAATATTGGAAGCAAATCGATTTCAGTTTGACTTTGACATTTTGAACCTTCTCATCCAAGCCACCAGGTTCCACTCCAGCAGGAATGAGAGGCTGGATGCAATTGGAGATATTAATAATAACAGCTATGATTTATTGACTGTTTTCTGTGTACTGGGCACTGGGCTAAAAAGTTTCCATGCATAGTTTGTTTAATCTTCAAAACAACCCTGTTGGGTGTTTTCTTTTTTCATTATTTTTTAATTGTGAAAGATACTGGAGTGAGTTCACAGGTGAGGAAAATGTGATTTCGAGATAGTAAGAAATTTGCCCATGGTGTCATAGCTATTACTAGTATGTACCACAATCATCCACTTTTGTCCAGATCTGCATCTTGACTGACAACTAACCTTGGCTGTCTCCAAAATAGCTTCTGGTATAGTAAATAGAGGAAAAGAAGAAATATATTTATTCTTCATCCATGAAAGAGGGGCTTGAGGAGAGTGACAGTCTCTCATTAAAATTTGGCCAAGAATTTCATGGCAAATATTGAAGCAACGAATGTGAAATTTGTTCAGTATTCCAACAGCAGGCTTCCCAGTGAAGTGACTATACAAATATCTTCTTCCCAATTAGTTGAATGCTCTGTGAAAGAAAGACGTGTTCCCCCTACTGTTTCTCCTAGCAGCCTCAAGCATGTTTTAGGAGGCTGTTGAGGAAACGGATCAGGACTGGGAAGAAACAGAACGTTTCTGGAATCCTCAAGGATGCAGACTCTTCTCACATTAGGCAAAAATTATTATTGATTCATAGCTTGGCTTTGAGACCACCTAGGCAGAGGGAAGCTGGCCCTGCCTGACTCTCCTAGATGGCTGGATGGAGCCCAAGGCCTGTCCTCCTCAAAGCAGCTTGGGAATGGCATCTTCTTTAATCCACGTCCCTTCTGGCCACGTCCCACACCTGTTAGCCTGGAGGGCATCGCCAGCAAGAGAGCAGGTGAAGTAATACATCTCAGGGCTGTCAATTACGCAGGCTGGTTATGCACTTGGATCACAGGGGGCCCAGTGGAGTCTCCGTCAGGTGTATTTCTGGACTTCTGCCTCACTTCACCCTAGCAGAATGAAACAGAGGTCAGCTATGGCCATCTCTCTCTTCTTTGCCGTTTTCTCCCACCGCTCTCCCCACATTCTTCTGCTACCTATAATTTTTACTGAATAACAGAAAGCTTAAACCAAGCTGAAATAGGCAAACAGAAGAATTTTTCCAGTTGGTCAATCTAAAGCATAAGGCTCCATGTCCAAAAGTGACCTGGTTGAGACCAATGTATGCTTCAGCCAGAAATACTTGACTCCTCCTAGAAACATTCCTCCAGACCCCTGGAGCACCTGCGTGGTGCTTTTTCCAGAGCCGTGCATGAGGTGACCTGAATGAGAGAATCCCTGGGTACTGCACGGTGAAGATTAAATGTGCTAGTGCAGGCAAGCAATGAGAACAATGCCAGGCATTGTAAGAAAAGATCAGTCAATGTTAGCTACTATTAATGTCAGCCAACTATCCCTTTCCATTGATTAACAAGGAAACTGAGGCCCAGAAACATAAAGTGACTTTCTCAAAATGGCATGGAAACTCAGCAGCCATTTTGGAACTGGAATCTCAGACTCATGGTTCTTTTCACATGTTATTCATTCACTCAATAACCATTTATTAAGTTTTTTATTCTGTACTGAGCACTGGCCAAAGATGCAAAAGTGGAAAAGACATTCAAAGAGAATGGAAGAGCCCAACAGGGGCTCCTTGTTTATCAAAGGGACAATGTGACCCATGTATATCACATGCTGATAGCCGGCTGGGGCCTAAGGCTGATTTCAAGTTATCTGGGTCATTTTGAAATTTCTACCAGGTAAAGTCAATAGTAATGATGCTTGATGCCAAGTTAAAATAATTATTTTAAAATATTAAACATTTTAAATTATTTATGCATTTATTATTTATGCAATTCACCTCATATTCCAATATTTTTTCAAAGGTGATTGCACATACTGGTAACATTCTGATAGATAATCATTCCAGCAACGATTCTTATGAAAACGTTCCATAGATTCACCACTGCTCCTCCCATGAGATCCATTTCAACCCTCAAGATACTCCATGACAGAATATTAGGATACTGGAGGCCAGCTTTGTGCTTTGGAAAAAGCTTCCCTTTCTCCTTTACTCCCTTCCTTCCTTTTTCCTTTTCTCTTCTTTTCTTTCCTTTTTTTTTTTTTTTTTTTCAAACCAGTGTCTCATTCTGTTGCCCAGAGTACAGTGGCACAATCAATGCTTACTGCAATCTCAACCTCCCAGGCTCAAGTGATTCTCCAACCTCAGCCTCCCAAGTAGCTGGAACTACAGGTGTGCCACCACACCGACTAATTTTTGTATTTTTTGTAGAGATGGGGTTTCATCAGGTTGTCCAGGCTGGTCTCAAACTCCAGGGATCAAGCAATCCTCCTGCCCTGGCTTCCCAAAGTGTTGTGATTATAGGCATGAACCTCCATACCCAGGCTCTTTCTTTCTTTCTTTCTAAGGTCAATATCTCCCATTTAATGAACAAAGATCTTGAATAACCATAATCACCTTAGAAACAGGATTTTACATTCCATTAAGCAAGACTAGCCAGATGTAGGCCTGGAAATCCAAATTTCCCTAAAATAGTAACTACCAAACTTAGAAAGGACAGTAGAATGAAAACTCCTCAAATGCTTGGTGGGTGTTTAAGGAGTTTGCATTCTACTGTCCTTTCTTTAGAAAATGACAGAAGCTCCCCTGGCATGGGTCTCACATGGGGTGCATGATAGACAATTAGAAAAGATATCATCTTTACATTTAGAGTCTGACATTAAGGACATGAAAAAACTGTTTCAGTCATGGATGGGGGAAGGGGAATTGCACTATCTAGAGAGGGAAGCAGTTGGTAGGACAGGCTGTACCTGGCTGAGTTGAATGTGTTTCTCTGGCTTCCTTTATCCTCTGCTATGAACTTGCAGAGGGCCCTAGCTATGCCTAGATTTAAAAATCCTTTTTTCCAGGGTTTATATCCATCAGGCTGAGCTGATATAACTAGTTTAGTAGAAGGTACTTAAATAGAAACCAGTTTTCATTTATTCATTCATTTATTCATTAAGCACCTGTTGGGTGCCATATGTCAGCAGGTGTTAGGAGCAGACTATGGCTCTATGAAGGAGACTTCCCTGAGAAGCAAATACAGGTAAAGGGGAGGCTGCAACCTCACCGCTCATGTGACCGAATCCTGCCTGGGTATCGTGGGTACTATGAGCACATTGCCTACCTGTGACATTCATCCACCCCCTATCCTTGCTCCTAATAACCTGATCAAAGAACCTTGCTTACCCATGTGATATTTTGGTGATGATCAAATGAGCTAACATATGTGAACAGGTTTTGCAATTTGGGTGGCGGCCAGAGAAGCATGCACCATTGTGTGAGTAATGGTGTCTCTAGTGTGGGAAATGGAGGGTATGGTAATGAGAACTCAAGGCATATGATCTCATTTCAGCTTCACCTGTTCATATATATTTTTGGTGAAAGTGAAAGATGGATAATTATTTGTGCCTGAGGGCAGAGTTTGTGAAAGTACAAGGGAAGGGAGATTTGGACATGGCTATGAAATAACACTCCCACTGACTCCCCTGGCTCCTTAAGTGTGTCAGGTGGAACCTGTAAATATCACCTACAGTGCTTAGAAGGAGCGACATTTGCCTTTTTTCTGTTCTTCTTAAGTTTTTAAATGAAAATCTGTTTTTTAGGAGTATATGTGTCTGTTTCTACAGATCTGTCTAACACGCATTGATATAAGATTAATGAGGAGCACAAGGAGCTGGTATTAACACCAGAACGTAAGACTTCCTCCCCTGGCTCCTCTGGCCAGGGGTTCTCCTTCTGACACAGGCACCATCATGCCAGGGTACACATGGCAGGGAAGGGACTAGGAAGACAGGATTTGGAGACATTTTAGTTCCACCAACAGGTATTGAATGCCCACTCTGTGCCAGCTTGTGTTCAATACTGGTAATACCAAGAGGAAGCTCTGAGGACAGGCTTTCAGAGCGCATCTTCCTGGAAGGCAAGGCACCTAAAGCGATAATTTCAAAATAATGCAGAATGTACTATGCAAAAAAGTATACAAAGGATCTTTTGCAGGTGGTGGTTTTCTAGAAAAGTGACCCCTGAACTGACTCTTAAAGGTCTATCCGGGATAGCTGGTTGAAAGGAAAGGAAGGCCAGTTCAGCAGGGGACTGGCAGGGACAAAGATATTGAGTCCTGAACCAAGGACCAGAGGAGGGGGGAAAAGATTGAGGAATAAAATGGGAGAGGCAGGGCAGCGGGAACCTACCTGTCATTTGATATTGCTGTTGCTAAATTTCAAAGCCTAGGGAGATTGGTGAGAGATCAGATAAGTTCCCCAGGAATGGTAGGAAAGAAGATGGAAAATTCAAGAACTTTTAGCCAAAGCAAAGACAAACAGGTTGCAAAGATCTATGTAAGCAGATTTTAGAGTTCAAGACATCAAAAAATTTACAAGGGCATTAGTATCGGTAGTTCTGACCATAGAGCAAGAGCCACTGGTTTGTGCCTTTTATGTTATGTGATTAGTGTGGGATGTAGACAAGAAGCTTAAGGGTGAATGCTGACCCAGCTTGCAGGAGGAAAGAGACTCTGGGATAATCCAGCTGAAGCCTGCTGTCCTCAAAAACACTGTCCTTTAGACCCATGGATGTATATATGCCCCCTTTCAAGCTCACTGGTATGTTTGCTTGATAATGGATCGCACGTTTACTAAAGGAATTTAGTACCTCTGTAATAAATGAAAATCTGTTTGTTTGTTTGTTTGTTTGTTTGTTTGTTTGTGATGGAGTCTTGTTCTGTCACCCAGGCTGGACTCAGGTGCAATCTCAGCTCACTACAACCTCCGCCTCCCAGGTTCAAGCGATTCTCCTGCCTCAGCCTCCCAAGTAGCTAGGATTACAGGTTTGCACCACCATGCCTGGCTAATTTTTGTATTTTTAGTAGAGATGGGGTTTCACCATGTTGGCCAGGCTGGTCTCAAACTCCTGACCTCAAGTGATCTGCCTGCCTCGGCCTCCCAGAGTGCTGGGATTACAGGCATGAGTCACCACGCCAGGCCTGAAAATCTTTTAAAATAACCTTTTTTCCCAGATAAAAATAGATATACGTTTTCTTTTAGAAAATGTGAATAATACAGATAAGTCTGAGAAATAAAATGTAGTTGCATTATCAAATAATAATCACTGGCATTTTATTTATATAGCATATTTTTTATTTCCCATTTTTAGACTTCCCATTATAGAATGAATGCTGTTCATGCTTTTGAGTTTAAAGTTTACACAGAGACGGTGGATGTGCCAGTTACCCTTTTACTACCTCTCAACTTCAAATGTATTTATCTCTGCTCTGCACTTGATACTGGAGCTGGGTCCTGTAGACATTTCTCTTTTTCCAACTGGCTTAATGTTAGGCTTGTTAAAGAGAGGGTCTGGAATGAGACTTCAAGGTCAAACAGAAGGAAGGAGTTACCCTTCCTGTTTGTGGCCTCAGAGCCAGCAGAACAGTATGAAGGAAGCTGGGCACTGCTCAGCTCAGTATCTTGTGTGCAGCAGCTCTGCCAGTCTGCACCCTCCAGCAAATTTTTTCACTACCCAGGGACCATTGCTATGGACCAGCTCCCACCTGCAGCCTCTGGTGAGTTTCTCCAGTGCCTGGCAAGCTGCTCCTACAGTCCACTTCCAGCCCACACCCTCTGGCAAGGGTCTCTGCCATCGTCAGGCTGACTTTTCCTCTTGCTCGGGGTAAGTTCTTAGTTCCTTCTTCTTATTACTCTATGAAAGTGTTACTTCTAAACCCCTTACAGCTCATCTTGTTCTTTTTCCTAGTTAACTACCTTTACTAGTTAACACATCTTTATATTAAGATTTATCTGTTTGAACAGTTGGTGGTGTTTCTACTTCCTGATTGGACCCTGACTAATACAGATGGAAAAGAGGAGAGATGTGACAGGCAAAATGGGAGAAAAAACCTGTTCTCTCTCAATTCCCTACAAAATTATCTCTCTCTCTCTCTCTCTCTCTCTCACACACACACACACACACACACACACACACACCCCTACCCAAAGGCCACTGAGAACCACTAGTTTTCTGCATTCTTTGTTGTAACCTGGATTTCCCAGAAAGCAGACCTGAGAAGGGCGTATGTACTGTGCTTTTGTTTGTGAGCGCAGTCACAGGAAGCAAGAGTAAAGATCAGGGTGTGAAGGTAGGGAAGGAGAGAAACCCAATGAAAAGATCCATTATCACCCTTTAAGCACGACTGATTGCACAACCCTGCCAAACTTTCAAAAAGTGGCATAAATGGCATTATGCTCTCCATTGGCTCCCATGCCTAAGAGGTGCATCGTATGTATGTCAGTTCTTCACTGTGCATAAAGTCATTACTATGATACATCTTGTTACAATATCTGTACATCTTTAATTATATTCTCAAAGTAAATTATTTAAAATATATTTATTGTGTCAAAGGATAGAGAATGTGTATCTCCAACCAGAAGTTCTACTAGAAATTTCAGATATCCAGAATTCCTTATATCCTAAGCATCCTGGTTTGTAGAAATGTCATGTTTACTGTATTTTCTTCAGTCAAATACTTCCATTGTAAGACAGAGTTATCATCAATTTAATAGCATGACTTTGTGTGTTTGTGGTGGAGGATGAGATGGGGTGGAACTACCAAAGGACATATATTCAAACAATTTGCTTGCTAATTGCTAACTGATATACATCTATCCATAACATTCTAGGCCACTTTATTTTTTGATCTCACAGAGTTGTAGTCTACCTTCAAATTCTTCAGATTCTTCTGAATCCCTTTTGACCAATAGGAGCCTCATCACTCACGGGGTCTCTGCCAAATGCCCTTGCCTTTCCTGGATGGAATGGCAGGAAGCAGAGTAGCTGGCAGGAGCCCACCATGTCCTTAAGAGAGTGCACACTCTCAAAGTTGGTTGAAAAACTGGACTAGCCAAGTATGTCATAATTCCCAAGAGGCAAGAGCAGAACCAGGAGTGGGAAATGAAGTCAAAAGATCAGGAACCAGGGAGACCCAGGAAGTAAGGAAGTGAGGGAAACAGAGGAAAGAACCGAGCAGAGGGACCCAGGACCTTACTGGGAATGAAGCCAGAAGGCCCAGACCTCCTCCTTATTAGATTTTATAAATAGTGTGGGTTAAAGACCCTGTATTAAAGATAGAGGATCCGCTAGGTAGAGAACTGACCTTGAACAACTCCTGTTTCTTCTGCCTGCCAACTCTACTCCTACCTTGAAGTCCAGATTTTTCTCCAGAGTGTTTTCCTCTCCTTTGTGAGAAAATCATACTACCATTTCTACAGGATATTGGTGTCTGCAGCTTTTCCTCCAAGAATAGCCTTGGATTTCTTTCCTGAAATCATAATTTACACTGCAAAAGAGAAAAAGAGAGTGCACCATTCTGTGCATAATTCTATCGGCTATGGAAACTCTGAAGACAAGGGACGTGGGCCACCTGTCTGGACTCCTTTGTGTGCTTGTTGATTCACCCTGCATGACCACCCTAGGCAGACCTCACTGGCCCTGATTCTTCTATCACAGATGCCCTCTCCTCCACTTCACCTGCCCACTACTGCATCCAAATTGTTGGAATCAATATTTTGTTCAGGTTCAGCAGTCTACCTGGTTGGCCAGGCCTTTAACCCAAGTCCTTTGCCCACAAACATTGTAAAAGCTGGTAAGAAGGCATTCTGTGGGTTCTAGTGTTATTCCCAACAAAAAGTCCTCCTTATTCCTCAGTATTTGAGTGAATATGAGAAACTGGCATTTTCTAGCTTTCTTGGAGTTTCAGTTCACTTGGTAGATTTGAATCTTTGTACAACCAACTTGAACAGTCTAAAGAACTAGAAGGAGACTCATGGGGCTATCCTCTCCAATAAAGAAGTATTTTCAATATCAAACAACCCTTCCCAGAGCTTGTAGTAGCAAGAATGATCTGGGGGAATCTTGGATGCCTACCACAAGGTTAGATACTGGGGGAGAGGGAGGCATTAGAAAGCATGATTCTGGCTGAAGTGGAGTTGGAGATATAAATTCACATGGCTCTTAATGTGTTGGGGGGCCACAGATCCGTTGAAATCCGTTGAAAGCTATGAATGCTCTCACAGAAAAATGCACATATACATAAAATTTTGTGCATAATTCTCAGTACTCATGCCCCACCCCCCACCGCCATTTGGAAACCTGTCTCTGGACCCTGACTATAAAAGTCCCCAACTTAGATAAATAAATGAAAAATAATATACAATATAAACAAGAAACAAGAAAACAAGAAAAAGATCAGGAGCTAAATTAAACAGTAGATGTATGAATCTGTATAAACTTACTGTAAATGCTAGAAGGACTTCAGAAAATGTGACCAACATTGAAAGTCTCTGAAAATATGATCTAGGGGTTGTGTGATGCAGATGAGACTTGTCTGGATCCTTGACTTCCAAGGCTTTCTTGGTATTTGCCTTTGCTCCATACTAATATTACATGTAAGGTATTACTCGATATCCAATAAATACTTTTTTTGAGATGAATGAACTTGAATTCCTCATATGGGCACCATATCTTTGCTGCCCTGTGTCGTTTGGTGCGAAACACCCCAGGAGGGCAGTGAGTCTGCTTGAAGGTAGGTGTGGAGTTCCACTTAGGAAAGGACTCAATGCTTCCAAGAGTTGTGCAGAAAAGCGTCTGAGTCCTGGGTAGAAGGAAACCAGAAAAACTTGAAACAATCAGGAACTATTTTATTTGGTTTTTAACAGCAAATACAAGTTTAAAGTATAGCTTGACATCAATTTAAAATTTAGAATTACAGCATTCTGAATGTTTTCCTTCAGCCAATATTCATGGAGAGCCTGTTATATTTTAGATGTGTGCTAGACACTACAGATCTAGATTTTTGCAAAAATGAACATGACAGACCTGAATCCTGTCCTCACCCAAATTAATCCAGAAGTGACTACAGAGGCCACCTCCCTGGTCATTCTGTAAACGAAGAAAGCAAGACCCAGTGAAAGGGGTCATAATTTTCCCAAGATCACACAGCTAATTAGGGACACAGTTATGACCAGAACCCAGGACTTCTGGCCTTCCAGGAACACAATCATCTTAGTAAGAATTTGATGATAAAATTGGGGGATTACAATATTTCTCCATCAAACATTTCATTAAACTGTTTTTTTTCTTTTTTGAGACAGAGTCTCCTCTGTCACCCAGGCTGGAATGCAGTGGTGTCATCTCGGCTCACTGAAACCACTACCTCCTGGGTTCAAGTGATTCTCCTGCCTCAACCTCCCGAGTAGCTGCAACTACAGGTGTGTGCCACCACGCCTGGCTAATTTTGTATTTTTAGTAGAGATGAGGTTTCACCACGTTGGCCAGGCTAGTCTCGAACTCCTGACCTCAAGCAATCTACCCACCCCAGCCTCCCAAAGTGCTGGGATTACAGAGAAGAGCCACTGCACCCGGCCAAGCATTTTATTTAGCATCTACCATTTTCTGTACCAGTCCTTGGCTAAGTGTCCAAGATACCGAAATGTATGATACACAACTTGACCTTCTAAGATACGGCAGCTAAAGTAAATTTGATTGTAGAAGCCAATGATTTGATAACAAAGTGGCTTTTTATATGGGCAAGCTCTGCCTAAACAAACAAAAAACCTTAATTTAGGGGATCACAGCCAATTGTTGAGAGGAAAAACAGGAAAACAGAAAAAGGAGACAAATGGCAACGGTCAAAATGTAGAGCAGAAATTGAGCCGTGTTGTGGCGGTTTCAGTGTTTTACTCGAAAGGGGTTGGGTTCCCCTTTGCAACCTTGTAAACCACACTGTCAAAGAACACCAACCCGTTTGGGAACCTGCACAGCTGCAGAGCCAAGTCAGCATTGAAAGGGAGTGAAAGGATAGCATCAAAAAGTTCAGTTACTGGGGTGGGGTAAGAAGACCTGACCATAAATACTTTGGCCAGATAGAATTTCTAACACATTGCAGTGCCTGGGGCTTGCAGGTGGGCCTTTGAAATCTTTCCTCAGGGCTTGGCAACAGTGTGGTGCCTCTGTTCATGCCTTTATTGATGTATCCATTAGAAAGTGACATGATTTGCTTACTAAGTTTCTGTTTAATTTGCATCTTAATGTCCTATCATTAAGATAAAAATACAGACATAGGGAATTGAGTAATTTAGAAATTCCCTCTGGGAATTTGGCAACAGGACTGTGAACATGGAAGGCTGTAGCCTGGAAAAGTGGGTATCTGAGCAGATCCACACCTTGAGAAGTGTTTGGAAAAGAACCTACCTGCCGCAGCATCTCACCTGAAAGTCCGAGGTGCAGGTGCGTGCCATTAGCAGCATGTATTTTATGTCAGACGTAGATGCTGGCCAGGGTCAGTTCTTCACGTCTCCAAGAAGCCTGTGGTGTTTGTTTGTTTTCCTCCTTGTGTTTTCTGCCTACAGAGGTTTGTAGACACTGCCACGGTGTTTGCCTCCAGATCCACAGGCAATTTTGCTTCAGAACTATCTGTGGTTTGGGCACCTCAGTAGTGGAATAACATAAGGAAAACAAGGGGAGCCAAACAGCCCGGAGTTTCAATCTTTCCATGAGTTATGCAACATCTCTGAATCTTAGTGAGTCTTATCTGGAAAATGGCTATCATAGTTAATTTGAAAAATTGTTGTGAAGCCTAAATGAGTTAATAAATGAGTTAATATACTTACAATGCCTAATAGGTTACACAAGTCAGCAGAAGCCTAAAATCATCCATGTTCTTCGCTTTCCTGATAGCACCTCTTTGGCTTCTGAACTTCTCTGACTTCCAAATGAAGCTCTATGAGGACCCAATGGAGGGCTCTTGATCATCCAAAATGCATTTTTCTCTGGCCCACTCTCCAGAATGAAAGTTGATAGCCTAGAATGGCTGCTTCTTGTAAATGGGCAAAGAGCATTGAACGGCTTAAGTCATTTTAGGAAATAGCTTGGTTCAGCCCCACTCTTTCCTCTCTCCAGAGCTGAGAGCCCCAGCTGTGTGTACACAACATGGGGGGTTGAAAGTGCACTAGAGAGCACGTCATTCAACCCTCTCCATTTAAAGATGAAAAAATTGAGAGTGGGAAGGATGGAGGGATGTGCCCAAAGCCATGTAGCTACTTAGTTGCAGAATTGTGAGAAGATCTAATCTCCTGTTTTTATGGAAATGTCATCATTTTCAAAGGACTTTCATGATTTTTACTTTATTTCATCCTCGTGGCAAATTTAAGAAGAGGAAGAAAGTAGTGTTATTCCCATTTTACAGATGAGTAAACTGAAATTTAAAGAGGAAGCAAAATGTAGGCCTCAAACCCAAGTCTGTGAATTCCAGGCCCCACTCAACTGCCAATGCTTTTTCTTTTTTTGAAAGAGACAGGGTCTTGCTCTGTCACCCAGGCTGGAGTGCAGTGGTGCAATCACGGCTCACTGCAGCCTCAAACTCCTGGGCTCAAGTGATCCCTTCACCTCAGCCTCCCTAGTAGCTGGAACTATAGGCACACGCCATCACATCCGGCTAATTTTTAATTTTTTTGTAGACACAGGATCTTCCTATGCTGCCTAGGCTGGTCTTGAACTCCTGGGCTCAAGTGATCCTCCCACCTCAGCCTCCCAAAGTGCTATGATCGCTGGCATGAGACACCATGCCTGGCAATGCTTTTTTCATTAGCTCTGAAAAGTGTAGCCATGGCCCAGACCCAAGATACCTCACATATCACAGTAAGGAGGAAAGGAAGGAAAATGCTCACATTAGTCCTTAAAGGCAAAGGACCACACCTTTAATTACTACCAGTAATTAAAAGTTGCTTCCTTGTTTAAACCTATTTGCTGCCTCTGTGCTAGATGAAAGCTTTCTCACTCAGCATACGTGGAGAAAACATAGTGGTGTTTCCAATAATGCCACAACAAAGGGCCATACTGAAATGAGTACAAATCCACTTCAGTTCCCTCCTTTAGTGCTTCATGTATTTAAATTATATTATATGGCAGAGAAACTTCATTTGTTAAATACTTGAAGCTCAGTTTTAATCAGCTGTATATGTGATTTGGAAATACCACAAATTAAAAAATCTAAATATCACTAGTAGATGTTAACTATATAGAAACTACTACTAGATAGTCACACTAAAAAAATGTTAAGGCCAGGCACAGTGGCTCACGCCTGTGATCTCAGCACTTTGGGAGGCCGAGGCAGTCGGATCACCTGAGGTGGGGGGTTCAAGACCAGCCTGACCAACATGGAGAAACCCCATCTCTGCTAAAACTACAAAATTAGCTGGGCATGATAGCTCATGCCTGTAATTCCAGCTACTCAGGAGGCTGAGACAGGAGAATTGCTTGAACCTAGGAGGCGGAGGTTGCGGTGAGCTGAGATTGAGTCATTTCACTCCAGCCTGGGGAATAAGAGCAAAACTCCATCTCCCAGAAAAAAAAGAAAAAAAGTTAAAATGTGAACATTCAGGGCTGTTTACACCCTATTTGGATTTTTGTTTTATGAGTCAGTCTCTACAAATGCCTGGCTAAAGCACGTTCACTTATAAACACTCTGACAAAGGTACACCAGAATGATGTGGATGACAGACAGTATGGATTCAAGTAAGATTTCATTTTTCCTTTTCCTCAAAAACCTGCATTCTGGATATCTTTTCTGTTACATTTAAAACTTTGTCCCTCAAAGCAGGCAATGATGGCCACATTAGAAGTAATAATTCAAATCATCCTTGACAATTAAGGTTACCTATCCATGAACTACAAAACCTGTTACTCAAAACAATAGAGTGAAGAAGAGCTACTGTTCTGCCCGGACCGCAGATGAAACGAACCAGCCATGTGAGAGGCCCGTGCTGTGAAAGTGAGACTGTCACCACCCTGGCCTGCATTAATGGAACCACAGGCACCAGGAGAAGAGAATGAGATCCTGCCTGACTCTGCAAGCCAAAGCATATCCATGGCATTTCTTCCAGCTCTGGACATCCAAGTTTAAAAAGCTTGAGGCTGCTCTAGATAGAAAAATACCTGGAAGGACAGATGAGGAAGGCGAAATGCTCTATACAGTGGCAGATCCAGGTTTCGTAGGGTCTAAAGCTGGTGATAATACAGTAGGAGTGAGAAGGGGAGAATCTTCTTGAAGAAAATGAATGCAAAATTACAATGACCAAAGTAAATAGGAATTTGACTATTTATTTTGAATGAGAAAATAGATCACAATAAATCATTAGAGACTTCAGGACTGAGGTCACTTTTCTTCTGAGAGCTCTAGACAGCTTACCAGAGATACGTAGGCAGAAATGGATTCCTGGTGGGAACCTGGCTTCCCCTCCCCTCCTAGGACTCTGTAACTCTCAACATTCATGGGCTTGCTGGGGAGAGGCCCTAAAGCCTGAGCTGTGACCGCTTCACAGTTAATCTTCCTCTGGTTGTGTATGTGTGTGTGCGGGAAGGGAAGCAGCCTTCAGAACATTGCTGGGAAGGATGATAGTAGCTGTGTTCAAGGACTAAGTGTTTGTTTCTCTGGTGTTCCTGGAGATAGAACTCCGGCCCACAGTAGAAACTGCAGCAAGGTAGATTTGAACAACAGTATAAAAACTCAAACACCGGAATTGTTCATCCACAGAATTAACTTTCTGGCCATGAGGGAAGAAAAGCAGAAATGGATTTATTGCCTTGCAGAAGGCTGTAACCCAGATCTCTTCTTGGTAGAGCTTAGTCTAGAATTTAATCTTGAAAGTCTTTCAAACTCTCAAGCTCTGTGTCATTCTGTTATGGTCATCTGTCCCTTTTACCTTCTCTGTTTTTTTTATTTATCCTGCTCTTGGAGACCCCAGGTTTCTTTCAGGGGAAACTGCCTCCTCCCACAGCCAGCAGTGTGGTTTGCAAGAGCTCATGTCCTCCTCTCCAGGCCCAGGGTGGACATACGTTCTAGTTCTAGCCACCAGAACGAATCCAAAGAGTGCGCTCAAGTCAATCAGCGAAAAGTTAGGGTTTTGTTTTTTTGTTTTTTGTTTTGTTTTGTTTGTTTGTTTGTTTTGAGATGGAGTCTTGCTCTGTCGCCCAGGCTGGAATGCAGTGGTGCGATCTCGGCTCACTGCAACCTCATCTCCCGCGTTCAAGCGATTCTCCTGCCTCAGCCTCTCGAGTAGCTGGGATTACAGGCAAGTGCCACCACGCCTGGCTATCTTTTTTTTTTTTTTAAGGCGGATTTTCGCTCTTGTCGCCCAGGCTGGAGTGCAGTGGCGTGACCTCGGCTCACTGCAATCCCGGGTTACAGCGATTCTCCTGCCTCAGCCTCTTGAGTAGCTGGGATTACAGGCACCCGCCACCACGCCCAGCTAATTTTTTGTATCTTTAGTAGAGATGGGGTTTCACCATGTTGGCCGGGCTGATCTCAAATTCTTGACCTTAAATGATCCGCCCACCTAGGGGCCTCCCAAAGTGCTGGGATTATAGGCATGAGCCACCGCACCCAGGCCAAGAGTCAGTCTTGAAACTCTGGGCGTTCCCATATGAACAGAAGAGCTCTCTTCTGGCTGGAGTTGCTGAGCCAGAGGATGCAGGTCTGAAACTTTCAGAAATTATCATCTTGCCTGTATGAGCCACCAAAAAGGCAAGCAGAGCCGAGAGATGGAGACATGCAAATTTGCAGGCAGTGTGGAGAACCTGAAGTGAGCCATACCTGAGTTACAGTTCCTGAACTTTGAGCCAGTAAATTCCTATTCCTGCGTTTCTCAAGATAGTTTGAACTGGACATGACTGACTCACTATTAAGACCTCAAATTCATCCCAAAGACCTAATGCCCCTGACTTTTTGAGTAAACACCCTTTAGCTCTTATTTCTAAGGAGACCATGTTTGGTCACATTTTATAGTATTTTAGATATTTAAAAGCATTTCGATTGTTTATTTTTGTTGGCATTTTGAATTTTTAGCCCACTTTTGGAATCACAGTGCTATTATCAATGGAAAGTTCTGGTGTGCAGTTTTCGTTCATGTGACATCTATGATAGGGTTTCATACTTTTGAATGTAGGTAATCAAACTTTCCCACTTAGGAGCCTAAGGTGATGTATGTGTTTATCTTTGGAAAGTATGTGGAGAATTTTGCTATGGCAGGTATTCCAAGTATTTTTCATCTTGATCACTAAACAAGATTTATGTTCTCACTCACAGAGGATGACAAAGCTAATAAATTAGACGTGCTGACAACCCTTCAATAAAGAAACTGTTTTTCTACAGTTAACAGTCCTTTTAGGTATTAATAAGCTTACTTAGTTTTAATCATCTTGTCATAGGCAAAACTGTCTCCTAAAGAATATAAACCCTAAGGAAAACAAACCATATTAAAAATGTTTTTTTTCCTTACATTGAAATTCCTTAAGTGAAACACATATGCAAAATCAACATGCTATATGGGCAATCCCTACTTAGCATGGCAGAGCAGAACTACAAAAATGACCAAGAAGCTGTAACCCCACAAAGCATTCTTAATAACCACGAAAAAAAATACAATTGATTTTTGACTTTAAGAATGTTTTTGTCAAAGCATTAAAATTGATCATACTATCAATTACAAATGTATAAGGAAATAAAAAATAGTAAAAGTAGCATGTATTTAGTACAGTGTCATTTAAAACATGAGAAACATTGAGAATTAAAGTACTTTACTTATAAGAAACTTAACAGTAGTTTGAAAAGTGCTTCTCTGCTTTCACCATACTGCTTGCCATATGAAGCAGGCATCTTTTCTATAGGGTTGGTGAATTGTCAGGCTTCTTTCTAAGCATGCATCAGCTTCCAACCTTTTATCGACTACATTTGTAATTGTGTGAATTATTTCCAGGCATTATTTTAATGTGAATTTTTGGCTGCATCACTTTCTCTGAGATTTCATCTTTTTCATCATAATGAAATGGGTGGTCATCTTTGGAATGCTACCTACAAATCAAGTCCCACGACTCTATCAACTTTGAATAGACCTACTTAAGTTCCACAGAGAGTTATTTTGAAACTGCAACTCAGAAGTCAAGTCTATGTTAGAGATTATAGGGTTTTATGAATTTTCAGTGTGTCTTCTTTAGATTAGAAATATAGAGAAGCCACATTATTTAGCATGACACAAATGGCTTTGAATAAATGGCTTTAGTGATGTCAGAGGACACTTTATGAAAATATTTATTTTATTTTGAAGGAGTACGGCAGGTGGCACGATGGGAAAGGTGGTCTTTGAGAACATCCTATTTATTGTTCTGCACTTGGCTTGCTCCCAGTCAGTGTGATCAAAAACAGACAGGGCACACGTAATCACACAAGGCTAACCCTCTCTAGGAACTCTCCTTAATTGCCTGAAGCATTGACAGGTCAATAAAAGTTGTTTGAAAACTTCAGGTGTTTTCCCAGATGCCAGTTGTCAAAATGTTGCTAAGTTATTCTCTCTGCCTCTTTCCCACTGGTTTCCCCTTTCCATAATTTCTGCCCTAGAGGCAAAATTGATGAGCAGCAATAGTCAGTAAGAATACATTTTTAAAAAATTTTTGAGACAGGTTCTGACCCTGTTACCCAGGCTGGTGTGCAGTGATACAATCACGGCTCACGGCAGCCTTGACCCCCCTGGCTCAAGTGATCCTCCCACCTCAGCCTCTTGAGTAGCTGGGACCACAGGTATGTACCACCACACTTGGCTAATTTTTGTACTTTTTATAGAAGTGGGGTTTCACCATGTTGCCCAGGCTAGTCTTGAACTCTTAGGCTCAAGCGATCCTCCTGCCACAGCATCCTACAGTGCTGAGATTACAGGTATGAGCCACCATGCCCATCTGCAATATTTTAAAGAGCTGTCAAAAACACTTTCAGAGATATTAGTAACTGTTTGCTATGTAAACAATCAACTTTTAACCACCATCTCTTTAACTGTCCTTTTTTCTTTCAAAAAATTTTGTATCAATTCCCATCAAGCTACCAATGAGTTTCTTCACAGAATTGGAAAAAACTGCTTTAAAGTTCATATGGAACCAAAAAAGAGCCCGCATTTCCAAGACAATCCTAAGTCAAAAGAACAAAGCTGGAGGCATGATGCTACTTGACTTCAAATTATACTACAAGGCTACAGTAAACAAAACAGCATGGTACTGGTACCAAAACAGAGATATAGACCAATGGAACAGAACAGAGTCCTCAGAAATAATAGCACACATCTACAGCCATCTGATCTTTGATAAACATGAGAAAAACAAGAAATGGGGAAAGGATTCCCTATTTAATAAATGGTGCTGGGAAAATTGGCTAGCCATAAGTGGAAAGCTGAAACTGGATCCTTTCCTTACTCCTTATATGAAAATTAATTCAAGATGGATTAGAGACTTAAATGTTAGACCTAATACCATAAAAACCCTAGAAGAAAACCCTGGGAATACCATTCAGGACATAGGCATGGGCAAGGACTTCATATCTAAAACACCAAAAGCAACGGCAACAAAAGCCAAAATTGACAAATGGGATCTAATTAAACTAAAGAGCTTCTGCACAGCAAAAGAAACTACCATCAGAGTGAACAGGCGACCTACAGAATGGGAGAAAATTTTTGCAATCTACTCATCTGACAAAGGGCTAATATCCAGAACCTACAAAGAACTCAAACAAATTTACAAGAAAAAAACAAACAACCCCATCAAAAAGTGGGCAAAGGATATGAGCAGACATTTCTCGAAAAAAAACATTCATACAGCCAACAGACACATGAAAAAATGCTCATCATCACTGGTCATCAGAGAAATGCAAATCAAAACCACAATAAGATACCATCTCACACCAGTTAGAATGGCAATCATTGAAAAGTCAGGAAACAACAGGTGCTGGAGAGGATGTGGAGAAATAGGAACACTTTTACATTGTTGGTGGGATTGTAAACTAGTTCAACCATTGTGGAAAACAGTATGGCAATTCCTCAAGGATCTAGAACTAGAAGTACCATATGACCCAGTCATCCCATTACTGGGTATATACCCAAAGGATTATAAATCATGCTGCTATAAAGATACATGCACACGTATGTTTATTGGGGGACTCTTCACAATAGCAAAGACTTGGAATTAACCCAAATGTCCATCAGTGACAGACTGGATTAAGAAAATGTGGCACATATACACCATGGAATACTATCCAGCCATAAAAAAGGATGAGTTTGTGTCCTTTGTAGGGACGTGGATGCAGCTGGAAACCATCATTCTCAGCAAACTATCGCAAGAACAGGAAACCAAACACCGCATGTTCTCACTCATAGGTGGGAACTGAACAATGAGATCACTTGGACTCGGGAAGGGGAACATCACACACCGGGGCCTATCACGGGGAGGGGGCAGGGGGGAGGGATTGCACTGGGAGTTATACCTGATGTAAATGATGAATTGATGGGTGCTGACGAGTTGATGGGTGCAGCACACCAACATGGCATAAGTATACATATGTAACAAACCTGCACGTTACGCACATGTACCCTAGAACTTAAAGTATAATAAAATAAAAAATAAAAAAATTTAAAAATATAGACCTAATAAAAAAATTTGTATTAAATATTGAATACATATAAAAATATATTTATATCATATGTGTAAGATGTAAAGAACAATAATGAAGTGAATACTCATTCATAAACATTACCAGTATCCCAAAAAGCCCACATGATCCTTCTTACTGCTCCACCTTTCCTTCTTACAGAGGTAACCTCTATTTTAAATTTATTTGTATTATTCCATATATAATCCCTACATTTTATATGCATGTATCCCTAAATCATATGATTACATATTGTTTGATTTTGCATGTTTTTGTATTTAGTATAAATGTAAGTATACTGTGGGTTGTCTTTTGCTTTTCCTCCCATTATGTTATTATGTTCCTGAGATTTACCCTGTGAATGCATGTAGCTGCTATATGGTTTTAAAATGTATGAATTTACCATGATTTATTTACCTATTCTACACTGCTGCATATTTGGATAGTTTCCTTTGTTTTTTTTAGGCATTGATGCTATAAACTATTTTGTATGGGTCTCACACTACATCAGTGCAAGAGATGCCTTAGGGCAGTAGATCTCAAATTTCAGTATGCCTTTTAATTTCCTGGAACACCTACAAACCTTGCAGACTCATCCCTGAGAATTCTAAGACTCGTTCTGAGGTGGAGTCCAGGAATCTGCATCTTGTAACCTCTCTGTTGATTCTGATGCGCGTGGTCCACTGACCCCTTTGAGAACCACTACTGATGTACATACTGAGGGGTACAATGCCAGATTGTAGGGTATGCGATCTGTAACTTTACTATGAAATTCCAAATTTTCTTTTAAAGTGGTTCTACCACTTATACTCCCACTGAAAAGATGTGAATTTCCGTTGTTTCACATCTCAAAATTTTTAATGTTTCTTAATCCTGAGAGTATAAAGTGGTATTTCATTGAGATTTTCCTCGAGTCTGGATTCTAATCCTTTGTAAATTGCCTTTCACTTTCTTTATAGTGACTTTGATGAAAACTTTTTAATTTGAAGTGATTTAAATATATATTTTCCACTATGGAATGCATGTTTTTAGAATTTTGTGTAAGAAATTTTTCCTGTCTCTTATTTATAAAGATCTTCCCCTGTGTTGTTTTCTAAACTAAAGTTTTGCCTTTCATATTTAAGTATTTAATCCACCTGGGATTCATTTTGTGTGTGCTATGAAGCAAGGATTCAAATTAATTTTTTCCATATGGATAATCATTCATCCCAGTACCTTTTTTATGAGTTACTTTTTATTGGAATTGTATTGCATCTACATAGATCAATTTGGGAGCACTGACATATATAATACATGAATTTTCTTATTCACATATATAGAATACTCCCATATTTATTTTAAATTGTCCTTCAGTAAACTTTCATACTTTTTGGTATAAAGAGTTTACACACTGTTTTGTTGCATTCATTTCTAAAACCTTTATATCTTTGCTGTTTTCACAGATTTTATCTTTTTAAAATTGTATTTTCTAAATTTGTTGCTTGTATAGAGAAATAAAATTGACTTCCACATTGATTTGGTAGAAACCTACTATATTTTTTGTTAATATTAATAATTTCTTAGATAATTTTTCTCTGTACAAAAACCAGTATCATTTATGAGCATTTTTTCATTCTTAAACTTTGTAGCATATCTTTCTCTTGCCTTGTTAGCTAGGAAGACCTTCAGGAACGCATTATATAAAAATGGTATGGAAGAGGATATCACTATTTTGCTCTTGATCTTTCACAAATCAGTATGATATTTACTATAAATTACATATAAGTACTCCTTGTAATATTAAGGAATTTCCCACCTATGCTTACTTTGCCCTATTTTCTATTTCTGTAAAAGTATACTTATTTGAACCTTAAATAATTATCAGAACGTCTCTGAAAAACCACTTGGCCTGGCATTTTCTTTATATAGACCATAGCTATCAATCGAGTTTCTGGAAGGTTTATACTATTTAAGATGTTTTTTGAGTTTGTTTTTGGTAAGTTTATTTTTCTGGAAGTTTGTCCATTTTATCTGAGTTTGCAATTTTATTGGCATATATTTAATCATCAGGCTGTTTATTATCTTTTACATTTCTGCTGCTCCTATATTTATGTCTCCATTTTCATTCCTAATTGCGTTTATTTATGCCATCTATCATTTTTTCATGGTCAATGCTGCTAAAGGTTTGTCAATATTATTAGTTATTTTCAAAGCACCAATCTTTGACTTTGTTGATCCTCTTTATAAATATAAAAAAAATAAATATTTCTACTTCATTAATTTTCACTAGCATCTTCAGTGTTTTATTTTCATTTAGTTGATGTTCATTCTGTTCTTCTTTTTCTAACATCTTGAGAGAGATAATAGTGTGAGATATTTTTAAACCTTCCTCTGACAATATACAGCTATAAATTTGCCTCTAAGTAGTTCTTTGGCAATACTTCACAGGTTTGGGTATGGATTACTTTTATTTCTTCCACTTCTAATTGATTTCTTATTTGGTCCATGAGTATGGAGAAGTATATTTCTTAATTTTTAAACTTTTGGTGCTTTCTAATTATCCTTTTGTTACCCTTTTTTTTTTTTTTTTTTTTTTTTTTTTTTTTTTTTTTTTTTTTTTTTGAGACGGAGTCTCGCTCTGTCGCCCAGGCTGGAGTGCAGTGGTGGGATCTCAGCTCACTGCAAGCTCCGCCTCCCGGGTTCACGCAATTCTCCTGCCTCAGCCTCTCGAGTAGCTGGGACTACAGGCGCCCACCACCACGCCCGGCTAGTTTTTTGTACTTTTTTAGTAGAGACGGGGTTTCACCGTGTTAGCCAGGATGGTCTCTATCTCCTGACCTCGTGATCCGCCCGTCTCGGCCTCCCAATGTGCTGGGATTACAGGCTTGAGCCACCGTGCCTGGCCCCTTTTGTTACTTTTTAACACAATTACATTTTGCTCACAGAACATGAATTTTGTACACATTTGTTTATGATTATGTATGAGTACAATTTTGCATGTTCTATGTAAGTTTGGAAATTGTGGTTGCCAGAATAATGATCTCCCAAAGATGCCTATGCCCTAATGCCTGGAATATGTTAATTATGTTGTGATATATGCCACGCACAAAAAATCTTTGTAGATGTGTTTAAGATTACAGACCTTGAAATGGGGAGATTATCACAGATTATCCAGATGGGCCCAATCTAAATATATGAGCCTGTAAAAATGGACAAACGTCTTCTGTTAGTCAGAGATGTGACAAAAGAGAAGACAAGAGAGATGAGTGTATGAACTCAAACACCGTTGCTACCTCTGAAGACACAGGGCTCTATGAGCAAAGGGTTGTGAAGTGACCTCTAGAAGCTGAGAACTACCTCAGGCCAACAGCCAGCAAGAACAGGGACATCAGTCCTACAACTTCATGGAACTGAACTCTGCCAACAGTCTACATGAGGCTAGGAGCAGATTCTCCCCTAAAACTCTCAGTAAGGAAAACAGTCCTGGTACCTTGGTTTTAGCCTGGTGAGACCTGTATGGATTTCTGACCTATAAGACTGTGAGATAATAAGTCTGTGTTGTTTTAAGCTGCTAATTTGGTGTTATTTGTCATGGCAGCAATAAAAACTGAAACAAAAAGGATGTGTGTTTTCTAAGTATTGAATGCAGTGTATTATTTATCCATTAGATAAAGGTTGTTAATTACACCTGGAAGATCAACTGCACAGTTACTTATTGTCTGTCTTATGACTAATTGAAAAAAGATAAAAGTGGATTTTTGTTTGTTTCTCTCTGTAAGTCTGTCAGTTTTTGTTTTATATGTCTTGAAGCCACGTTATTAAGTAAATAGTTATTAAGTATTGTTACAGCCGTCATATTTTTTTAATCCACTCTAAAAATCTTTGTTCTTTAACTGGATAGGTTAGTCTTGTGTACTTATTGAGGTTAATGGTCGGTTTGGATTTATTTATGCCCCCTTATTTTGTGCTTTTCATTTGTCCTTCCAGTTGTTTCCTTTTTTCCCTCTTTCCTTGCCTTTTTTAAGGTTTTAATCATATATCTCTTTTGCTCATTCTCTTTTTATTCTCTTTTAAGTTGGAAATTTTGTACTCCATTTATATGCTTTTAGTAACCACCCTGAACATTTTAACATAAGTAATTAATTTTTAAAATACGAAGTTAATATTTTTACCCTTCTCAAAAATAATATAAGGAATTTAGACTATTTTAATCTTGATCATTTCACCCCTAACTTATTTCCTATTTTCTTCCTATATTTTAATTTGTTTAATTTAAAGAAAAATAATTTTTTTACTAAAAAAAATAGACGCAGGATCTCATTGTTTTTCAGGCTGGTTTTGAACTCCTGGACTCAAGCAATTCTCCTGCCTCACTTATGTTTTAATTTTATCTTATTTTTTACTGATCCCACAAATTAAACAGCTATTTTTAAAGTAAATTTCCGCTGAGTTTTGACTGTATATTTATTAGGATTTTTTTGCTTATCTTTTCTCCTTGAAAACTGTACTTTCATTTGGGACCATTTATTTTCTCTGCCCGAAGTTTATCACTTGGAATTTTCTTTCATGATGGTCTTTTAATAGAAAACTCTGATTTTGCTGGGATAAAAATATCTTTACTCTGCTCCTGGAGGATAATTTTATTGGGTATACAACTGTATTTTAATGTTTTTTTTCCTCTCAGAATATTAGATCATTTTACAGTCTTCCAGACTGCATTATGGGTTGAAAAGCCAGCTGTTAAATCTAAGTGTCATTCCTTTGGGAATACTTTCCATAGCTGGTTTTAATAACTCCTTGTCTTCAATGTTATGCAATTTTAGTTTGCTGTCCACATATAAGTTTCCTCTTGTTTATCCTGCTTGAGATTCCTTAGGCTTTTGGAATATGACAGTTGGTGTATTTTGTCAGTTCTGAAAATTTTTCAGTCATTCTGTCTTGAATTTCTCACAACTTTCTTTCACCTCTCTTGCCATAACTCTGATTAGGTATAAGTAAAATGTTTTCATCCCATATTCTGTGTCACTTTCTCTTTAATATTTTCAATCCTTTAAAATCATTTTGCTCATCTGTGCTTCACTGTGAATAATTTCTTCAACTCTGTCATTGCGCGAGTTCTCTCTTTAGCTGTATCTAATTTATCCATTGAGTTTTAATTTCAATTATTTGATGTATGCATTCTAGGAATTCCATTTGGTTCTTTTTCAAATCTACATGATCATTTTTAAGATTCCATGTGCCTTATTTTTATATTAAACATATTAAAATGCAATTATTTTTATTTGGAACCTAAAATTCCAATATTCCATTGATCGTTATTTTTCTTAGTTGTCATCCACAATATATTGTTTTGCTTATTATTATTATTATTATCTTTTTACTGTGAGCTCAGATTTCATGGAGAGTTTGAAAGCCTTAGTTTAAGGTATCTTCTTCTACAGAGGGTTTAACATTTGCTTCATCCAGTTGCCATACACCATTTTATTTTATTTATTGTTATTATTGTTATTGTTGAGACAGGGTCTTGCTCTGTCACCCAGGTTGGAGTGCAGAGGCATGATCTCAGCTGACTGTAGCGTCGACCTCTTGGGCTCAAGAGATCCTCCTACCTTCAGCCTCCCAAGTAGCCGGGACTGCAAGCATGTACCACTACACCTGGCTAATTTTTGTAGAGACAGGGTTTTGCCATGTTGCCCATGCTGGTCTGGAATGCGTGGGCTTAAGCGATCCTCTTGCCTCAACCTCCCAAAGAGTTGGGATTACAGGCATGAGCCACTGGGCCCGGAAGCCTTACACAATTTTAAATTAAATTTTAGACTTGACCTTTTTCGGAGTATTCTGAAAGTGTCATTTGGGTTGAATGTGGGCTGATTTATGGTTAAGAAAGATTTTTTTACCCTCTTTCCTGACCATCGTTAGTCAGGAAAGACAACTTTCTTTTTGTCCCCCTCTGCAGGTCCTATTTGTCATTCACTGTTTCTCTGATAATTATAACTCTTTAGGATCCCAGATTTATGCAAGGACCTCCTATTTGACTCATCCTACGTAAGCTATAAATTTTATTTCCTGTTCCTCTTTTTCTATGCAGTAGTCAAAATGAAAGTTCAAAGTGACCAAAATACATCAGAAGCTCCCCAGAAAGAAAGGTGAGCTCATTACTCTATGGGTTCCCACTTCCACTGTATTTGGGACATCTGAAGATTCCTTACTTTATTTCCAGCTCAACAATGCATTTCTAAGCAGGCTGTTTGTAATTTACGCAAGGAGATATGTTCAGGGTTTCTACTCCACCATATTGGAAAGGAAATTCCTTCAAACACAAATTATATTCATTTACAGTCTGAAGATTCATTGTTAAGCGCTGGCATATAAAACAATAACAAAACCCAGTCCCTGCTTTAAAACAAGAAAACGACAGTCTTGGTGGCCCGTTCCCTAGGATCTCTTTTTAGGAATACACAACGTTTTATATATTTGATTTACATGAGAAAATATAACCAATATTCTCTCAAAAGAGAGTGTAGTGGTTACATAATGTAAGTGCATAAGTGTTTGTTGAATAAATGCATGAATTAAATATTAATTGATTAATGAAACAAATTAGTGTTGGTTGTGTTATACTTGAGCCTTCTTTTACTGAGCCTGATGCAGTACAAGAAATATAGAGGAGAAGCCATCCAAGCAACTGAAAGAGAGCCGTGTTTACAACCCCTGCAGCACTTCTGTTTTATTTTGCTTTGTTTTGTCCCCGCCCCATAGGTTTTGTTAGCTGTCTGTGGCACTGGTTCTGTAATGAGAACTGAGAGGCATCAGTACATAACATATGTTCAACTGTTCCAGTTGGATTTAATTCAACACATGCAGTAACAACTCTTTCCATCTCCTCCTAATCACTTCCTGATTCTATTTTACACTGCTCAGCCGTATGAAGATGAAGTCTAGTGACAGGCTGACACACTGTGGCACGGGTAGGGGTCGAGGGAAAGAGAAATCCTAGCATTTCTAACTCATGCTTACAAATCCAGGGAGGAGTTAATTTCTGTAAAATTCCTTAGCATGTGGAAACATTTTCAATTTAGTCTTCATGATTCTGACAGACAGGAATTGTTGGGAAGCCTGATGAATAATTAATCTACTACAATGGCAACTAGCAATATTAATATTTTATATCACTGTAAAGCTATGTAAAACCATCCTATGGTTGATAGGTAACTTGGGTTGGGCACAACTTAAAACACTTCTTTACTGAAACGGGAGATTCTTCCTTTATCTCAAATATAATTATCCATTTAAATGTCATGGGTCAGTTTATTAACACCTTATTCATTGGGGTGTAACCTTTATTAGGCTTTATTGCAACCAGAAATTATATCCTACACAAATACAATGGAGATTTAAATGTTCTGGAGAATGAGCTGATGGCTTCTGCCTTTATTGTGTCATACAGTAATGGACCTTGACCAGCAGAAGATTTGATAAGTATAAAATATTACTGCTCGATGCTAATTTGGTCCCTTTTTAATGACTGATAATCCTTGTCGATTTAGTGTGATTGTCACAATCCAGTACTGTTTCCCACCCCAGCTGTGATTGTAACAGGAGCCATTAAGTGTGTCTGCGTAATAAAATTAGTCAGGGAAGCTATGTACTTTGTTTCCGGGCTTTTGGATTTCCATTATAGTAGTGAGGCTTGTTGAAGTGAAAAGTCTGCTGTGAGCTCAACCAAGTCCCCGGCTCCCTGGATGCTAAGCAAAACACTGGCGATGTCTGCATTAAGAAATCTGTTCCTGGCCGGGTGCGGTGGCTCAAGCCTGTAATCCCAGCACTTTGGGAGGCCGAGACGGGCGGATCACGAGGTCAGGAGATCGAGACCATCCTGGCTAACACGGTGAAACCCCGTCTCTACTAAAAAAAATACAAAAAACTAGCCGGGCGCGATGGCAGGCACCTGTAGTCCCAGCTACTCAGGAGGCTGAGGCAGGAGAATGGCGTGAACCCGGGAGGCGGAGCTTGCAGTGAGTGGATATTGTGCAACTGCACTCCAGCACTCCAGCCTGGGTGACAGCATGAGACTCCGTCTCAAAAAAAAAAAAAAAAAAAAAAGAGAAATCTGTTCTTCAAGTCCTAGAAAACTCATTGTATATAAATAGGAACCGTAGATTTTGGGCTAGGAGAGATGGTTTGGTCACTGATTTGCCTAACAAAGCTTTACACAACTCCAAAGCTTAAATACATAAGAAGTTTTTCACAGCCGAAATTTGTATGGTGAAATCTCTCTTCGATGTGGAGATTTATCTCTCCATTGCGAGACTGCTGTATTAAAGAAGTTGGAATTGCTTGACATCTTTGAAAATAATTTAAATGTGTGATTTGATCCCACTATCCCCTTTTGGGATTTATGGGGCCTGAAGGGACAGCAGAGATAAGGACCTCATCACTATGTAAAGGCAGTGAAATAAACAAGTGCATCTGCCTCATTGCCCTTCCCATTCCCTAAGCTTATATTGGATCAAGTTCAGATTGCTTTCTCCTAAAGCTGCTCTGACACGAGTCTTCAGGGTACGATCTCCCTGGAGCCTGCCAGAAAAAAGTAGAGACTTTGTACCAAAGAAGTGTCTGTTTTGCTACTGAACTAAGTAGCCCTCGTTTTAACAGGCCAGAAATGCATATTCTAAATGCTCAGAAAGTCTGGATTGAAAGCAAGAAGGTAATCAAATGTGATGGCAACTTCAGACCTTCCTAGCAGAGGACCGGTTGACACTATTATTAGGTGACAATAGCTAAAATTTTTATTGTTGTTGTTATTGTTTACTAATCCCTCTGGAGTCATTAAAACTTGGGTTATTAGAAATGAAAGTACTTTCTCAGCATTAGACTATAGAACAAGCAACCATTCTTTTTCAACAGTGTTATAGTAAACCAACAGTTCATGGTTTAAAAAAGAAAAAAAGTAAATTAATTAAAAACAAACAAAAACATGTCTGTATAATAAACTGTATGTTATCATCTCTCCTCTGCAGGCTTTCTCTATTTGATCAGAGAATATTAAGCAAAGCTGAGATTTGTTCCATGACAGATTATAGCATGGTGGCATGTCACCCTTTGTCCATTTGCAAGCTCCATTCTTCCTCTCTGGGTTTCAGCCTCTTTCTCTCCCCTTTGTGTGATCAGTGTTGTTGTCTGTCCAGGCAGAGGGCAAAAGTTTCTGCCCCCAGCTAGCAGTCTCCAGAAAGCAGCACATTGCAGGGTCTTTTGAAGAGTGCTGTGCATAGGAGGTAGCCCAAGAGCAGCCTGCCCCTTCTCTATCCCATAGGATGATTGTTATGTCTGTGAGGATTGAAGAGGACACATCTTCTCAATGCCAGAGTAACCTGCAAGGGCTGCCTTAATTTCCAAATGGTGGGTCTCTTAGCCAGACTTCTTGTGATAGTGACAACAAAGGCTACATTTTCCTGGAAACACAGCTTCTCATTTTCCCACCTTGATGCCTACTGCTACTCCCTATTTCCTTGTCTATCCCTCTGCAGATTACAAACTCCTTGAAGGGACTGTCTTGTTCATCCTTATGTCTCCAACCCCTAGCACAGAGCCTGACCATGATTAAGCATGTAATAAATATTTGTCAAATAATCCATTACTCTCTCTGGTCTTTCTACCTATCTGAAACCTGCCCATCCTTGAAATCCCAGATTAAGTCCTCCAGCCTTTTCAGATAATTCCATCCTGGAGCAGTCCCTCAGATGCACATTTACTGTCTATATGGCTCTTTGAGATGTTTGTCAGAAAAGTAATTCTAGCATCTTTACTATTGGTGTCTTGTGTTGCAAATTAAGCTTTATGGGGATAAGTATCTTGTCTCTAATTAAATTGCAAAAGTCTTGATAATTCCATGATCATTTGGTAGTACCTCACAGTGGAATGGTCTCTTAGACCAGTGCTTAACCCGTGGGAAGTGTTTAATGAATGTTAGGTATTAGTTCATCATGCCTACTACGACACCTCTCATTTAGTAAATATGTATGAACTGATGAACAGATTGATCATGGAAAATCTGATAAAGGATACCAGTGAAAAAGCCCTCCCCTTGATTTTAGGTAACTTGCATTAGAACCAAACTATAAAGGTACTGTTTTATAAATGTGTACCATCCATTTTCCTGAAGAGAAGAATAGAAACTCACTCAAGCAAGTAATGGGATGGGATGGGGAATGGGGGAGGGGGATTTGGTCAGTAACTGAGAGGAGGAACTCAGTAACAGTGGTCAGAGCAGGTTCCGTGGAGACAGGAAGTGAGCTCAAGGCAGCCTCAGCAGCCAAAGGTCCTGGGTCTTCTTCTGGGGCCCTGCCAGCTGCTGTCCTGCGCTCTCCTTCCGTCTCCACCCTTGTATGTCTGCTTGCCTCTTTTCCACTAGCTTTCATTCCATCTCAAAGCTTCTGCTCATTCAAGCCTTTAGTTATTCATAACTTTGGCGCTTCACGGTCCCAAATGTCTCATTGGCCTTTCTCTCCCCCAACTGTGGAAATAGACCATTATAAGCCCCAAATCATTTAATTCAGCCTGGGTTAAAATTATAATTGGGTCCATTAGTCATACCTTTCAACAGTCTTTAATAAAATACTTTAAGTGAAGAACTGTTTGACACAAGAGATTTTGAGAATGCAAAATACTGGGATAGCCAAGATCTTTTGTCTAAAAAGAGAAGGAAACCCTGTCTCTACCAAAAATACAAAAATTAGCTGGGTGTGGTGGTGTGCACTGGTAGTCTCACCTACTTGGGAGGCTGAGGCAGGAGGATCACCTAAGCCTGGGGAGGTGGAGGCTGCAGTGAGCCGAGATTGTGCCACTGCACTCCAGCCTGGGCAAAGACGTGAGACCCTGTCTCAAACAAACAAACAAACAAACAAACAAACACAATAGATAAAGAAGATTGGCCTATATTTACATCCTAATTTTCATTAACTTTAAGGTAAATCCATATGTATTTTCTGTATTTTTGTTAACTGAAAACTTTCAATCTACATTTAAATTAAGAAGACCAAAGGACTTTACTATGATACTAAGAGATTTGCTATAACAGTTCTGAGGAACACTGACCTGTAACCTTGAAGCTATAAATATTTGTTAGTGAAAACCACATTTATTAGAATTTTTGTTGTACAGAATTGGATTTGTTTGTCATGCATGATGGGAGACACAAACTATGTTTACTCACCAAACCTGTGTAATTACCACTGAACAAGACCTTATTCATTTAACCATAATTCATTCAGCAAATATAAATGGCCATGCAGATTTTTTCAGTTAAGAAATTTTTTAGAGTCACTTGCCCTTGCAAAATTATCTTGCAAGTAAAATAAGAAGTGACTCTGGTGACTAGTCTTGTAAAACAGTTCCCGATGATCCCTGCTTCCTGGTATTCACACTCGGTGCAGTACCTTCCCTTTGAGTGTGAGCTAAACCAGTGACTTACTTCTAATGAATAACATAGGGCAAAATGGAAAGGCTGTTATGATGGAATTTTTTGTGGTGTCAACTTCAAACACTAACCCAGGTGTTTCTGTGAAGGTATTCTGCAGATGTAATTACAGTTCATTATCAGCTGACTTTAAGTAAGAGCGACGATGCAACATAATTGAGGTGAATGGGATTCAATTTACTGAAAGGCCTTAAGCAGGGCGGAGGCTTCCCTGAAGAGAAAGAAATTTCACCTGTCAACAGCAGTTCAGTCCATGCTAACAGTTCCTTTCTGATGGCCCGTCCTACAGATCTCTGATGTGCCTAGCCAGCCCCCACAATCAGGTAAGCCACTTCCTTGCAATAAATCTCTTCACATGTATCTCCTGCTGCTTCTGCTTCTCTGGTTGAACCCTGGCTGATATAGATGTTACTTCTGAGATAAAGTGATAAAAGACTGACTTTCAACCTGCCTGCATTCTCTCCCTGGCTTTTCTAGCGTGCCTGCTCTGATGTAGAGGGCACCTGGCAAGACACTGGGGGAAACCTCCAGTGAAGAGCCAGAAAGGAACTGAGGTCCTCCATCCAATTGGCTGTCATAAGAAATATCTCTGTTTTTTTATTTTTATTTTTATTTATTTTTTGTGTGTGTCGGGGGAGGACAGAGTTTTGCTCTGTTACCCAGGCTAGAGGGGAATGGCACCATCTTGGCCCATTGCAGTTTCCGCCTCCCAGGTTCAAGTGATTCTCGTGCCTCAGCCTCCCAAGTAGCTGAGACACATGCCACCATGCCCAGCTAATTTTTGTATTTTTTGTAGAAATGGGGTTTCACCATGTTGGCCTTCAAGGTCTGTGAAGAACTGCAGCCTGCCAATACCCACGTGAGTTTAGAAGTGGATGCTACTCCAGTTAAGCCTTGAAATGACTGTAGCTTCAGCCAACACCTGGTTGCAGCCTCATGAGAGATCCTAAGGCAGAGGACCCTGCTGTGCATGACTGGAAACTGTGAGATATTGTTTACTGTTGTTTATAGCCTCTAAGTTCTGGGGTATTTTGTTATGCCACAATAGATAATTAATACAGATTGATTCAAACAAATTGATTTTAAAATACAGTGCAAAATGTCTTTCTTCCAGATAAATTTTTAGCCACTGACAATACCTCCATATTTCCCAATTCATTATCTTAAGAGAGAAAATTTAATTGGTTCAACACATTTAAATAAAAACCTAATAACAGGACACTGAAGCCTGATCATGATCATTGGCTGTCTTTGGGTCAGGTGCCTATCCCTAGTCTAATTAGCTATGGCCAGGGTGGGGAGGGTGGTTGAGACACAGAGCTCTGTGATTGAACTAAGGGCTGATGTTCTGCAAAAGCTGTGAGTGAGATAGTTTCTCTTAGAAGAATCGATGAACCCCAATAGGGAATCATAATGTACATGCCTAGCAAAGAGCCAGAATCATAGAACTGTAAATACACATCAGCTAATGATGATACTCAAAATATTTAACCAACCATCCAGCAAGGGCACCAACCTGAGTGGTCAGTTGGCCAGTCAGAATGGATGCTTGCAGTATATCGTGCTGGTATGTGCAAATGAATACCAGCCCTGATATAAGCCAGACACATTCATGCACATTTATTTTCTTCAAGTATTTAGGTACCAAAAGTGCTAAGGGAATAGGACACAGGTCTGTTGAGCAAACAAAGTTTATATCAAGAAAAGAGGTAAATATTTAAAAACTGAGTTTCTCAAGTAGTGTCTCCCTTTCATTCTCCTTGCAGATAAACTTTTCTTTAAATTTATTTATTTTTATTATACTTTAAGTTCTAGGGTACATGTGCACAACGTGCAGGTTTGTTACATATGTGTACATGTGTCATGTTGGTGTGCTGCACCCATGAACTCGTCATTTACATCAGATATAACTCCCAATGCCATCCTTCCCCCCTCCCCCTCCCCACAATAGGTCCCGGTGTGTGATGTTCCCCTTCCCGTGTCCAAGTGATCTCATTGTTCAATTCCCACCAATGAGTGAGAACATGTGGTGTTTTGTTTTCTGTTCTTGTGATAGTTTACTGAGAATGATGGTTTCCCGCTGCATCCATGTCCCTACAAAGAACACGAACTCATCAGTTTTTATGGCTGCATAGTATTCCATGGTATATATGTGCCACATTTTCTTAATCCAGTCTATCACTGATGGACATTTGGGTTAATTCCAAGTCTTTGCTATTGTGAATAGTGCCGCAATAAACATGCGTGTGCATGTGTCTTTATAGCAGCATGATTTATAATCCTTTGGTATATACCCAGTAATGGGATGACTGGGTCATATGGTACTTCTAGTTCTAGATCCTTGAGGAATCGCCATATTGTTTTCCACAATGGTTGAGCTAGTTTGCAATCCCACCAACAGTGTAAAAGTGTTCCTAGTTCTCCATATCCTCTCCAGCACCTGTTGTTTCCTGACTTTTGAATGATTGCCATTCTAACTGGTGTGAGATGGTATCTCATTGTGGTTTTGATTTGCATTTCTCTGATGACCAGTGATGACGAGCATTTTTTCATGTGTCTGTTGGCTGTATGAATGTCTTCTCAGATAAACTTTTAAACCATGGAATATTTCTTCACAACCTGAAGAATCAGGACCAAGCTCTCAAACTTCCTTAGTGCATATTTCTGACAGGTTGTAGGGGTGACCTCTTGAACATGACCAAGATTTTTTGATTGCTCATCCTATCATGATGTTCTGGGCATCTTTCAGAAATGGAACCCATATTGATGGATTCAATGTATGCAAAATTCCACTATTTATCAGATAGCTGTGATTTCTTCATTTTGCAGGTAGAAACAAGGTTGTGGATTAGATTATGGTACAGCAAATATTCACCTCCTCTCACACTCCCACTTCCCTGGAAAGAATGTGCTTCCTTGTCCCTTTGATGCTGAGCTTGGTTCTGTGACTTGTTTTGGCCTCATAGTAAGTAGAGTGTGCTGTCCTGTGTCTCGACCTGGGCTTGGCCATCCATGTAAGTTGCTTTGGCCAATGGGCTGTTAGCAGACATTATGTAAGACTTGAAACAAGGTTGCATTAGCTTCACTACAGCAAGAACAAGCCTTGAGTAACCACTTGTTTAAGGAGGAGGAGACAAGCAGAGAATTACATCCTAGATCTGGCTTGGAGCCAGAGTAACTGAGTCCTAGATGACCCACAGATATGTGACAAAAAAATGGTGAAAAAAAAAAAGTTTGCTTTTTTTCCATTTGTTTTTTAATCAGTGCTTCTCCAGACAAGATTTTTGTTCAGCCTTTGCTAAGTACATTCCTCCTGACTGTCACAAGGTTATTATTATCTTTTTGGCCAAGACAATGTATTTAACTGTGGCCTTGCAGTGTAACAGAGAAACTCTTCACGGACAAACAGGAGGCAGTCACAAAGAAATCCCGTATGGCCTGCACCACACGCCAAGCTTCAAGTAGCAAATTCACAGATGTGCCCACAGAAGTTTAAGAGGCAGCTTAACAGATGTACAAAGCTGCAGATCAGAGGGGATATAAAGCAGTTAAACTTGCTTAAAGGCACAATGTGTCACCATCTAACAGTTCCATGCATCCTAAGCCCCACCGAGGAGAAACATGCGCAGGCCGGTGCTCCTGGCTGTCGGCATGCGAGGAAGATTACAAAAACGCCATGCTGTGATGTGTTGCCCTCCTGCCTGAGAAGCTACTATTAAGCTGAGTATTTACTGCACCTATTCAGACAGCAGCGGCAGAGCCAAGTGCTACCTGTCTTCTGGTTGGATAAATTAGTTGTGGGTGTCACAAGATTATAGCTGCCTATTGTTCTGTCTGCTGAAGGTGGGAAGAGACAAAAGCCCCCGGCCTGCCCTTGTAATGTTTCCTGTGAAATGCAGGAGGCAGCCTCTTTTCTTCCTGAGTTAATGGCAAAACAAGATCTGGACTGACTATATTAGAGTTTGGGGAATAATTAAAAAGACAACACATGGTAAAGAGATGGGGGAAAGCATTTATTTATAGCGGGAGAGCATGTAGAAAGGAACCTGACAAAATCCAATGTGGGAACCATGAAAGGTGAGCTCCCCGTGCCACTGTACATAAATTGGTGCTGTAATCAGAACAGAAATGCTCGCTAGTCAGTACAGAAATGATCCTCCATTTGTTCAACTCCTCTCAAAATATTTTTTAGATAAATTGTTTTGCCCGTACATTTCCATGATATATGGAGCTATGAACTCTAAATTAGTGTTAACAGAAATTGACAAGCTCTATGTTAAAAAATATCAGCCAGCCGGCCAGCCCTACAGGCTTAATTATGAAAGGAGGGTGTGATGAGCACAACAATCTTGCTTTGAAATTTTACCACATGCAATATAAATAAAAGATTATCTCATCCACTAGTAACCTTATAGATCAAAAGCAAAACAGAAAAGTGACTTTACTGGCTTCTATAATTATTTATATTGCCTGAACAGTTTTGCTGTATTTTGACAAATGCAACAGTTCACATTTTTTGTTGTAAGGCAGAGGGGTGGTGGCCCTACTTTGTGCATCCAGGAAATCACTCCAATTAATATAATATACACTTGAAATGGAGACAGTTTCCCCACATGTCAGACAAGACCATGTAGATTTATTCTTCAGACATCTGTTGAGTACCTACTATGTGCAAGCATTATATGGGTGCTTTTTGAAAAGTGGCCTTTATAATACCTTTATAGGATTTGTATTCTTTTTATGTCCTGAGTTATATGCTTATTTTTTGTTTCCAAAAATGAACCACAGGGCGGGCATGGTGGCTTACGCCTATAATCCTAACAATTTGGGATACCAAGACAGGAGGATCCCTTCAGTCTGGGAGTTCGAGACCAGCCTGCTCAACATAGTGAGACCACATCTCTACAGAATTTTTTTTAAGCCAGTTGTAATGGATATGTACTAGAATTTTTTTTTAATGTCATGATCTGATCAACACACAAATCAGAAATTAGCTTAGACTTCAGCTTTGATGTTCAGTTCCATTGCTCAAACCCCATTTTCCCAATTGGCTGTCATAAGAAATGTCTCTGTTTTTTTATTTTTATTTTTATTTTATTTTATTTTATTTATTTATTTATTTGAGACGGAGTCTCTCTGTGTCGCCCAGGCTGGAGTGCAGTTTATTTTTTTTGTGAGGGAGGGGACAGAGTTTTGCTCTGTTACCCAGGCTAGAGGGCGATGGCACCATCTTGGCTCACTGCAATTTCCGCCTCTCAGGTTCAAGTGATTCTCGTGCCTCAGCCTCCCAAGTAGCTGAGACGCATGCCACCGCGCCTGGCTAGTTTTTGTATTTTTTGTAGAAATGGGGTTTCACCATGTTGGCCAGGCTGGTCTCAAACTTCTGACCTCAGGAGATCTGCCCATTTTGGATTACAGGTGTGAGCCATTGTGCCCGGGCTTCTATGTTTTATTTATCATTTTGGACATTTTTTTGTGCTGCCATACAATTACAGCTACCATGTAATCAGATTAACTCAGGACATTGTTGGTTCGCTTCCACTGTCCAGAATAATTATTAGCAACCCTAAATAGTGTCCCAGTTTGGACAATAAATTATATTTTAACCTCCATATGATGTGCTTTTCTTTCTATAAAAGTGAGGAAGTATCGAATGAGCAAATGCATGAGTGAGTGAATGTATGTTGGTGCGTAGGTGGAGACTGAGAATTACGGCCAACACCAAAATTTGCAGGCTCAGTTGATCTCCTAAAGTACGCTGCCAGAGAAAATTTACTGGAACCAAAAGTGGAATCTTTTTCAGATTAAAGCAAAGGTTTTCAACCTCAAAACTATTGACATTTTTGGCCGGATAATTATTTGTTGTGGAGCTGTCCTGTGCACTGTAAGATATTTAGCAATATCCTTGACCTCCACCACTAAATGCCAGTAGCACTCCCCACCCCAACTGTGACAACCAAAGATATCTCTGGAAATCACCAAATGTCCCCTAGGGAAGGGCAAAATCATTCCCAGTTGAGAACTACTGCATTAAAAAATGGTTGCAAAAGATTTTCTGTATTACTAAAGACAACGAAGAAAAGAAAGACATATTGAAGAATAGAAAATATCAGGGCATTCTACAGATACCCAATATCATGCACTTTTTAAAGTCTACAATGTAAAAAAAAAAAAAATTATTTAAAAATTTAAAATGCCTATAAGACTGGATGCAGTGGCTCATGCCTGTAATCCTAACACTTTGGGTGGCAATGGCGAGAAGATCACTTGAGGCCAGGGATTCAAGACTAACCTGGGTAACACAGTGAGACCCGTGTCTCTATATTTTTTTTTGATTGGCCAGGTGTGGTGGCTTGTAGTCCTGTAGTCCTAGCTATTTGGGAGACTGAGGCAGGAGAATTGCTTGAGCCCAGAAATTCAAGGCTGCAGTGAGCTATGATTGTGCCACTGCATTACAACCTGAGCAACAAATAAGAGCCTGACCCCCCCCCCCCAAAAAAAAAAGCATATAATAAATGAAACTACTGAGAACTCAAAAGCAATTCAGATTCTGGGTTTAGTCCCCACTCATTTATTTTGCTTTGGGAATTCATACTTAGTAATTGCTTTGATTGCTTATATGCTGATAGACATGAACCCAATCAATTCATGTTATTTTGTTGTCTCCTATTTGTAGAGCCAATGGTATAAATATGGAACAATTTATGCCTCTTCTAGACCTCTTGAATGAGAATTGATGAGGGTTTGGGAATTATTCTCTTTCCTTCCCAGCTCCTCCCTAATTTCTAAATGCCAGCTTTTAAAGTGGCTTTGGAAACATATTCAATTCTAGTGCAGAGATTCAGCCTAATCTTTGAGTACAGTGCTGAGAAAACCACCCTCACAGTGCATGTTCTCACTTCATTTCTTTTTGTGGCTTTCCTGAATAAACTAGCTTAAGCAATGTCTTTACTCAAGTCCTATGTTCATTCAGTCCCTGACAGTTTAAAAGAATTAGCTTACTTCTTAGCAAAATTTTAATGATATCTGCAAAATTTTATTTAGTTCTGGTGTAATTACTCAATGGGTAGATTTGAGTTGTCGATACAGGTGTGAATAGACCATGACCTTTGCTCTCCAGGAGCTCACCTGTCCAACAAAATTACCAAGCCTGCCACATATGTAATTTTAATATTCTAATAGTTATATTTTAAAAAGCAAAAAGAAACAAGTGAAATGAATTTTCACAATATATTTTGTTTAATCCAGTGCATCCAAAGTATGTAATTGATATAAAAATTACTAAAGAGATGTTTTTACATTCTTCATTCCTTGTTCTAAATCTTCAGTGTCCAGCACATTCACATTCAACACATCTCAATTTGGATTATACATTTCTTTCTTTCTTTTTTTGGGGGGACAGTCCTGCTGTGTCGCCCAGGCTGGAGTGCAGTGGCGCAATCTTGGCTCACTGCAACCTCCGCCTCCCGGGTATAAGCAATTCTCCTGCCTCACCCTCCTGAGTAACTGGGACTACAGGCATGCACCGTCATGCCCGGCTAGTTTTTGTATTTTTAGTTTCACTATTTTGGCCAGGCTGGTCTCAGACTCCTCCAGACTGGTCTCAAACTCCTGGCCTCAAGTGATCCGACCACCTCAGCCTCCCAAAGTGCTGGGATTACAGGTGTGAACCACCATGCCCAGTGTTGGATTAGTAAATTTCAAGAGCTCAATAAATCACATGTGGCTAATGGCTACTGTGTTGAACAGTACAGATCTGGGGCAGTGGTCTCCAAAGTTTGGTGCCCCTTACAGCTCACCAGAGCTTGAGAAGAAAATATATTTACTGGGATCAGGTTAAATTTATAGGCTAACTGGGAGATAATTAACATCTCTATGATGGTAAATCTAAGAATATAACATGTCTTTCAACTTGTTTAAATATCCTTTTTGGGTCTTTGAGGTATGTATCTTATATGTATTTTGCAAATTTTGAAAGCTAGTGTCTAAGTATCTTACATTTTTATTGCTATTGTAAATAAGATTTTTCTTCCTTTATTTGCTAACTGGTTGATATTTATATATACAAAAGCAACCAATTTCTGAATAGTCATACTGGATTGCTTTTAATGACTTTTCCATGTATCTTCTTAGGTTTTTCAAGTATCATATCAACTGCAAACGTGATGGTTTTATGTTTTCCTTTTTAGATGGTTTCTTAGTAGAATGGTTGTGACTCAGGATCTCTCATAAAATTTAAGTCAAGCTATTGGCTGAGGCTGCTGTTATCTGAAGGCTTGACTGGGCTGGAGGGTCTACTTCCAAAAAGGTGCACTCCCATGGCTATTGGCTGGAGGCCTCCATTCCTCAAAGGCTATTGGCTAGAGGCCTCAGTTAATTCCTCACCATGTGGGCCTCTCCACAGGGCTACCTGAGTATCCTCAAGACATGGCAACTGGCCTTCCCCAGAGACAGTGATTCAAAAAAGAGAAAGACTAAGATGGAAGGCACAGTACTTTTTTATAAATTAGCCTTTAACATCTTCCAGAGGTGGAACTTAATTCCTCTCCCTTTACGTGTGGGCTGGATTTAGTGAGTCAATTCTAACAGATAGACTAAAACAAAGCACAAGTGTTTAGTTTTTTTCTTATACTTCCTGTAGTTTTATCTTTGTGAATATTGATGTTGTGTTATTCCGTGCTTCTATCTGGGCTGTTAATTGCACTTTTTAACAAAATTAAAAGCCCATTTTGACTCATTTAAAGCTTTGTCCTGTATTCAACCTTGTCTGATATTAAAATGACTAACTTGTTTTCTTTTTGTTTGAATTTTCTCGTACATTTCACTCATCTGTTTTCAAACTTTCTGAATTGCTTTGCTTTAGGGGTGTTTCTTATGTACAGCATAAACTTTAGATTTTGTTTGTGATGTATTCTAAAAGTTACTTTTTTTAAATGGGTGAGGTTAGTCCATGTATAGTAACTGATATGACAAGTTTTGTATTGCTTCTGTCATACAATTTTATATTGTGTTTTTCTATTTTATAGTTTTATAAAATTTTTAACATATGCTCTACTTCACATATTTTATTTTTCACGATACATAGGAAGTTTTACATTTTTATAAATATTTACCCTTAAATTGTAAGTTTACATGATAATGAATCTTTGATTTATTTAGGCAATATGTATTATTTATTCAGAGACTAAAGAAATGTCTATGTATATATTTTCTCCTATTCTTTTTTCTACCATTCAATTTCTTGTTTTTAAAATAGAGATGGGGTCTCGCTCCATCACCCAGGCTGGAGTACAGTGGTGTGATCATAGCTCATTGCAGCCTTGACCTCCTGGGCTCAAGTGATCCTCCTGCCTTGGCTTCCCAAAGTGCTGGGATTACAGGTGCGAGCCATAGCACCCAGCCACTACCATTTTTTGTAAATTATTTTATCTTTCTTAGTGTTCTTTTTTGTATTGTTAGATTTACTCTTGCCCATATTTTTTTAATATTAAAATGATATTATTTAACATGCAACTGCTAAACATGAGAAAATCGCATCACAGGTTTATGAATATAAATTTGTTTAGCCTTTACTTTCCGGCTGATTTCACACTTACCCTCCCAACTTAAGTTACTTGTATCTTGTCTCCATTTTTAGGGCATCTAACACTTACTTTCTGTTCTATAATTCTAAGCACACATTTGTTTTCATCTTAGAGCTGATACAGTCAGGGATCCTGTAGGTTCCTCTCCTCTCATGGCTCGATTGGCTGAAGTTTGGCATCTAGGATATTCCTCAAGAGGAGATTAAGAATATATTCGCAGAATTGTTGGATACTCAAAAGTATTTGACTTTTTTTTTTTTTTTTGAAACAAAGTCTTGCTCGTCACCCAGGCTGGAGTGCAGTGGTGCGATCTCAGCTCCCTGCAACTTCTGCCTCCTGGGTTCAAGTGATTCTCCTGCCTCAGCCTCCTGAGCAGCTAGGACTACAGGTGCACCCCACCACGCCAGGATAATTTTTGTATTTTTAGTAGAGACGGGGTTTGCTCGTATTGGCCAGGCTGGTCTCAAACTGCTGACCTCGTGATCCACCTACCTCGGCCTCCCAAAGTGCTGGGATTACAGACGTGAGCCACCGTGCCCGGCCCCTTGATTCTTTTTCTTGTACCCAAATAATATATTTAGGTTGCATATTCCTTCCCTGAAGATGTTGTAGGTGTTACTTCACTGACTTAGGCATTGATTGCTGCTGTGGAGCACTCTGGGGCCAGCATACTCTTTTTTCTTTTATAAATGACTGTCCAGATGCCAAAAAAATGTTGTTTAGTTGTTGTTTTGAAGTCCAGTAACTTTCCTATGATATGTCTTAGTTGACTGTTCTGAGCCAATTTCCCTAGAATATAGTGTGCTCTTTCTTATGTAGATACAAGTCTTCTTTCATTTTGGGAAAGTTTTTTAAATTATATTTTTAAGTATTTAGTTATAATTCAATATTTTCTTCTTTAGCAACCTGAAATATGTGTACGTATAATCTCCTTTTGCTTATATTCATATCTTCTTCCTTTTAATCCTTTTAACTCTTTATTTCTTCATTTGTCTTCAATTTTTAGTTCATTTGTCTTGTCTTTCCCCCATTTCCTTTTCTTCTTTTTCTTTTCTTCTTTTGAGGTAGGGTCTCACTCTGTCACCCAGGTTGGAGTACATTAGTATAATCATAGCTCACTGTGAACTTGAGCTCCTGGGATCAAGCAATCCTTCTACCTCAACCTTTCAAGTAGCTGAGATTACAGGTGTGCACTACTGTACCTGGCTAATTTTTTTTTTTTTTTTTTTTTTTTTTTTTTAGACATGAGGTTTCACTGTATTGTCCAGGCTGGTCTTAAACTCCTGGGCTCAAGTGATCCTCCCGCCTTGGCCCCCCAAAGTGCTGGGATTACAGGCATGAGTCACTGTGCCCAGCCTTTCCTTCCACTTCTGTCCTTTGTGTTTCCTACTGTGATTTTAGTGGCATCTAGTCATTTTGGTGCTTCTTCCAATTTTATTTTCATTTCTGTCATGGTTTTGTTTTTTTCCTTCAGTCTTTCTCCTGAATTCTGCTATATCACATTTCACCTCCCCCTCTGTTGCCTCATGAGCTCTCTCGAGTTTTTTTTTTTTTTTTTTTTTTCAAGATAGGGTCTCACTTTGTCACCCAGGTTGGAGTGCAATGTTGTGATCACAGCTCACAGCCTTGACCTCCTGAGCTCAAGCTATCCTCCCGAGTAGCTGGGACCACAGGCACAGGCCAGCTAATTGTTGTATTTTTAAATCTTTTTGTAGAGATGAGGTCTCACCATGTTGCCCAGGCTGGTCTCAAACTCCTGGGCTCAAGAAATTCTCTCACCTTGGTTTCCCAAAGTGCTGGGACTACACGTGTAAGCCACTGTGCCTGGACTCTCTTGAGTTCTTGTATCTCTAATTCATGTTCTTTCTTCATAGAATCAATTGCTTCATTTTTTAAATTAATAGCAAGAGGTTTGGTCATAATTTTCATCTACCTAATGGAGATAATTTTCTGGTGCTTGCCTACCACTTGTTTTATTCTTTTCCTGTCATTATATCATCCACTATTGGTTTCTTTTTGACTTTTCATCTGTGTGAGATGACTCTTCCCTGGACCCAATATTTGCAAAAGATCATGTTGGGGAAGAACCAGAGCCAACTATCTATTCTTATGTTTCAGAGTTTGCTGTGTAAGTTTCTCTTGAGTTGATGGGGTGAAGTAGCTATGAGTTTTTTCCAAAGCAAAGTTACTTTTCTCCCCTCTCACAGAGATAGACTGTTTCCTGCAAGGATGATTCGTGTCTGTGATTGAAAGCCTTACTTTTTCTTTTTATGAAATAAAACCAGGTATAAGGGTACACCTACTGCCAGGACGTATACTCTGTTTCTGCTGATGCACACCAGGTGTTAAGTTATACACCTCAGGGTGCACCCCTACCTTTGAGATGTGTATTTTGTCTTTTTCCAAAATCTGTTCAGCAATGTCTTCTCTATTCATGCATTCCTAAATCATCCCCACTAATTTGGTAACACTTCCACTTATTTTATAGTTTGGTGTTCTAGCTATTTTTATTTGTTTTATCAGAAATTGTTTTTTTCTTTCTCTTTCTCCTTACTGCTTTTGAATAGCTCCCAAGAAGAAAAAGAAGAGCTGGCTTTATGTTTTCATCTAGAAAACCAAAGCCTCTTCTATCCTTTTAAATTGATTATCATTTGGAGATGTTTTATAATGCTCATAATATAGTCAAACAGGTAAATTTATATATAAATATCTGATTTTATATATAGATTTATAATATATACTCTATTAGGTTGCATGTGTCATCCAAATTTTTATTTATAATTGGTCAAAAAAGTTTAGAGAGTATTGAACTCAAGAAAATTGAGTGTATTAAATACTATTCTAAAAGTAGATAAGGCTATTGGTCCAGAGAAAAGTAACATCTCCCTCTTCTAATAACCTAGATAATTATCACATACTATTTAAGCAGTATGCACTGGGCGGGGTGGTGGTGGGAGGAATGGTTTGAGAAGTAATATCTGAAAGAAAAGTAATAACAACAACATACTTTTGATAGTTTTGCAGTTAGATAGGATAATGTTTTGCAAAACACTTCACATACTTGATTTCGTCTTCCAAAGACTCGTTAAAGAAGATACCATGATGTCCTTTTTATAAATACAAAAAATGTGGCTCACAGAGTTTAAGTGATTCACTAAAGGCTACACAGCTGAATGTCAAACGCTGGTCACTGGAGTCTTCAATTGTTGCCCGAAATTCAGAGAGTGATAATATCCCTTGGTGGGCTGTGGCACCATACAAAAGCAAATCCTGTACTTAAGAAGCTGCCAAGTCACAGAACTTTCCTGATAAAAACACACTAATCTTGAATTCTTTTTTTAATAAGATAAAAGCAGAGAAAGGTGTAAATTTTTTCAAATACTTGAAATAATCTTTAAAAAATTTTTTAGATTGGCTCCACAGCACAAAGAGGAGGTATATTCGTCCTTTAGTTTATTTGATCAATGTATTTATCCAAGGCGGGTAACTAAACCCAAAGAGGATTTTAGAATGAGATATTACATATTTTATTTTCAACATATTCAGTATTCAGATGACCAGTGGCTTGGGATCAAGTCAATTACTATTTGAGAGTACATCAAATAATCATCAGTTAAAATGTCAGAATAGCTTCATCCTTTTGAAATAAACTGTCTCTTCCATAATTTATTCTGATGCTTGGTGGCCAGATGCTATGCAATAAAATAATTAAAATTTCTATCACTTCTAAATGTAGCTTAGGCATAGCCAAGTGGGTATATTTAATGGATTTATTAGTACAGTCAGAATGCGTGTGTGTGTGCATGCATGTGTGTGTTGGGGAGGACATGAGACAGTTGTGAATAGATTAGCTGTGCTCAAAGATTTCAAAAGATGTGTAAAGAACATTTTGGCTAGGTATGGTGGTTTATGCCTGTAACACTCTGGGAGGCCCAGGCAGGCAGATCACCTGACGTCAGGAGTTTGAGACCAGCCTGGCCAACATGGTGAAACTCCATCTCTACTAAAAATACAAAAAATTAGCCGGGCATGGTGGTGCATGCCTGTAGCCCCAGCTACTTGGGAGACTGAGGCAGGAGAATAACTTGAACCCAGGAGGTGGAGGCTGCAGTGAGCCAGATCACACTACTGCACTCCAGCCTGGGCAACAGAGACAGACTCCGTCTCAAAAAACAAACAAAAAAAAACATTTCTGAGTTAGATACTATGTAACAACCATGACCAATTGGTTTTATAAATTTATGAACTCATAACTATTTGAATAAGATTGTTTTTAAGATAGTAAAAGAACTCCAATCACAGGTGGCAGACAGATTTTCTCCAATAAACATTTCAGTAATAATATTCAATTTCTAGGCTTTGGAATAGCTGGATATCTCTCCTTCACAAATGTTCCTTTCTAAAGAGTGTTCACTTTTTACTGTTAAAAGAAAAATCAAACAAAACTACAAGAAGGAAGGAAGGAAGAGAAAGAAGGAGAAAGGAAAGAATGAAGATTCCTTTGGGAAATATATATCTATGTGTTTAGGATTTCATGTGAAACTAAAAGTTGAGAAGAGGTTTTTTAAATATAAAATTATCGCCCTGCTATCTGCACCTAATTCTACAGGCTCCAAAATGGCTAATTAAAACTTAACTGTATTGCTTAGTTCATTCAGTTGACAGTTAACCCTAGGAAATATTGTGGCAGTTAATTGTATACATTGACATTTTTATATGGTAGGTATAAATTTATAGTGATACAACTATAAAATCCCACCCCAGCAACCAAATTTTTGCAGGTCCAGATTAATCTTAATCAGTAGTAAGAAATGTGATTGGGCTAGTTTGACTAGTGACTATTTCTATAGTGCTTCAAAGAGGTTATCATTCTTATGAATTGTTTTTCTGCAGCAATGCAATCTGCAAAAATGTGTGTATTTCTGGGGAGGACACTGGACACTGATGAATAAATATGAACTTTCTCTTTCTCTCTGTCTCTCTCTCACACACACACACTTTAAAGTTAGATTTCTACTCACCTTCAAGTTTATTCAGTTTCAGACTCTTAGTAAGTGATTATACTGAGCCCAAGAACTTGCTAGATTAAAAATATGGTAGAGAAATTTATAGCAAGTTCATGTTTATTCATCACAGTGTCCTCCCTAGAAATACACAGCTTTTTGCAGATTGCATTGCTGCAGAAAAACAATCCATAAGAATAACAAACTCTTTGAAACACTGTAGGAATAATCACTAATCAAACTAGCCTAATTACATTTCTTATTACTGATTAAGGAGACAAGACTTCGAAGATCTAAAACAATTCAAGAAATAAGACAGAACCAAATCAGGTCTCAAAATATATTGGGCTCTGGAGCCAGATTAGTGTGAGTTCTTGGGTTTCAAGGAGGAAGTTAGGCTGAAGTGATGGAAAGAATTAGACATTTGAGTGGTTACAACATGGTGTGATGAGCACCATGGAGGAGTCAGGTACCCAGGCGTGGGGAATACAAAAAAAGCAATGTGTAACCCACGCCAGGGGAGACAGGGAAGGCTTCGCTAAGAACATGGCATCTGAGATTAGTTTTAAAAGAAAAAGAGTTTGTCAAGAGGAAAAAGGAGGACAGAGTGCACAAGGCAAAGGCAGACAGCATTTTAAAAGGCAGAGAAGTTTGGACTTTGCTTGTAAATTACTGGGGCCATGAGAGTTGTTCGGTAAGAGGAGGACGTGATCAGAGCTGAGTTTTTGGAAAGACTCTCTGATTGTGGAATCCAGAGAAGGATTATATTACAGACAGGAAGACGACTTCAGAGGTGTCACAAATGACAGGAGCAGAACTAAAGTAGTTGCTATAGAGGCAGAGGTCAGAAGATCCCCTTGCCACTGCATAAACCTAGACTAGGAAATTTTTGTTTTAACTGGTTTTGGACAGTTGTTTTGGAAGGCATAGTAAGAGAGATTATAAATGGTTGATTTCTTCCAAATTATGGAAGATTATTCCCTGTCACCATCTACTTTGCAGGGTCTATGGTTTCCAAGCCAAATCAACAAATATTTATGGAGCAAGACACTTGTGCTCAGCCCTTGGAAGATTCTATTCTGTGCTGGACAAACTCCACTCCAGCCATTTGGGATGGGAATTAGAAGTTGCCTGCACCAGTAAGCATCCTGCAAAGGCAAAGCAATCATTTACGTAGCCTGTGTGGGAGAGAAGAAAATAATTACTGTGTTTTTCACTACCAAGTGAATTCCATCCATCTGCCCCTTACCAGTGAATTAAGTGTAAAAAAATAAATACAACCAAGTTCACTGGTAACCTTTAGTACCTTCCACTAATCAGAGTAAAAGGGTTTTTTTTTTTTTTTCTGGGGCCTTCACTGATTCTATAGAAAGAAAAATGGTGACAAGAGGTCAGTTTAGCTACAACCCTATGACACTTTGTCAATATGGTATTGGCAATTCAGTTATGGTGAAAAATAAGGGCATTATTTAGGTGTTAGGAGTTAGTAAATAGATTATTTATTATGTTGTCTGTCATCAATCAGAACCCAAGCCGCCAGTAAGACAACAGCTGCCTGCATAATTTTCTTGCAAATGCCTAAAATAGTTCGCTTGCACAGTTTCTCTGTCTCTGTGTGTGTGTGATTGTGTGTGTGTGTGATTGTGCGTGTGTGTATGTGTGTGTGTTAGAAAATGTTATACTATTTAAGGTTGATGAACGTAGGAATTTATTAACAGGAAATGAAAACTGATAGGTATTTAACATTTAATGTGAAATAATCTACTATAACATAAAAAACTCAGAATAATACTAACTGTTTTAATTGTCCATGATAATTAAACTGTCACTATGCTCATTAAAAAGATAGGTGAATAGTTAAGTTATTGACACAAGCTCTTCAAATAAAATGGGCTCATTTTTAACCTAAATTTAACTTAAATTGAATGATTGCGTGCCTCTCTCTCTCTCTCTTTAATTTTTCTTAGTGTCAGCATCAAAATCTGTTTTTATCTGTGTTTAACAGGGATACACCTAAAGTCACTGAGTCAGCATGTGGTAATAAAAATTCCTGCTAATAAAATCTTTAATTTCACTAGAGGGAAATGTTTATCAAATACAGGACATAGTGAGAGAACTGTAGGTTAGCTATTTGGGAAGGCATGTGTGGGTGTGTGTGAGGGTGTTTATTTGTCTCACATCACACAATTAAATAAATTTTAGATGGATTCAAATTAAAATTTGTAGTCAGACAATGTTAAAAATCAATATGTATCAAATATCTTAAGGAGAAAGAAAATGCCTGGACTTGGAATTTTGTATTAATATTTATCCTTTCTTTTTCTATCCTCATTTTCCATTGCTTCCCATTGTATACTTTTCATTCGGATAATGATGGCAGCGGCAGGCCATCTGGAGTTGCCACTGCCATCACGCCAGCTGTAGCAGGAGGCACAGCAGGGGCTGCGTGCTCCAGGGAGGCACAGCAGGGGCTGCGTGCTCCATGGAGCCACCCAGAGCCAGGGACAAGTGGGAGCTCCTCCCCTTCCTAGTTGGGGTGGGAGTTTTCTGGGTGCTGCTGCAGCCACCCAAGCCATCACTGCAGACATGAGCATCCCTGTGCTCTCAGGGTCTGGGAGCAGGCAGGAGCCCCACCCTCCCAGGCACAGCTGCAGCCATGCAAGTCGCGGCTGCAGACCCATACATCTCTTTACTCTTGGGGACCCAGAAAGCCTCCCCCAACACTTCCCTCCCCACCCTTGAAGGCTTGGAAGTGCCTGCTCCAGCTGCCTAGCTTCTCCCTGATGTCAGTGCCCACTCTGATCTCAGGGCCAAGCCCAGGTGCTGTCACAGTCTTTGCAGGTGTACACACACTCAAGGCAGTTCTGACACACCAGCCCCCTACTGCCTTGACCCCCTACAGATGTTGCACGTGAGAATACAGAGGGAAGCTAAGGAGGTCCTGAGAGCAGCTGGGGGCTGGCTTGTGGGCACCCCTTGGCACCTACAACCTGGGTTCCATGAACACAGCAGGAGGTAGACAGGTTCCTGGGTGGAAGGGGGCAGGTCCCTGGTGTGGCCCTACCTTCAAGGCCAGAGAGGGCCTGAAGGCTAGGGGCCAGGCTGCCAGTACTAGGGAGTAGGAACTTTTGGTGCCTTTTCTAGGCCTGCCCATGGCCACCCATGGACCAATCAGTATGCACTTCTTCCCCTCTGAGACCCATAAAAGCCCTGGGCTCAGCCAGAGCTGCAGACATCTGGAGGACCAGCTGTGGAGAGAAGCCACCCATTCTGGGCCTCCTCTCTGCTGAGATTTGCAGACATCAGAATGACCAGCTGCAGAGAGGAGCCACCCACTCCAGGGCCTCCTTTCTGCTGAGAGCTGCAGAGATGACAGGGCAACCTGCCTGCAGATTGGAGCTTCCCATTCCAGGGTCTCCTCTCTGCTAGGAGCTGAACACTTGTCAGGACACCCTTGCTGCAGGAATGGAGCTTCCCACTGCGGGTCTTCTCTGAGCTTCCCACTGCATGTCTCCTCTGAGCTATTCTATCACTCAATAAAGCTCTTCTTCATCTTGCATAACCTCCACTTGTCTGTGTACCTCATTCTTCCTGGTGGCAGGACAATAATTCAGGACCCCTCAAGTGGCAGGGTTAAAAAAGCTGTAAAACAAGCATGCCTGAAACATGCTCCTTGCTTGCCATGTTGTAGGTGAAGAGAAGGAGAGAAGAGTTGCAGCCCTTTGGAAAGCCCAGACTGGGGAGCTTCCAGAGCCAGGGCTATGGCTCCCTCTTTGGGGTCTTTGGTTCCTGGTGTCTCCAAGCTTCCAGGCACCACCACATTCCCCAGCGCCAGCCAAGGAAGCTGCTTACAGTGAGCCTGATCCAGCCACAGCCTCATAGAAAGCTGGCACCCATGCCAGCACCTGGAGCTGCCTGCCCCATGGCAGCAGCCAGCATGTCTAAGTGCACAGTGGCCGGACCCCATGCTCGCTCACACACCCCTTGCCACTCCACACCTGACTCACAGTCTCCCTTGGAGGCATGGGATCCAGGCTGGTAGTGTGAGTTGAGCACAGCTTGGCAGACCAAGTGGGTGGAATAAGCCCAGGTCAGCCAAGCAAAACTCAGGCAAAGGTGCCACCAGCTACAGGTTTCCAGCCAGAAAATGACACCCCAAAGATTCTATAACAATAACAATTTCAAATGACCTGTAAACACCAAGCTGATCCACAGTTCCTTCTCTCTGGAACACTTTCACTTCTTATTTGGCTAGCTAATGTGCACACATCCTTCAAGAGTTAGTTCATGCACAGCCTTCTCCAGGAAGCCATGCTTGTCATCTCCTCTAGGTCTCCATCTCACCTCTACCTGCTGGAAGTTGAGATCAGGAAGTTGCCTTTCCTAGTTCCCTGAACCTACCACATTACACCACACCAGTATGATTTATTGACTAGTCCTTCCTTTCCCCACTGATCTGTCATGTCATTTCTGTAATATATTAAAGTTCTGTATGTAGGTGGGTATATTTCTGTTCCACTGGTTGATTTGCCTGTCCCTGTGTTAAATACTATGCTGCGTGAATTGTCATAGTTTAAAAGAAGTATTTTTTTTGTTTTGTTTTGAGACAGGGTCTCACTCTGTCACCCAGGTTGGAGTGCATTGGTGCAATCATGACTCACTGTAGCCTCGACTTTTCCAGGTTCAGTTGATCCTACCTCTTCAGCTTCCTGAGTAGCTGGGACTATAAGTGCACACCATCACACCTGGCTAACTTTTTGTATATATATTGTGTGTGTGTGTGTAGAGACAGGATTTCACTATGTTACCCAGGCTGGTCTCAAACTCCTGGCCTCAAGTGACCTGCCCACCTTCTCCTCCCAAAGTGCTGGGATTACAGGTGTGAGCCACCATGCCCAACCTAATAAGTCTTTATGGAGCAACTCCTTCTCTTTATTTTTCTTTTCAGTATCTGTATTAGTCTGTTCTCATGCTGCTAATAAAGACATACCTGTGACTGGGTAATTTATAAAGGAAAGAGGTTTAATGGACTCACAGTTACACATGGCTGGGGAGGCTTCACAATCAAGGCAGAAGACAAAAGAAGGGCAAAGGAACATCTTACATGGCGGCTGCAAGAAGTTATGTGCAGAGGAACTCCTCTTTATAAAACCATCAGATCTTGTGATACTTATTCACTATCATGAGAACAACATGAGAAAAGCCTGTCCCCACAATTCAATTACTTCCCACTTGGTCTCTCCCACAACACGTGGGGATTATTACAATTCAAGGTGAGATTTGGATGGGGACACAGAGCCAAACCATATTATTCTATCCCTGGCCCCTCCCAAATCTCATGTCCTCACATTTCAAAACCAATCATGTCTTCCCAAGAGTCAGCCAAAGTCTTAACCCATTTCAGCATTAATGCAAAAGTCCAGAGTCCAAGGTCTCATCTGAGACAAGACAAGTCCCTTCTGCCATAAGTCTGTAAAATCGAAAGCAAGTTAGTTGCTTCATAGATACAATGGAGGTGCAGGCATTGGGTAAATACACCCATTCCAAAAGGAATAAATTGGCCAAAATAAAGGGGGTACAGGTCCAATGCAAGTCCTAAATCCAATAGGGCAGTCATTAAACCTTAAAGTTCCAAAATGACCTCCTTTGACTACAAGTCTCACATCCAGTGACACTGATGCAAGAGGTGGGCTCCCATAGCGTGGAGCAGCTCTGCTCCTGTGACTGGCTGTTTTCATGGCTGGAACTGAGTGTCTGCTGCTTTTCCAGGTGCACAGTGCAAGCTGTCAGTGGATCTACTATTCTGGGGTCTGAAGGACGGTGGCCCTCTTCTCACAGCTCCACTAGGCCATCCCCCAGTAGGGACTCTGTGTGGAAACTCTAACCCCACATTTCCCTTCCACACTGCTCTTGCAGGGATTCTCCATGAGGGCTCTGCCACTGCAGCAAACTTCTGCCTGGACATCCAAGCATTTCCATACATCTTCTGAAATCTAGGCAGAGGTTCCCAAACCTCAATTCTTCTGTGCACCTACAGGCTTAATACCACATGGAAGCTGCCAAAGTTTGGGGCTTTCACCCTCTGAAGCCATGTCCCAAGCTATACCTTGACCCCTTTTAGACATGGCTAGAGCTGCTGGGATGCAGAGCACCAAGTCCCCAGGCTCCACACAGCATGGGGGCCTGGGCCCAGCCCACAAAACCATTTTTCCTCCCAGGCCTCCAGTCCTCTGATGGGAGGGGCTGCCGGGAAGGTCTCTGACATGCCCTGGAGACATTTTCCTCATTGTCTTGGTGATTAACATTTGACCCCTCATTACTTATGCAAATTTCTGCAGTCAGCTTGAATTTCTCCTCAGAAAATGGGTTTTTCTTTTCTATCACATCATCAAACTTCAAACTTCCTGAACTTTTTTTGCTCTGCTTCCCTTTTAAATATAAGTTCCAATTCCAAACCATGTATTTGTGAATATGTAAAACTGAATGCTTTTAATGGCATCCAAGTCACCTCTTGAACACTTTGCTGCTTAGAACTTTCTTCTACCGAATACCCTAAATCATCTCCTTCAAGTTCAAAGTTCCACAGATCTCTAGGACAGGCGCAAAATGCCACCAGTCTCTTTGCTAAAACATAGTAAGAATCTCCTTTGCTCCAGTTCCCAACAAGTTCCTCATCTCCATCTCAGACCACCTCAACCTGGACCTCATTGTCCATATCCCTATCAACATTTTGGTCAGAGACATTCAACAAGTTTCTAGGAAGTTCCAGACTTTCCCACATTTTCCTATCTTCTCCTGAGCCCTCCGAACTGTTCCAACCTCTGCTTGTCACCCAGTTCCAAAGTCATGTCCACATTTTGGGGTATCTTTACAGCAGCACCCCACTCTACAGGTATGAATTTACTGTATTAGTCTGCTCTCATGCTGCTAATAAAGACATACCTGAGACTGGGTAATTTATAAAGGAAAGCACTTTTAATGGACTCACAGTTCCACATGGCTGGGGAGGCCTCACAATCATGGCAGAAGATGAAGGAAGAGCAAAGTGATGTCTTACATGGTGGCAAGCAAGAGGACATGTGTGGGGGAACTCCCCTTTATGAAACCATCAGATTTCATGAGACTTATTCACTATAATAAGAACAACATGGGAAAAACTCGCCCCCATGATTCAATTACCACTGGGTTCCCCCCATGACACATGGGGATTATTCAAGGTGAGATTTGGATGGCGACACAGAGCCAAACAACATTATTTGTGATATTGAGCATTCCTGTCCTTGAACATGGAATATCTCTCCATTTATTTAGGTCTAATATTTTAATTATCTGCATATTGGTATTGCTAATATACTACTAGATTTATTCCTAAGTACTGTGTAGGGTTGTTTGTTGTTGTTTTGCTCTTGTAAATAGAATCTTTTTTCTAAGTTATGGTTTCTATTTGTTGTTGATATGTAGAAATGTTATTGATTTTTGTACATTATTTCCTACAACCTTGCTAAATTATCTTATTATTTCTAATAATTTGTCAATTATTTAGGTTAATCTGGGTAAGCAATTGCATAATCCATAAATAATTATGGTTTAATTTCTCCCTTCCCATCCTTATGCCATAAGTTTATTTTCCCTGTCTTTCTATGGCAGCTAGGACTCCCAGTACTGTTTATTTGAAGCAGTGATAGTGGATGCTTTTGTCTTGTCCCTATTTTTAAGAGAATGATTTCCACAGTTTCTCATTAAGAATTACACTTTCGGATAAACAAGTCTAAGGAGGTAATGTACAATGTGAGAACTATAATGAATAATAGTGTATTATAGTTAGGATTTTTGCTAAATGAGTAGATTATTGCTGCTCTTGCAACAGGGAAGTTGGGGGGAATGCGTAACTATGTGAAATGAGGATATGTTCATTTATTTTACTATGGTAACCATTTTCCTCTCTCTATATATATATTTATATGTATCATAGTACATACTAAATATGTACTATACATGTATACCTTAAATATATACCATAAAAATGTTTTTGAAGAGAATTATACTTTAGGTTCTTTATGGATATCCTTTATCAATTTAAACAAATTTTGTTTTTTCCAGTTTGGTAAGAATGATTATCATGAATGGATACTGAATTATATCAAATGTTTTTTCTGTAACTCCTAAGAGAATCTTGTGATTTTCTCCTTTAATTTTGAATATGCTTAATGAAATTTGTATATTTCCTAAAATTAAACCACCTTTACACTCCTGTGATAACTCCAAGTTGACAATAGTATATTTTCTTTTTTATATACTGCTGAATTAATTGTACTAACATTTTCTTTGTGATTTTTACGTATTGTTCCTAGCAAGATTAAATACATAGCAAATATCTTGAGGAGAAAAAAATAATGGACTTGAAATTTTGTAAAAATTCTGTAATTTTTCGTTCTCAATCTTTCTTTTTTTGGTTTGATATTAAGTTATATTTATCTTATGATTTTTAAAATGTCTTGGAATTTCATCTTTGACCAGGAGTTGAAATTATAATAGACATTTAAAAAATCTTAACACTTCAACTTCCTTGAAAATTTAGCTAAGCCCACCCCTAACATATGTGGTTTTCAGGGAAAGAGTAAAAGTGGGATGCCTACATAACTTATGTGTAAATGCTTACAAATAATAAATCAAGCTTACAAATTGACACATGAAATATGTTCTATCCTTGTACTTTTAAAAGTATTCCTTCATACAACAAGGTAGAAAATTGTGTGTTAAACTATTATTTGTATATGACTAAAAGTTGACAAAATAGTAAAAACAATTGAAGTTTTTTTTTGGTTTTTGTTTTGTTTTGTTTTTTGAGATGGAGTCTCACTCTGTCACCCAGGCTGGAGTGCAGTGGTGCACTCTTGGCTCACTGCGATCTCTGCCTCCCAGATTCAAGCAATTCTCCTGCCTCAGCCTCCTAAGTAGCTGAGACTACAGGCGTGCACAACCACATCCAGCTAATTTTTGTATTTTTAGTAGAGACAGGGGTTTCACCATGCTGGCCAGGCTGGTCTTGAACTACTGACCTCAAGTGATTCACCTGCCTCGGCCTCCCAAAGTGCTGGGATTACAGGCATGAGCCACCAAGTCCAGCCTCAAGTGAATTATTATTGCACATAGCTGGGTATTCTTCTGATAGGCTAGTGAGGCTTGGCTGATAACTAAAATGAGGGTTCTCATAATTCACAAGTTATTATAGGTTTTCTATCCTAAAATTATTTTCTTACCTTCATTTCAGAAAAATTACTAATTATTTTGTGATCAAAATGTTCACATAATCTGTCTTCTATTAGCATTAATGATTAAAAATAAATTGCATTTGCAGTCATAACATACATGCAAATATAATCCATCAAACACTTAATTCAAACTTATTTTCAGAAACTAAAATTTTCTAATGTGTTTTGAAAATTTTATTAAATATTATCTATTTGTATGGCATGAAGTCATTTGAAATTTAGTGTTCAATGTCTCCGTAGTTTCTAATGTAAAGAATCAGTATCTGTCCCATTTCATACATGGTATATCAAACCTGCAGATCTAACACAACAAGAGTAATACAAATTGTTTAATATTGGAAAATTTTCTCTGCAGATGTGGGCATCTGTTACAAATACTACTGCTAATTTGTGAGTCTCCTCAAAACCGCAAACTGGAACACGAAGAGAAGCACAAAAAATGAAACAAAACACATGAGACTGAGCAATATTTTATTGTGTGAGAACCTATTGCATTCAGTCTGAAAAAAAGGATTTAACAAGTTGATTCTTTTTTTTTTTTTTTTTTTTTTTTGAGATGGAGTCTCGCTCTGTCGCCCAGGCTGGATCACAGTGGCACCATCTTGGCTCACTGCAAGCTCCACCTCCCAGGTTCACACCATTTTCTTTCCTCAGCCTCCGGAGTAGCTGGGACTGCAGGTGCCCACCACCCCCGGCTAATTTTTTTGTATTTTTAGGAGAGATGGGGTTTCACCATGTTAGCCAGGATGGTCTCGAACTCCTGACCTCGTGATCCACCCACCTCGGCTATCCAAAGTGCTGGGATTACAGGCGTGAGCCGCTGCACCTGGCCCTTTTTTTTTTTTTTTTTTTTAATCTAAAGGTTTCCATTCCTCAAATCCTCTCTACTTTGCAAAGCAGTATCCATCTCCAGGATCTGTGATGTCAAAATCAACACCTCACCATATCTGGGCTTTATCACCCTGTGTTTAGATGCTGCACAAATAAGCACAAGTGTTTGTTTCTCTGGGACCTTAATGGAGTTAGTCATGAAGGTGGCTATGTAGGACTTGGTCATGCTATGCTGGTGCTGAACGCATATCTTTAACATATTGTGAGTGTGTGTTGTGTGCATGCGCTTATGATAGAGGGTCTTCTCTTTCCTGGGCCTAAAAGTAGTGCCAGTTCAGCTTTCCCATCTCAGCCAGATAGACACACATAATATACAGAGTTAGATACCCTGAATCAGGAAGAATTAGATACCCTGAACAGACCAATAACAAGCAGCGAGATTGAAATGGTAATTAAAAAATCAACAATAAAGAGTCCAGGACCACATGGATTCACAGCAGAATTCTACCAGACATTCAAAGAACTGGTACCAATACTTTTGATGCTATTCCACAAGATAGAGAAAGAAAAAACCCTCCCTAATTCATTTTCTGAAGCCAGCATCACCCTAATACCAAAACAAGGAAAGGACATAACCAAAAAAAGAAAACTACAGACTGATATAATTGATGAACATTGATGCTAAAATTCTTTTTTTTATTTTTTTAATTTATTATACTTTAAGTTATAGGGTACACGTGCACAACATGCAGGTTTGTTACATAAGTATACATGTGCCATGTTGGTTTGCTGCACCCATTGACTCGTCATTTACATTAGGTATTTCTCCTAATACTATCCCTCCCCCAGCCCCCGATCCCCTGACAGGCCCCAGTGTGGGATGTTCCCCACCGTGTGTACAAGTGTTCTCATTGTTCAGTTCCTACCTGTGGGTGAGAACATGCAGTGTTTGGTTTTCTGTCCTTGTGATAGTTTGCTGAGAATGATGGTTTCCAGCTTCATCCATGTCCCTGCAAAGGACATGAACTCATCATTTTTTATGGCTGTATAGTATTCCCTGATGTATATGTGCCACATTTTCTTAATCCAGTCTATCATTGATGGACATTTGGGTTGGTTCCAAGTCTTTGCTATTGTGAGTAGTGCTATAATAACCACATTGTGCGTGTGTCTTCATAGTAGCATGATTTATAATCCTTTGGATATATACCCAGTAATGGGATCGCTGGGGCAAATGGTATTTCTAGTTCTAGATCCTTGAGGAATCACCACACTGTCTTCCACAATGCTTGAACTAATTTACACTCCCACCAACAGTGTAAAAGCATTCCTATTTCTCCACAACCTCTCCAGCATCTGTTGTTTCATGACTTTTTAATGATCGCCATTCTAACTGGTGTGAGGTGATATTTCATTGTGGTTTTGATTTGCATTTCTTTGATGATCAGTGATGGTGAGCATTTTTTCATGTGTCTGTTGGCTGCATAAATGTGTTCTTTTGAGAAGTGTCTGTTCATATCCTTTGCCCACTTTTTGATGGGGTTTTTTCTTATAAATGTGTTTGAGTTCTTTGTAGATTCTGGATAGATGAGTAGATTGAAAAAGTTTTCTCCCATTCTTTAGGTTGCCTGCTCACTCTAATGGTAGTATATTTTGCTGTGCAGAAGCTCTTTAGTTTAATTAGATCCCGTTTGTCTATTTTGGCTTTTGTTGCCATTGTTTTTGGTGTTTTAGTCATGAAGTCCTTGCCCACGCCTATGTCCTGAATGGTATTGCCTAGGTTTTCTTCTAGGGTTTTTATGGTTTTAGGTCTAACATTTAAATCTTTAATCCATCTTGAGTTAATTTTTGTATAAGGTGTAAGGAAGGGATCCAGTTTCAGTTTTCTACATATGGCTTGTCAGTTTTCCCAGAACCATTTATTAAATAGGGAATCCTTTCTGCGTTTATTGCTTTTGTCAGGTTTGTCAAAGATCAGACAGTTGTAGATGTGTGGCATTATTTCTGAGGCCTCTATTCTGTTCCATTGGCCTACATATCTGTTTTGGTACCAGTACCAGGTTACTACAGCCTTGTAGTATAGTTTGAAGTCAGGTAGCATGGTGCCTCTAGTTTTGTTCTTTTTGCTTAGGATTGTCTTGGCAATGCAGGCACATTTTGGTTCCATATGAAGTTTAAAGTAGTTTTTTCCAATTCTGTGAAGAAAGTCATTGGTAGCTTGATGGGGATGGCATTGAATCTATAAATTACCTTGGGCAGTATGGCCATTTTCACAATATTGATTCTTCCTATCCATGAGCATGGAATGTTCTTCCATTTGTTTGTGTCCTCTTTTATTTCATTGAGCAGTGGTTTGTAGTTCTCCTTGAAGAGGTCCTTCACAGCCCTTGTAAGTTGTATTCCTAGGTATTTTATTCTCTTTTTTGTAATTGTGAATGGGAGTTCACTCATGATTTGGCTCTTTGTCTGTTATTGGTGTATAGGAATGCTAGTGATTTTTGCACATTGATTTTGTATCCTGAGACTTTGCCGAAGTTGTTTTTCAGCTTAAGGAGATTTTGGGCTGAGATGATGGGGTTTTTCTAAACATACAATCATGTCATCTGAAAACAGGGACAATTTGACTTCCTCTTTTCATAATTGAATACCCTTTATTTCTTTTTCTTGCCTGATTGCCCTAGCCAAACTTCCAACACTGTTGAATAGGAGTGGTGAAAGAGGGCATCCTTGTCTTGTGCCGGTTTTCAAATGGAATGCTTCCAGTTTTTCCCCATTCAGTATGATATTGACTGTGGGTTTGTCATAAAAAGCTTTTATTATTTTGAGATACCTAGTTTATTGAGAGTTTTTAGCATGAAGAGCTGTTGAATTTCATTGAAGGCCTTTCCTGCATTTATTGAGATAATCATGTGGTTTTTGTCATTGGTTCTGTTTATGTGATGGATTACATATATTGATTTGCGTATGTTGAACCAGTCTTGCATCCCAGGGATGAATCCGCCGTGATCATGGTGGATAAGCTTTTTGATGTGCTGCTGAATTTGGTTTGCCGGTATTTTATTGAGGATTTTCACATCGATGTTCATCAGGGATATTGGTCTAAAATTCTCTTTTTTTGTTGTGTCTCTGCCAGGCTTTGGGATCAGGATGATGCTGTACTCATAAAATGAGTTAGGGAGGATTCCCTCTTTTTATTGATTGGAGTAGTTTCAGAAAGTATGATACCAGCTCCTCGTTGTACCTCTGGTAGAATTTGGCTGTGAATCCGTCTGGTCCTGGACTTTTTTTGGTTGTTAGGCTATTAATTATTGACTCAATTTCAGAGCCTGTTATTGGTCTATTCAGAGATTCAACTTCTTCCTGGTTTAGTCTTGGGGAGAGTATATGTGTCCAGGAAATTATCCATTTCTTCTAGATTTTCTAGTTTTGTTTTTTGTTTTTTTTTTGCATAGAGATGTTTATAGTATTTTCTGACGGTGGTTTGTATTTCTGTGGGATCGGTGGTGATATTCCCTTTATCATTTTTTATTGCATCTATTTGAGTCTTCTCTCTTTTCTTCTTTATTAGTCTTGCTATCAGTCTATCAATTTTGTTGATCTTTTCAAAAAACCAGCTCCTGGATTCATTGATTTTTTTGAAGGTTTTTTTGTGTCTCTATCTCTTTCAGTTCTACTCTGATCTTAATTGTTTCTTGCTTTCTCCTAGCTTTTGAATTTATTTTCTCTTGCTTCTCTAGTTCTTCTGTGATGTTAGGGTGTTGATTTTAGATCTTTCCTGCTTTCTCTTGTGGAATTTAGTGCTATAAATTTCTGTCTACACACTGCTTTCAATGTGTCCCAGAGGTTCTGGTATGTTGTGTCTTTGTTCTTTGTTGTGTCTTGGTTTCAAAGAACATCTTTATTTCTGCCTTCATTTTGTTATTTACCCAGTAGTCATTCAGGAGCAGGTTGTTCAGTTTCCATGTAGTTGTGTGATTTTGAATTTGTTTCTTAATCCTGAGTTCTAATTTGATTGCACTGAGGTCTGAGAGACAGTTTGTTGTGATTTCTGTTCTTTTACATTTGCTGAGGAGTGTTTTACTTCTGATCATACGGTCAATTTTAGAATAAGTGCAATGTGGTGCTGAGAAGAATGTATATTCTGTTGATTTGGGGTGGAGAGTTCTGTAGATGTCTACTAGGTCCACTTGGTCCAGAGCTGAGTTCAAGTCCTGGATATCCTTGTAAACCTTCTGTCTCGTTGATCTAATATTGACAGTGGAGTATTAAATTCTCCCATTATTATTGTGTGGGAGTCTAAGTCTCTTTGTAGGTCTCTAAGGACTTGCTTTATGAATCTGAGTGCTCCTGTATTGGGTGTATATATACATATAGGATAGTTAGCTCTTCTTGTTGAATTGATCCCTTTACCATTATGTAATGGCCTTCTTTGTCTGTTTTGATCTTTAGTGGTTTAAAGTCTGTTTTAGGCTGGGCGCGGTGGCTCACGCCTGTAATCCCAGCACTTTGGGAGGCCGAGGTGGGCGGATCACAAGGTCAGGAGATCGAGACCACGGTGAAACCCCATCTCTACTAAAAATACAAAAAAATTAGCCGGGCATGGTGGCGGGTGCCTGTAGTCCCAGCTACTCAGGAGGCTGAGGCAGGAGAATGGCATGAACCCGGGAGGCGGAGCTTGCAGTGAGCCGAGATCGCACCACTGCACTCCAGCCTGGGGGACAGAGCAAGACTCTGCCTCAAAAAAAAAAAAAAAAAGTCTGTTTTATCAGAGACTAGGATTGTAACCCCTGCTTTTTTTTGCTTTCCATTTGCTTGGTAGATCTTCCTCCATCCCTTTATTTTGAGCCTATGTGTGTCTCTGCATGTGATATGGGTCTCCTGAATACAGCACAGTGATGGGTGTTGACTCTTTACCCAATTTGCCAGTCTGTGTCTTTTTATTGGGACATTTAGCCCATTTACATTTAAGGTTAATATTGTTATGTGTGAATTTGATCCTGTCATTATGATGTTAGCTGGTTATTTTGCCACGTTAATTGTTGCAGTTTCTTCACAGCATTGATGGTCTTTACAATTTGCAGTGTTTTTGCAGTGGCTGGTACCGGTTGTTCCTTTCCATGTTTAGTGCTTCCTTCAGGAGCTCTTGCAAGGCAGGCCTGGTGGTGACAAAATCTCTCAGCATTTGCTTGTCTGTAAAGGATTTTTATTTCTCCTTCACTTATGAAGCTTAGTTTGACTGTATATGAAAATCTGGGTTGAAAATTATTTTCTCAAAAATGTTGAATATTGGCCCCCACTCTCTTCTGGCTTACAAGGCTTCTGTTGAGAGACCTACTGCTAGTCTGATAGGCTTCCCTTTGTGAGTAACCTGACCTTTCTCTCTGGCTGCCCTTAACATTTTTTCCTTTGTTTCAACCTTGGTGAATCTGACAATTATGCGTCTTGGGGTTGCTCTTCTCAAGGAGTATCTTTGTGGTGTTCTCTGTATTTCCTGAATTTGAATGTTGGCCTGCCTTGCTAGGTTGGGGAAGTTCTCCTGGATAATATCCTGAAGAGTGTTTTTCAGCTTGGTTTCATTCTCTCTGTCACTATCAGGTACACCAATCAAATGTAGATTTGGTCTTTTCACATAGTCCCATATTTTTTGGAGGCTTTGTACGTTTCTTTTTACTCTCTTTTCTCTAAACTTGTCTTCTTACTTTACTTCACTAATTTGATCTTCAATCACTGATATCCTTTCTTCCGCTTTATCAAATCAGCTATTGAAGCTTGTGCATGTGTCACGAAGTTCTCGTGCCATGGTTTTCAGCTCCATCAAGTCATTTAAGGTCTTCTCTACACTGTTTGTTCTAGTTAGCCATTCGTCTAACCTTTTTTCAAGGTTTTTAGCTTCCTTGTAGTGGGTTAGAACATGCTCCTTTAGCTTGGAGAAGTTTGTTATTACTGACCTTCTAAAGCCTACTTCTGACAAGTTGTCAGTCATTCTCTGTCCAGCTTTGTCCTGTTGCTGGCAAGGGACTGCCATCCTTTGGAGAAGAGGCACTCTGGTTTTTAGAATTTTCAGCTTTTCTGCTGTGGTTTCTCCCCATCTTTGTGGTTTTGTCTACCTTTGATCTTTGATGTTGGTGACCTACGAATGGGGTTTTGGCATGGGTGTCCTTTTGGTTGATGTTGATGCTATTCCTTTCTGTTTGTTAGTTTTTCTTCTAACCATCAAGTCAGTCAGCTGCAGTCTGTTGGAGTTTGCTGGAGGTCAACTCCAGACCCTGTTTGCCTGGGTATCACCAGTAGAGGCTGCAGTATTGCAGAACAGCAAATATTGCTGCCTGATCCCTCCTCTGGAAGCTTCATCCCAGAGGGGCACCCACCTGTAATGAGGTGTCTTTTGGCCTATAATGGGAGATGTGTCCCAGTTAGGCTACATGGGGGTCAGGGACCCACTTGAGGAAGCAGTCTGTCCATTCTCAGAGCTCAAACACTGTGCTGGGAGAACCACTGCTCTCTTCAGAGATGTCAGACAGGGACATTTAAGTCTGCAGAAGTTTCTACTGCCTTTTGTTCAGCTATGCCCTGCCCACAGAAGTGGAGTCTATAGGAGGTAGTAGGCCTTTTTGAGCTGCAGTGGACTCCACCGAGTTCGAGCTTCCTGGCTGCTTTGTTTACCTACTCAAGCCTCAGCAATGGTGGATGCCCCTCTCCCTGCCAGGCTGCTGCCTCGCAAGTTGATCTCAGACTGCTGCGCTAGCAGTGAGCAAGGCTCCTCAGGCGTGGGACCCTTCAAACCAGGTACAGGAGAGAATCTCCTACACTGCTGGTTGCTAAGACCATAGGAAAAGTGCAGTATTTGGGCAGGAGTGTCCCATTTTTCCAGGTACACTCTGTCATAGCTTCCTTTGGCTAGGAAAGGGAAATCCCCCAACCCCTTGCACTTCCCGGGTGAGGTAATGCCCCTCCCTGCTTCAGCTAACCCTATGTGGCCTACACCCACTGTCCAGCCAGTCCCAATGAGATGAACCAGGTACTTCAGTTGGAAATGCAGAAATTACCCGTGTTCTGTGTTGATCACGCTGGGAGCTGCAGACTGGGGCTGTTCCTATTCTGCCATTTTGGAACGGACTCCAATGCTGATATTCTTAACAAAATACTAGCTAACTGAATCCAACAACATATCAAAAAGATAATCCATCATGATCAAATGGGTTTCATGCAAGGTATGCAGGGATGTTTTCACATACGCAAGTCAATAAATGCGATACACCACATAAACTGAATTAAAAAAGAAAATCACATGATCATCTCAACAGATGCAGAAAAAAGCATCTGACAAAATTCAGCATCCCTTTATGATTAAAACCCTCAGAAAAATTGGCATGCAAGGGACAGAACTTAATGTAATAAAATCCATCTATGACAGACCTACAGCAAACATAATACTGAATGGGGAAAAGTTGAAAATATTCCCTCTGAGAACTAGAATAAGACAAGGATGCCCACTGTCACCACTCCTCTTCAACATAGTACCAGAAGTCCTAAAAAGAGCAATAAGACAAGAGAAAGAAATAAAGGGAATCCAAATAGGTAAAGAGGAAGTCAAACTGTCACTGCTTGCTGACGATATGATCGTTTACCTTGAAAACCCTAAGGACTTCTCCAGATAAAAGATAAACTCCACTAATAAAAGAATTCTGCAAAGTTTCCAGATACAAGATTAACGTACACAAATCAGTAGCTCTTCTACACACCAGCAGGGACCAAGCAGGGAATCAAATCAGGAACTCAACTGCTTTTACAATAGCTGCGGAAAAAAAATTTTAAAAAAAGATCAAATATTTCGGAATATACCTAACCAAGGAGTTGAAAAACCTCTATGAGGAGAACTACAAAACCCTGCTGAAAGAAATCATAGATGACACAAACAAATGGAAGCACATTCCATGCTCATGCATGGGTAGAATCAATATTATGAAAATGACCTGCCAAAAGCAATCTACAGATTCAATGCAATCCCCATCAAAATACCACCATCATTCTTCACAGAATTAGAAAAAAACAATTCTAAAATTCATATGGAACCAAAAAAGAGCCTGCATAGCCAAAGCAAAAATAAGAAATCTGGAGGCTTAACACTACCTGATGTTAAACTATAGTATAAAGCCATAGTCACCAAAAAAGCATGGTACTGGTATAAAAATAGGCACATAGACCAATGGAACAGAATAGAGAACCCAGAAACAAACCCGTATACTTACAGCCAACTGATCTTTGAGAAAGCAAACAAAATCAAAAAGTGGGGAAAGGACACCCTTTTCAACAAATGGTGCTGGGATCATTGGCCAGCCACATGGAGGAGAATGAAACTGAATCCTCATCTCTCACCTTATACAAAAATCAACTCAAGATGGATTAAGGACTTAAACCTAAGACCTGAAACTATAAAAATTCTAGAAGATAACATTGGAAAAAACCTTCTAGACATTGGCTTAGGCAAAGATTTCATAATCAAGAACTCAGAAACAAATCCAATAAAAACAAAGATAAATAGCTGGGACCTAATTAAGCTAAAGAGCTTTTGGACGGCAAAAGGAACAGTCAGCAGAGTAAGCAGACACCCCACAGAGTGGGAGAAAATCTTCACAATCTATACATCTGACAAAGGACTAATATCCAGACTCTACAATGAACTCAAACATATCAGTAAGAAAAAAACAATCCCATCAAAAAGTGGGCTAAGGATGTGAATAGACAATTCTCAAAAGAAGATATACAAATGGCCAACAAACATATGAAAAAATGCTCAACATCACTAATGATCTGGGAAACTCAAATAAAAACCACAATGCGGTACCACCTTACTCCTGCAAGAATGGCCATAATCAAAAAATAAAAAAAAACAGTGGATGTTGGCATTGATGCTGTGAACAGGAAACACTTCTACACTGCTGGTGGGATTGTAATCTAGTATAGCCACTGTGGAAAACAGTGTGGAGATTCCTTAAAGTACTAAAAAGTAGAACAGTCATTTGATCCAGCAAGCTCACTACTGGATATCTACCTACAAGAAAAGAAGTCATTATTCAAAAAGGATACTTGCACCTGCATGTTTATAGTGGCACAATTTACCACAGCAAAGTCATGGAACCAACCCAAATGCCCATCAATCAATGAGTGGATAAAAAAACTGTGATAATACTCTGCAGCCTTAAAAAGGAATGAATTAACAGCATTTGCAGTGACCTAGATGAGACTGGAGACTATTATTCTAAGTGAAGTAACTTAGGAATAGAAAACCAAACATCGTATGTTCTCACTGATACGTGAGATTTAAGTTGTGAGAACACAAAGGCATAAGAATGATACAGTTGACTTCGAGGACTTGTGTGGAAGAGTGGGAGGAGAGAGAGGGATAAACTACAGATATTACAAACATGGTGCAGTGTATAAGGCTCAGGTGATGAGTGCACCAAAATCATCACTAAACAACTTACTCACATAACCAAATACCGCCTGCACCCCAATAACTTATGGAAAAATAAAAAATAAAAAACAAATAAATAAAATTTTTTAATATTGCAGAGGGCCATCACCTTTAGGATTTAAGGAGTTCACACAAATAGGAGAGAAAAAAGCTAAAACTCATATAGATTAAATTGACAAAGTATCTAAAAGACAATTTTCAAAGGAGGAAATCCAACTAGAAATAAACTCTAATACTGATACAATGCTTTGGAACCAATTTTTGATAGTCAAAAGTCTCAAGATAGTCATTTTATTTGACCTAATAATTTTCCTGTTAAAATAAAGGAATCATAAATTTTTGAGGAGAAATTTTTATTATCTAACTCAAGAATAGTAAGGCCTTTCTTATTCTAACTCAGGATGTTCCTTGGTGTCCTTGCTGGGAACTAACTAAAGTGAGAGAAACTGGGCAGAGAAACAGAACCCACAATTCAAGCATTCAGAGTTAACAAGAAGAGTATTGGAGAATTATAGAACACGAGATGTCTGCCTGCTGTTTAGTTTCATGATGCCCAGTGATTGTGAGGGAGCCTGCAGCCCTGCAGCAGTAGTCCATACCTGGGCCTGATCAGAACACAGAAAGAAAATTTCAGATGATCCACAGATTGGAATGCAAAACATCTTTATTCTAATCCTATACAAATTGAGAGCTCTGCCCATGAACATTTAATAGTAACGTTGCAGAAACACTAAATGGTACCATTTAAACTCAGAAATAGTTACTCTTGTAGGCTGTTGGTTCCAAGTGGCCTGGAGCTACTTGGAAATGTGAGGATTCAATTCAAGCCAAATGGCCACTAGGAGTTATTAACAGAAGGGTCAAAATATCTCAGTTTACCTGTCCAGGTGTCCAGGCCACCTTACAAAACAGCAGCTCTCTGCCTGGGTAGCTTCTCCTTGGTGATAGTTAATACAAATGATTTTCTAGAACTATGGTGACACAGAATCTGGAAACTGACAGTAGATCCCTAGCTGTCCATCAAGAAGCACTAATGCACCATGCCGCCTCCTGCCATTAGGAAAGCTTTTACCACCACCAGGCCACTTGTCATTTCTCTGCAGAATGCACTTGGCTGGATCAGCCTGTAATACACTGACGTGATTTCAGCTAAACTACAGGGCTAAATACCAGAGGAGTAGGGCACTTGGAGCAGAGAAGAAAGAGAATGAAATAACTATCATTAACTCCCTAAATTTCAACAAGCATGAAAGTATCCTCTTCCCAAGAAGTCCAGGTCCCCAATTTCAGACAGTGTAATGGCAGCTGGCTTTGCACGGCAGAAGTACAGACACTTATCTGCTGATAAGATGTCTTTTCTCTCCCACTGAACAGGTGGAGATGATCTTCAGGCATCAGTCCCAGTCCAAGGTTTGGGCCCCTGACCTCATAATCGATTTGATACTAAAGCAGTGGTTTGTAGACTCCATTTAGAATCTCACTGACAATCAGTAACTATAGACTTTTATTCTGGAGAAATGTGCATATGCACGGGCTTCTGTCACATACCAGTGAACCATATCAGTGAACCACACAGACTTACAGAGGCCCCTCCATGGAGCCCCTTAAGTTATCAGCCAGTTCTCTCTCCACTCGTGCCTTTGCTCCCCATCTTGTGTCTGTAACAGGTCTCATTAATGGTGCATGGAGCTCTATTCTGTTGCACTAGGAAGCGATGTTGCAACCTTTGCTGGCACAGAGCTCCTAGAAATGGCTCAGAATTAATTTCAGCAAGCCTGTGGGTAAAACATGTTTGTCACTCTGTCCGTAAACATTTGTGGTAACAAAAAAAAAAATCTGTTTCAGATAAACCCTTCTCAGTCTGAGTTCCTCCTGGCTGGATTTATGCATGGTTCTCTAATGATGTGGAAAAGCAGTTTGGTTCTAAGGAAAAACAAAACCACCTATGGTGAGAAATTAAGAGCGAAATTACATAAGAGTTTTTTTTAAAAAATTGGTATTCTGGCTGCATTTTTCAACTAAGAGTCATAAAATCATTTCCCAAGCCAGAAATATAATTATCCTCATTTCACAGGTGGAAAACCGGGAATTACAGAGAGGTTAATGGCTGTGTCTAAAAGCACACAGCACGCCCTCATCAGAAGGAGCTGGAAATTCAGGTATGGGCAAGGGCTCATACTGTTCTGTCATAAACCAAACTTTCCTGAAGAAGTTTGGCTTGGCTCTAATTGGCATTCAATTTTAAAAAATGTCTTTCATTAAAAAATATAATTTGAAGAACTGGGTAATTGACTCACATTTGATTAAGGCAGATTCTATTGGATTAACATGATTAATAGGTAAAATTATAATCAAACAGAAAGCAGTACAAAAGGTGACTAAGTCATGGATCATATTAAGATACTAAATTTTAAAATGATGGATATCCTGGGGGTTTTTTGACATCAGTAATATTCATTTCACAGTGGCTCTCACACTGTTCAGTTATCACTAGTAGGGTAATTAGGATGAAGTTTGTGTTCAGGATTAAAAGAGGAAGTACTTGGAAGTTGTTTTGATTTCACAGTAAGGGAAACCTCGGATGTACTCTTTCTGATTCTCCCCAAATAATTTGGTTCAAGCTGGGTGATAAATTTCTCAAACTGAGAGTGAAGTAGGGCCACTCTAGTGGCTATCCCTGCTCAGACCTAGATATAGTTAGTGCCACGTCAAACCTCTAAGCCCCTTTCAGGAACTGTAATGTTCGCCAGGCTGGGTAGGATAACAGTCCACAGTTTTTACTATCGATGCAATATTGTATCCCCAATAGGAACTAAGTGAATTGATATAAAACTACTCCAGCATCAGCCACCTCCAGATAGCCAGGCCTGGAATTAAAATGAAAAACAGAATGTTTGGGGTGTTTTTGACTCTCCATCTTAAATATTTTTGTCCAGAAATGGGACAAATACAGGCAGATATGAGTCTGAATAGAGGCAGATATGAGTTATTCTTTTCATCACCAAGACTTTCTGCTTTAGAGGACTGGTAGGCATGGTGGCAGGCTCCCTCCTAAAACTTCCATGTCTGCATAACTGGAAGGAGAATGGAAACTGGGGGAAGCTTGAACCATTCCAAAATCTTCATCACTGTCCCCAAAGCCAACTCACAAAGCCTACAATATAAAGAACAAACTTGCTTCCCAGCAAGCGCAGCTCTGGTGTCACCCCCTTGCCACAGGCCCAGCCCAACTAGCTTAACACTTCCAAGAGTTTCCTATACAGGAAACCTGAGGCCACCACAGCAATCCCTGTTCTTACCATGTTATTACTTTTAAAAACATGCTCTGATCACGCAAATGACTAAGAGCTGGGATTGAAAGATGGTGTTGCAACAATGCATTGGCTTTCTTTGCCTGTAAAAATGACCAAAAAAATAAAGATTGATAATATCTCAGCTTGACAAGGGTTTTGGGAACAAGTAATCTGATACACAACTTGTTATACTTTATGTTAAAAGGCAATTTGGTAGTATCTACTGAGTACTATAAAATATGCAAGCCTAGGCCAGGCACGGGGGCTTCCTCCTATAATCCCAGCACTTTGGGAGGCTGATGCAAGAGGATCACTTGAGCTCAGGAGTTCGAGACCAGCCTAGGCAACATAGTGAGACTCCCCCAGCTCAACAAAAAGTACAAAAATTAGCCAGGCAGTGGCGTGTGCCTATAGTACCAGCTACTTGGGGGGCTGAGGTGGGAGGATTCCTTGAGCCCAGGGAGGTCAAGGCTGCATTGAGCTGTGATCACTCCACTGCACTCCAGCCTGAGCAAGAGAGCAAGACCCTGTCTCAAAAAAAAAATTGTGCTTGCCTTTTGACCAAGACATTCCATGTATACCTAGGCACAATTATTTAGATTCAAAGTTGTTTACTGGAGCAATTTTTGTATTTTGTATTTATATTCCAAAATATTACTAACAACCTAATAGTTCATCAGTAGGAAAGTGGTCATGTAAATCATGGTACAGTGAATGGGATACATATAGATATCTTTTACAAAAGGTAGATCCAACCACAATGTCAAAGAATGATTTTTGTGATACATGTTTAAGTGAAAAAAGCAAGTGGTAGAAATATTGATATAATATGGTCCCTATTTACATATTTTTAAAAATTATATATGTATATATTCTATGTATTTAAGTGAATAGAAAAATATTGGATTGGACAAATCCCCAGTCGTTAACAGGACTGACTTCTGGAGAAGAGAAATGAGTTGGGAGATGAAGGTGTTTCATTTTCTATTAAGTGTACTTCGGTAATTTATTCTAGTAAGTATATGATTTTCTTATTACGAAAAAATTAAAATAGTATGTCACCGGCATCTCCTCCCAAGGCAGTATTCAACTGTGAGGAAACGGAAATTTCACTCCATCTCTTCAAGAGCAGCGAGACAGTCCACTTAAGTTCTCTAAGCTTCAGTTTGCCCGTCCATAAAATGAGGACAACGCATGCCTCATGGTATTGTTGGAAAGGATCATATGAGCGAATGCTTGTAAAAGCCCTGTTTACTGTTCAAGACAAGTGATTATAAAATGTTAAACAGGCGGGGCGCAGTGGCTCAAGCCTGTAATCCCCCACTTTGGGAGGCCGAGACGGGCGGATCACGAGGTCAGGAGATCGAGACCATCCTGGCTAACATGGTGAAACCCCGTCTCTACTAAAAAATACAAAAAAAACTCGCTGGGCGAGGTGGCGGGCGCCTGTAGTCCCAGCTACTCGGGAGGCTGAGGCAGGAGAATGGTGTAAACCCGGGAGGCAGAGCTTGCAGTGAGCTGAGATCCGGCCACTGCACTCCAGCCTGGGCAACACAGCGAGACTCCGTCTCAAAAAAAAAAAAAAAAAATGTTAAACAAGAATTATTCCAAGGTGAAGAGTAAAGAGTTGGTATTATTTAATAAAACCACAGAGACCACTAAATTTCCCTTTGGGAAATGACCGGCCTAGTTGTGATCGTTTTAGAATTTAATTAAAGAAATCAAAGCCACGTAGTTGGGCATGGAGTCTCCCCTGAAAGGGATGGGCGCTCTAAGTTATCCTGGGAAAAATAATCCTGGAAAGAGGTTAAACCTGAAGCAGGGAATGAGAGAAAAGTTCTCCTCTTGCTGGGCATGGTCACTCAAGCCTGTAATCCCAACACTTTGGGAGGTCAAGGCGGGAGGATCACTTGAGGTCAGGAGTTCAAGACCACCCTGGTCAACATGGCAAAACCCTGTCTCTACTAAAAATACAAAAATTAGCCAGCCATGGTGGCGGGCACCTGTAATCCCAGCTACTTGGGAGGCTGAGAAAGGAGGATTGCTTGAGCCCTGGAGGCAGAGGTTGCAGTGAGCCAAGATCACGCCACTGCACTCTGTCCTGGGTGACAGAGTGAGACTCCGTCTCAAAAAAGGAAAAAATTCTCCTCTTTCTCAAACTGGAAGGTAGTATGGCTGAATCTCCAAGGGCTCTGAGAAACTGAAAGAAGCCCCATTAGAGGATTAGCTTCCACAGCCACATGGCAGGCTGGGAATGAGGCTGGAAGTAAGCCCTACCTGGTCATCTAAGGCAGGTTTGAGCCTATGTAGTAGTGTAAGTGATTTTCTGTTAAATGTTTCTTCTATCATCACTGAACCTTCAAATAAAGTCTCATTAAAAATTGGCACCTGGTCTTAATTGCTCAGTGCAGAATTAGCAAAGAGCCTGGCCTACCACTCTATGTCTAAGATTCCCTTCCTGGAATGAATATGTTTAGGGGGAGCTAAAGGCACCCCCATATTCATGATTTAGGCCTACTTATCTGTGACTGCATTGCAGAATAGGCTGGCCATGTGAAGCAGAGGCTGTCTCATCATCTCCTTCCATCTCAGGGGACCACTACGAAGTTCCCCAGCTCATATGTCTGGAAGTTCTGCTTCCTACACCTGACTTAGTTCTCAGACGCACTGCTTGGATTATCTCAATACTTATATTCTATTTGGCATATACTGTCTGCTTGGACACAGGTATCCTTTGGTGATCTTTTAATATTTATGGAGTCTGCCTTCTCCATGGTGGTGGTAATTGTCTCTGAGGACTTAAATCCCAGGAATAGTGACAGAGTCAATGGGGTTCTACATGGAACTATTATGCAATGTGCAGATGGCTTCTCTGAGGGCTATTCTTGTAAAGACAGACGTATTAACTTAAATAGAAAACGCCTTGCAGGACACATTTATGGGCAGAAATTGGTGGTGCTGAATGGTAAGATGTGGGAAAAATATAGGGAGAATCTTCTCTGTATTTTAACTCTAGTGCTCAGAATCTTATATCACATTAGACTCTGAGATTATTTTGGTAAGCTGCCTTAAATCCTCTCTGGAATCATGGTAGGCATATACATGTACAAATAAATAAACAAAACCATACATAAACAAACAGGTAGAATGTATTGAGTCTTGCTATGTGTCAGTTGATGTGCTGAGTGTTTTTCACATAACTGTTTCCTTTAATCCTCACACCAAACTGTTGGTCATACATCCTATCACCAGTGATTTGTCAGATATTTACCAGAAGAGATAGGGCCATGTGGGCCTTCTACTTTTCCTGCCTCTGCAGCAAGCAATACCAAGGAAACCAGCAAGGTGAGAGGGAATGACACAGCCGCTAGGAGAACCTCTAAATAAGACAGAGGAGGTGTGTACTTGAGAGTTAAGGTTTGATTTTCCTGATTGCTAAAAATGCTAAAGAAAATGGCCCTGCTTCTATTTTCTTCCTGGTGGCTTTTCCTGTATATACTTTAAATGGAAAATATCACTAAAAGGATAACTGGCCAAAAAGGGCAAATAGGGAGAAAAACTTTCACTTCCCTTTCCACTTGAACCCCAGGTTCTTGTATTTCAGCGAGTGTCTACAATGACATTCCATCCTGTTCGTTTGTTTTTGTTTCTGTTTTGAGACAAAGTCCCACTCTGTCACCCAGGCTGGAGTGCAGTGGCATGATCTTAGCTCACTGCAACCTCCGCCTCCAGGTTCAAGTGCTTCTCCTGCCTCAGCCCTCCAAGTAGCTGGGATTTTGGCACACATCACCATGCCCTGTTAATTTTTTCATTTTTAGTAGAGACAGGTTTCGCCATGTTGGCTAGGCTGGTCTCGGACTCCTGACCTCAGGTGACCCACCCGCCTTAGCTTCCCAAAGGGTTGGGATTACAGGCTTGAACCACTGCACCCTGCCAGCCTCTTCATTTGGTATCATGGGCACGGTGTTTTTCATACTTCTTCCATAAACCCAAAGAATTAAAAAGCTGTGCTTTTAGGATGTAACAGATCTTTCCTTGGTATGATTAAGTCTCATGCAACTGTGAAGATGGTAGGAAACCCATGTTCACATTTGTAGGCTGTGTGACATAGTGAGGACTAAAAAGCATGTCGATGTCTGATCTTCCCCTCTGAGGTAGTCAGAAGCTCAGGGCTCTGATCTGGCTCTGAGACTCTGATCTGGTAGGGCAAGAAGTGAACTTCTGAGAAACCACATCCCAAGATAAGTGTCAGTCATGTGCCCAATAGACAATGCAAACAAAGCAATGGAAAGGCAGCAACGAAAATGACTTAGAACCAGCACAGAGAAATATGAGTGGCTCAGATTCCCTCTGGAGAGATTCACCACGGAGCCAGAATGAAGGGGTTGAATGAGGTGTTTTACAGAGCCCATAGGGTGGGATGGAAGCTGCTAACAGCACCGTTTCAGGCACAGGAAACTAGGTCTCACTATGCCCCAGCTAGAAACTCCATAGACATTGAACAAAAGATTTAATTTTTATTTCAAGCAAAACAGTCTCTCCTAATGGTTATTAAAGCAATGAACAGTCAGAACTCCGTTGTACAGGTAAATTGCACCTGACTGTTTCAGATATTGGCTGTCAGAGAAACTAGATGTCAGAATAGTCCTGTTGTCATTTAGGTTCTCAGAAAGTTTACCTTGTGTGTGCATGTGCAGTCATGCACACATACACCACATACACACGGTTCTAAGAAGCATACAGTAGGAAAACAAGAAAAACATCAAACCAGTTATGGTAATGTGTACCTGTAGTCCCAGCTACGCTGGAGGCTGATGCAGAAGGATCATTTGAACCCGGGAGGTCGAAGCTCCAGTGAGCTATGAGTACGCCAGTGCACTCCAGCCTGAGCAACAGAGGCTCAAAAAGAAAAGGAAAAATAAGAGTCTGCATTGTATCAAAACCACCAGTTCCCTCTGTTTGTTCATTGAATTCACTGAACCAAAATAGTAATACAATGTGTTCTACTGAACCAGAGAGAAAGTAGTTCTTTTCAACCTAACAGGTAACATGTCATTTACGTTGTGTCCACACGGTGCCTGGTGCGAGAGTATGTACAGCACGGATGCATAAAATAGTCTTTAATCCTTTGTGAAAGCTAACATGTAGTCACATCAAACAGATCACTTCTCAAAACCATGGTAAACTTTCCCAAGTGCCAAATTACTTCTGCCAGAACATTCCATTTCCATTGTTCCTTAGGGTAGTCAATTCCATGGCTTAGAAGGTGTCAGGGGGTTCACTTTCCTCTCCTTTGGCAGGGTTTGACATCCAGTGTCATGTTCTTCACTATAAACCCTCTTTAACACAACCAATAAGCTCCAGTGTACCAGGGCCTGTTATGGGCTGAGGAAGAAGGGGTGGGGCAGATGAAGAAGAAGATTCCATGCAAATGCACGGATCTTCACAACGTAAAGAGAAACCTGATTGCAGAAGAAGCTGGTTATAAGGAAGAGATTTCTGTAACATGACTCCCCAGGAGGTGCAGTCACCCTCACATCAGCTCTGGAGTACAGAAGGAAAGATATTTCTGTTTAATAGGTTTGGGGAGCTCTGGGGAAGCTGGGCAGGTTGGTTGTTGTTTTAAAGGAATGAAGTCAAATGTAGACACTGCTGCTCCAGTGTCTTATAACACTGTTGCTACATCCATGCCTCTAATTGAGACACTCATGGGTCGTCAGGCTCTAGAGTATAACAATTTGTCAGCATAGGATGCAGAGTGGACCAATTTAATACTTGCTTCCGGGGTTAGAATTTCCACAGCCTTTGATCAGAAATTTTTTTTTAGGTCAGTAACATTTAGAGGTAGATAAAAAATATTAAGTAATTGTTGAGAAACTAGGTGGTTAGTGGCTAATTTGCAAAAGTACAGATTACATTGTTATTGAGATTTTATCCACTTAATCAACAAGCTGTGAGATTTTGGGGAAGGACACATTAATGTGGATACCATGGGAGACTGGTAAGCAACCCACTCTCACGAATGCCAATATCTGCCACCTTTCCTCCCTGACACACCCTCACACTTGCTCCCGGGAGCCTCTGAATCTGCACTGGCTTGCTCGTTGGGCCAGGAAATAAGATTACGTGTGATGCTGTTCGCTCCTTCCCTGCCCCTCTTTATTACAAAAATGGAAAATGAACCCCTCTATTCTTTTGTTCTCTGGTGTCTTGTCTGATAACAACACTCATCCTATTTGATGAAGTTTCCACCAGAATGATCTCATTTAACCTTAATTACTTCCAAAGGCCCCATCTCCACAAGCACACTGGACACTGAACTTCAACATATGAATTTTGGAGGAACACACATTTTCCATCCATATATTGAGGGTACCTCTCCAATTCTGTCTTTGACTTTTTCATTCATCATGCATGATCTTCATGTTGCTGTGCAGTCTTCATAACCAACTTTTCACTTTTCCAACTCTATTCCTTTCAATTCTTATTGTTTTAAAGTTTGGGAAAACTCAAGGAGGTATAGTGAAGAATATTTAAAATCACCTAGATATAATCACTACTAAATTTTACTGCATTTTCTTTCAATATTTTTCAATGCATTTCTGTACAGTATATGTAGAATATACACTTACAGAATATTATATCAATATTGTTGCCAACTTTTATCTCTCATCACTATATCATATTTCCCCAGTGATGTTAAAAGTATTTGACAACATATTTTAACAACTACCTAATATATTATAGCATGAGAGCACCATGATTTATTTAACCAAACTCATATTGTTGAAAATTTGACTTGTTTCCAGTTTTTCACTATTATAAATAATAGTTTAAGTAATATTGTGGCTTATAAACATTTGTATACATATATTTGTTTTAGGCCAGGTTGCTGCAAGACTAATCAAAATATTAAACATTAAAATATTTTCATATTTTTATATTCATATATAGTACTAAATTATTTCCAGAATCTCAATAATGATTATTCATTGCTTTCAAAAAATAATATTTAAAAAATAAAAATAAGTACAGTGCAAAGAAATTCTATTCGACCACGTAAAGTAGCCATTATTAATTTTTTAAACAATATTGTTATTTTAAAGCCTGTTTTTTCATTATCAAATTTGTCAATTTTTTAATGAAATTACATAATTTTCTGTAATATTTTAAAGGCTGCATTGTGTTCTATTTCATGGACATGTTATAATTTAATTAACTATTTACAAACTTTTATTTGCTTCTCTTTTATAAATTAGACAAAACTAAATATGCAGAATTCTTATGCCAAAATGTTGGGATATCTTCTATGATTTTAACATGTATTATTAAATTGTACTGTAAAAGTTTGTGCTGACTCATACTCTCATCAACATTTAAAAGCATGTACCTTTGTTGATGGGGAGAGTAACACACAATCATTGTACATTTAATAAGTAAAAAAAAAATTAAAAATTTTAATTTAATGTTTATCTTTACTAGGTAATAAGGTGAATATTTTTCATATGTTTATGCTTATTGACCGATTTAATTTTTTCAGTAATGACCTGTTGGTGTTCTTTGACCAGTTTTCCACTGTAATACCCACCATTCATTCTCTTGTTAGTTTATGAGATCTTCCAATATATTTAAATGGCACTGCTTAAACTATGTTCTACAGAGAATTAATGTCCCATAAAATGGTAGTAAATTTTCATTAAAAATGAAAAAAATTGATACTAGTGATACTGTTTACTAAAACATTTAAATATATATGCAAGAAGAACATTAAGCATGTATAAATAGTAGTTATTATTTGAGATTTACTTTGAAGATGTAATCTGCCATACTTGAGAATGCCAGGAAGTGGCATGAGTGATACCTAATGCTTGTACATTCAGTGTTGCCACTGACCATTCACTGAGCATCACCTTTGAATTGTCTACTCAATGGTGACATGAAGGGCTTGTATCTTATAATGTCCACATACATTTGAGATACATTTAACTTTTACATATATATATAAATCAAAAATCAAATTTTAAGTTTTTCATCAACTAATTTGCCTTTGAGACTATCTATTCTTACCTACTTATTTTTGTCATTTGTGAAAATACACTCAATTGATCTCACTATATTTACAGATCAACTGTAGATTAAGATTGTTGAGATCTTCCAAAATTCCCGTAGGATTTTTACTGTAATTGCAATACTTTCATTGCTTTATTTGGAAAAAATTTTCCTTTGTGCAAGGTGAAATATTTCCATTCAGCAACATGGCATTTCTCTTCAATTTTTCAAATCTTACTTTAACTTGCTTTAAGGAACTCTATTTTTTAAAGAAAAGTTATCTTAACAGATATAGTTAGGCTTTCTTCTATTCTCTTGTCTTATTTGGCTTTTTAATTTTCCTTGATTTTTCTTTTATAATGGTGTCTTTTTCTTTATATTTGTTTCTATAACTACATCTTTAAATTTTCAAAAATGTATTTGACTGTGTATCTCTTTATCAATGTCATTAAAATTTTCTGTTAACTTCTTCCTATGAAACTTGTGAAATTTATCATAATTTTACTTCCTTTGTCTCCATCTTGCTTTTTTTCTTGATATGATCAGAGATTTTGAACCTAGATCCTTATTACTAATACTTTTACATTGTGATGCTGTTAAAGAACTGTTTCTAACACTTGCACTGTCTCTATTTATTCTACCATTTCTACTATATCTTTTATCTATTATCAAGTTCTTAATTTTGACTCACTTTTTAAATCAAAATATTTTTTATTTTTAAAATAGGGATATGCCATTGATAGGTTCAAAATGCTTGCATTTCAATTCAGTAATCCCACTACTGGGTATGCATTCAAAAGAAATGAAATCAGTATATCAAAGAGATGTCTACACTTTTATAGTTTATTGCAGCACTATTCACAATAGCCAAAATATGAAGTCAGCGTAAGTGTGCAACAATGGATGAATGGATAAAGAAAATGTGGTATGCATATACACCATATACAAATTGGTGTATGTATATAAAGAAACACCATTCTGCCAGTAAAAAAGAAGGAAATCCTGCCATTTGCAATAACATGGATGAACTGGAAGGACATTATATTAAGTGAAATAAGCCAGGGTCAGGATAAATATCACATGATCTCACTTGTAGTGGGATCCAAAAAAGTCGAACTCAGAAATAGAAAGAATGATGGTTACAGGGAGCTCAGGGGCAGGGGCTTGGAAGAGGTATTGATCAAAGGATATGAAATTTTCAGTTAGATAGGAGGAATAAGTTCAAGAGATCTATAGTATAACACAGTTACTATTGTTAATAACAGTATATTACATTCCTGAAAATGGCTAAGAGAGTAACTTTTGTGTTTTCACCACAAAAAAAAAAAGTATGTGTGGTAATAAGTATGTGAATTAGCTTGATTTAGCCATGTGGTACCTGATAAATATATACATTTTGTATTTGTCAGCATAAAACATAATTTTAAATAATTTTAAAACACTTGCATTTCTGAGTATTTCTTTCTGAGGATTTTTCACTGGATACAGGATTCTCAGGTCACAGTCTTTTCCATTCAACCCTCTGGTAGCAAATGGTCCATTGTCTCCTCAAATTTATTGTTGTAGTGGAGAAATGCTGAAATGAACATCTTTATGCATAAAACTACATCCTTAATTTAGATTTTTCCTTTGGTCCTAGAATTGAAATTATACAGTAAACTCTTCTTCCTTTTCTTCCTCTGTCTCTGTCTCTTTCTTTCTTTCTTTCCTTTTCCTTTCCGTTTTTCTAAAAGTCGTTATAGAAACTGGTTATGATATCTTGTTTCTTCATTAGTTAACAAGTTAAACAAAATCTTTGACACATGTTCATTTATGTTTGTATAAGAGTCATGATTTTACTTCTTTTTAATTGTCTTTTCACAGTTTTGGAGATAATCTACCACAATGTCCTCACAGAGCCAAACTGCACTGCTAGAGAACTACACCTGCTGGGGAGAGTGACAGGAGATCGGGGTGGCTTAAGATGAGGCACGTTTTTTCTTGGCTTCTGAAAGTCGTTCTCAGGCAGCACTAGAACTTTTCTGTCTCTATGTTTCTCATGGTATTTTTTTCTCTCTCTCTTCACTAATTTCGCATTTTGTTTTTGTTTCTGGTTTATGAATGAAGGATAAGTTATGGTGACAGCAATAATTAGTGGAATTTGACTTTATTTTCAGACTATTTGGTAATTTAGATAAAATAATTAAAGGACCAGAGAGGTCTATTCTCTACTAGGCAAAAGGATAGAGAATTCAGATTGTTAGTCTTGTTTGTTTGTCTATTTTGAGCTCAAATCAATTGAAAATTTGATCCTCACTGGGAGAGCATATAGGTCTATGATATCTGGCCCTGTGAGTTTTTGTGTTGCTGTCTTTACTTTTAAACTATGAATAAAGTTGTAGAACTGAAGCTATAAGACTTCTGTAGACAGCTATATTCTGTCTATGTGTCTATAATTCAGAAAGTTCTTTACCTCTCACAGTATGAATGCAGTAAATTAGCTTAAAAAGTCTTTTAAATTAAAATAAACTCTGTTTTGATTGGCTTACATAAGGTTCTATACATCAAATATTCCTATGATTCCCAGAAAATAAAGAATTTGAATTTGAAATCCATTAATCATGCTAGGCATAAAAGCTATGACATGAAACCAAGCACTATAATAGGTGTGGTAGGGGGAGTCTGAGAAGCTGAGAGAAGGACAGTAAGGGTGTCCTGGGGGGAAGGAGGGTGATAGCAGTGACTTGAGATTGGTCATATACAAGTGGGTTAATCACTAAGTAAATATATTATTAACAGGAGCCAGGTTTCTCATTGTCAGAGAAGGGGATTACTGAAAGGAAGAAAGCTGCAATCAACCATGAGGTGTTAGATTCAAATTGAAAGAATCAGTTTATACTCATGGTTTAACATAAAGATATAAATACCTTTAGGCATATCACTATCTATAGAGAGAGATATATATATTCATTCCTTAGCTCTGTCTACTGAAAAAACCAGGGAGTCATACTCAGTGTCACTTTGCAATGAACACATTTAGCCCCAAGATTCTGGTTTCTAAATATCATTCTCCACTAAAAGGAACTGGGACTTCTCTAAACAATAGACGATTCCAGTGCTGGTGCAGGAAAAGTACAAGATGAATCTGAAACATCTTGGGCCAGAAGGAGAGAAAATGCAAAAAAGAATGATGGGGGCATGTCCAAGACAACACACAAAAACCAACTTGAAGGACTTCCCACTGGTCAAATCTGAGACAATTTGAGCAGCAGCATAAATTATGAGGTAATAGCTTAAAATTCACTGAATAGAATCTTTCATGCTAATCTAAATACAGACATGACATAAATAAATAACCGAAAGTTTGGTGAAATACAGAATATTTACAGCATCTCAAAGTTAACTCCTTACATAATGGCTACTAATTACAAAGAGAAAAAGAATAACTTCACAGTAAAGAAATCTCATGTTTACCACCTTAATGAAGTGACTAAATTTAATATAATCAGTAATAGAGCTAATCAAAATTGTGTGCCACCTGATAGGATTCAATGAGAAGAACATAGCGTCATTTCTGTGATATTGTTACTGCAGACATGCAACCTGGATTGTATCCTAAGGCAACCGGAACAAATCCAAATGGAAGGACCATCTGCAAAATAACTGGTCTGTAGTCTTCAAAAGTGGCATGACCCTGAAAAGCCAGGGAACAAGGAGAAACTGTTCCATATTGAAGGAAACTAAAGAAACATGACAACTAAATGCAACATGTAACCCTCAGCTGGATTCTTTTACTATAAAGACGTAATTGAGGCATTGGTGAAATCTGAATAGAGTGTGAGGACAAGATGGTAGTATGTATCCATGTTAATTTCCTCATTGTGATGGCTGTATTGTAGTTATGTAGGGAAACTTACTCATTTGTAGAAAATACACCCTGGAGTATTCAGGGATAAGAACATCCTATCAGCAACGTACTCTCAAATGGAAAATGTTTTTTGTACTCCAATAGCAATTTTTGGAAATTGGTTATTGTTTACAAAAAAATTTACATGGCACAAAGGTGTGAAAATTTTAATGATTCTTAACACAAATTGCTAAGTTGTTTTCCAAAAGAGTGGTACTTCGTCTTATAACTATGCACTTCTATTTTTTCCTATTAGGTTTTTGTCTTGTAAGCCATGCACTCACTGTATTCAAAGACTTTATTTTCAGTCCTACCTGTCACACTTTATAATAGAAGTGCAGATTTTCATGAACTCACTTATTATCTCAATGTGAGGGTAATCACTCATTGTATCATTAGCTGATAATGACTAGATGAGTTGATTGAGCTGTAAATGACTATGGTTAGAGATTGCAGCTCTAGCTGATTAGATAAATATGCCACATATTTCATTTTGATCATATCAATTCCACTATCATTTCACTGAAATGTCTTCCTTCAACCTAAAGTTCTCATTAAGGCATGGTAATTTCTCTGAAATATGACTCTATGCATGACTTCTATCAGCCAAAACCAATAGTTATAGGAAAGGAAGGTTATTTTACTTTTTAGCAAATGCCTAGCTATATAATTTTATGCAACTCTCGAAATTCAAAAATCCTTTGTGAGAAAGTAAAGAATATCTTTATTGCACTTGCAGTAGTAGCGTATGTAGTAGGACAGAGAGGTCAGTGCTTTGAAAAATGTGTCTAGTTTAATTTTGGTGAAAAGATTTGAAAATTTTGTTCCCAGTAAATCCTAAAGAATGACTCCCTTTGGCACCAGGTATCAGGCATTATTTAGGCTTTCTAGCTCAGGGCTTCTTGAAAACTTTAAAACACACATGAATCACCAGGAGATCTTGTTAAATGCAGATCTGATTCAGTCATTCTGGGTGGGGCCTGAGAGTCTGCACTTCTCACCAGCTCCCAGGTGATGCTGATTCTGCTGGTGCACAAACCACACTCAAAATAAAAGCAAAGGCTGGGCATAGTGGTTCACGTCTGTAATCTCAGCACTTTGGGAGGCCGAGGCAGGTGGATCACCTGAGGTCAGGAGTTCAAGACCAGCCTGGTCAACATGATGAAACCCTGTCTCTACTAAAAATACAAAAAAATAGCCAGGCATGGTGGCAGATGCCTGTAATCCCAGATACTTGGGAGGCTAAAGCAGGAGAATCGCTTGAGCCTGGGAGGTGGAGGTTGCAGTAAGCCAAGATCAGGCCACTGCGCTCCAGTCTGGGTGACAGAATAGGATTCTGTCTCAAAAAAATAATAAAGGAATGAATGAAGAAATGAATGAATGAATGAATGAATAAATAAAGAAGCAAAGGGGCTAGCAAACAGCTCACTTTCACTGTTTTGTGAAGAACAGAACACAGAGATTGTATGTGAGGGGAAGCTTAGTCAACTGGTAAATCTGTATGCCTGGGTCATGGACCATCCACTCATTCTAGAGAAGAGTTAATCCTGTGGCCAGCTGAGTGGAACATGACAGTGACCACAGGGAGCAATTTTATTAGGCCAGGATTGTGTGTCTAAGAAAACAGCTAAAAATTTGAGTATCAGCTGGGTGCAGTGGCTCACACCTGCAATCCGAAAACTTTGGAGGGGCTGAGGCAGGAGGATCTCTTGAGTCCAGGAGCTCAAGACCAGCCTGGGCAACATAGCAAAACCCATCCTTATAAAAAATAAAATATTAGCCAGACATGGTGGCATGCACCTGTAGTCTCAGCTACTGGGGAGGCAGAGACAGGAAGATCACTTAAGCCCAGGAGCTGGAGGCTACAGTGAACTATGATCACGCCACTGCACTCCAGCCTGGGAAACAGAGTTACAAGCTAAAAAAAGAAAAGAAAGAAGGGGTAAGTAAAGAAAAGAAGAGAAGAGAGAAAGAGAGAGAGTAAAGGAAGAAAGGAAAGAGGGAAAGAAGGAAGGAAGGAAGAAGGGAGGGAGGGAGGGAGGGGGAGAGAGAGAGAGGAAAGAAAGAAGGAAAGAAAAAGAAAAGAAAGAAAGAGAAAGAAAGAGAGAAAGGAAAGAAAGAAAAAAAGAAAGAAGGAAAGGAAAGGAGAGGAGAGGAGAGGAGGAAAGACGGAAGGGAAACATGAGTATCTTGTCCATGTAGTACTATAATCTCTATTGCAATGTGACCTGTATCTCTTATTTTTCTCCTGAAATTTCTTGTATAAACTTGGGGAACACAAATGATTGTCATTCCATGGAAGAAAAGAAAAAAAGGAATATGAGGACCCTTGAGGGTCTCACGAGCTGCCTTAGATACCTCCAGATAAATAGGAACCTGGTCTGGTCTGAGGAGTGACAAATTGACCTGAGGTTTAGGGTTAAATGTATTCAGTCTTTCAAAGAACAGAGAGAAAAATAAAATTAACTAATTAATTAAAATAAAAAATAAAAAAATAAGTTTACCCAGTCATTTTCTCTATGCTGGGATAAGGGACATGTTCTTTACTAAGTAGCTGAGTATTGGTGAGGCTTTTCCATGAATAGCTTGGAATTTTTAGGGATGAAGTATGCTGCGTGGTAAACAGACATGGCAGCATTTCAGAGGTGTAATAAGTCAGCACTTTTTTTTTTAGAGACAGTACCTTGCTCTGTCACCCAGGCTGAAGTACAGTGGCATGATTGTTACTGGAAAGGGGTCCCTATCCAGACCCCAAGAGAGGGTTCTTGGATCTCACGAAATAAAGAATTTGAGGCAAAACCATAAAGAAAGAGCAAGTTTATTAAGAAAGTAAAGGAATAAAAGAAAAGCCACTCCATAGGCAGGGCAGCAGCCTGAGCTGCTGGTTGGCCATTTTTATGGTTATTTATTGATTATATACTAAATAAGGGGTGGATTATTCATGAGTTTTTCCGAAAAGGGGCAGGCAGTTCCAGAACTGAAGTTTTCTCCCTATTTGAGACCATAAAGATAACTTCCTGATGTTGCCATGGCATTTGTAAACTGTCATGGTGCTGGTGGGAGTGTCTTTTAGCATGCTAATGCATTATAATTAGCATATAATGAGCAGTAAGGATGACCAGAGATCACTCTCGTTGCCATCTTGGTTTTGGTGAACTTTGGCCAGCTTCTTTACAACCAGTTTTATCAGCAAGGTCTTTATGACCTGTATCTTGTGACATCCTCCTGTCTCATCCTGTGACTTAGAATATCTAACTTACTGGGAATGCAGCCCAGCAGGTCTCAGCCTCATTTTACCCAGCCCCTATTCAAGATTGAGTCACTCTAGTTTAAACACCTCTGATATAATCACAGCTCACTGTGGCCTCGGCCTCCCAGGCTCAAGTGTTCCTCCTACCTCAGCCGCACAACTAGTTGGAAGTATAGGCGTGTGCCACTATGCCTGGAAAATTTTTTAAATTTTTATTTATTTATTTATTTATTTATTTTAGAGACAGGATCTTGCAATATTGCCCAGGCTGGTCTCAAAGTCCTGAGCTCAAGCCATCCTCCTATCTCAGCTTCTCAAAGTGCTGGGATTACTGGTGTGAATCACCATGCCCCGCCAAGTCAGCACTTTCTACTTCAAGGAGTCTTTTAACTTTAACTTTGAAAAACTGGGTAGTACTGTTCCCATTATATTGAGTTATGTTGAGCTAGAAATTGGGACTCCAGGAAGTTAATTAACTTACCCAAAGTCACACACCTAATAAGTGATGGAGGTGAGATTTGAACTCTACCTGCACGACTTCAAAGCTTGATAGACTTCTTTGTGTGCCAGCCTTCTTCTCTGAGAACATTTGTAAATATATATATACACACACACACACACACACACACACATATATAATTTAGAAATGATAGTTTAAATTTAAATTGGTGAGAGATTAGTAATATGCTGGGAATTTGTTGCTTGACTAAAATCATGCAACTATTAAGTGATGGAGAAAGAATTCGACCCCAGGTCTAATAAAGGGTTTCCCATTAACCCACCGCCTCTAATGATCCGAGAACTGCGGTGCTCACAGCAGCTACATGAACATCACGTCCGTTTTGTACGGTACTTTAAAGGTCTCGGGGTTGTCATTTTGGCCCCACAATACCCCTGGGAGGCTGGCAGGGCAGACCTTCCACGCAGTTCACAAGTCAGGAAACGAAGACTGTGAAAGTTACACGTAAGGGCTCACAGGCAGGAAGTGGTCCTAAAATCTAGGTCTTGGGCAGCGAATTCTGAGTCCACAGCCTTCACTGTCATCAAAAGACCTCAGAGCGATTTTAAATGGACGTATCCCCAGCTGCGCCCAGAGAGATTTAGCTCTTTTTTTTTTTTTCCTTTGAGACAGAGTCTCGCCCTGCTGCCCAGGCTGGAGTGCAGTGGCGTGATCTCGGCTCACAGCAACCTCCATCTCCCGGATTCAAGCAATTCTCCTGCCTCAGCCTCCTGAGTAGCTGGGATTACAGGTGCCACCACACCCAGCTAATATTTGTATTTTTAGTAGAGACGGGGTTTCACCATGTTGGACAAGGTGGTCTCAAACTCCTCACCTCAGGTGATGTGCCCACCTCGGCCTCTCAAAGTGCTGGGATTACAGATGTGAACCACCGCGCCTGGTCTCATTATCTCCTTTTTAAAGCAATTATTTAGAAGTTATCCAAAGCCTTAATCGGCCTTTAGATTCCTAAAATAATGACAGCTGCTGAGTGGGAATTTATTGAGTACCTACAATGCATAACATTGAAAATGACATGGGCCCTGTCTTCAAGGAGCTTACAAACCAGGACAGGTGCAAAGACATAAACGTAACTGACTGGTATACGATGAAAAATTATTTTGAGTCTATATGCACAGAAGCACAAACTGAAGCAATGATTTAAAGAGTAAGGAATATAAATATCCCTTTTGGAAACAGGAGAGCTACTTTAGGCTTTGCAGGCAAATTCTCCATAGGGGACAACTGCTTTGAGCCCACAGCAGTTTGATTATTTATTCTCTTTTCTGTGTCCAAGAGCCCAAATTAACCTGTCAAAACCCTTTGGCGTCTTATTCCTGAAAAGCAATCACTATTAGTCCTATTCTGACCAATTCTCCAATGGCTCTGTTGGACTGCTACACTCTGGTTGGAAAAAAAAAAAAAAAGTCTTGCCTACACATAAGAAATTCTCATCCTGCTCTAAGCCTTTGCATGTACCTTTACCTCTGGAAAACCGTTCCCTTCAACTCTTTACCTGGACAACACTTATTCATCCTTCAAGTCCCAGTTACACTTCATGGCCGCTGGGAACCTTCTGTAATTCTACAAATCTGGAATAAAACCTGTAGTGGTCCTCATAGGTTAGGCAATAATAAATGTCCTCCAATTCTCTCTGGCTTGAAAATAAATAAATAAAGGTTTCTCTCTCACACACACTACATGTCCATTGCAGAGTAGCTGGGGGCTGCGCTCCCTGTTATCCTCCCTCAGGGTCCTAGCCCTAAGGAGCCTCCCCAAACTGGAGTATTGATAGTCACCATGAAGGAAAAAGACTTCCAGCAAGATGTGACTTGTGTTGCCTCCACTCATATTCCATTAGTCAACACAGGTCATGCCTTACTCTAAAGAGGTGATGAAGTGAAATTGCTTGCTATGTGTAAAGGAGAAGAAGCAGAGTATCAGTGAAAGCCACTAAGAACCAGCACAGAGATCTTTCGGTTTGCTGCTATTATAGGATCCCAATACTTACCACAATTGCAGGACTTATTGAACTGTATTCCAGTTACCTGATTATTAGTCAGTGTGCCCCCACAGGATCCCAAGCTTCTGAAGGGTAAGCACTCAACCTTACTTTTATATCTAATACCTGCCACAGTATGTGGCACATATATAAACTCAGAGGAAAAACTTGAATGAAGAGGATAATGCCTTTTTTTTTTTTTTTTTTTTTGAAACAGGGTCTTGCTCTGTCACCCAGGCTAGAGTGCAGTGGCACGATCTCGTCTCACTGCAACCTTTGTGTCCCAGGTTCAAGAGATTCTTCCACCTTAGCCTCTCCAGTAGCTGGGATGATCGGCGTGTGCCACTATGCCCAGCAAATTTTTGTATTTTTTGGTAGAGACAGGGTTTCACCAAGTTGACCAGGTTGGCTTCAAACTCCTGACCTCAGGTGAGCCACCTACCTCAGCCTCCCAAAGTGCTGGGATTACAGGCATAAGGCACCACACCCGGCCCTATTTTTTAAAAAGGCAGGTCTGTATCTTTAAATGTATGATTTCAAAATAGTTATAATTCAAAATGCTACTTGTGTCTTACATTCCTTAGGAAAGACAAACATATAGCCTTGAGCTACAATTCTGACTTTGCTTGTGAATGCAAATATTTTAACAAGTATAGCACACGGAAGCTTGAACCATCAATTATTTCTAGAGGTGTATGTAAAATATCTTGTTTATCCCAGTGATCTTAAATTAGACTGAAAAAAAGAACTCTACCTTTAAAAATACATCTCAGACTTTGCATTTGTCCTCAACTGGTCTAGCAGATTAATCAAAAGTTAGAGTTGCTTAACATCTAAGAGGGAAATGTAATATCTATTTAGTTTTCTTAGTTATAGTGGATTTTGATGGCTAAACATGACAAGTAAATGCGAAAGATGAATCAACTGTCCTAAGATTCCAGGTTTCTAATTAGGAATTAATTTTCCTATCCACTTCAGGGCTTTAAAATATATCAGTTGAATTTTTATCCAAACAAATTGGTTTAGAAAATAATTCGCCAGTTTGCTGTTGAATTCTGCCAAAACGGTAAATTCTTTGAAAACATTTAGGTACTAACAAGTAGCTTGAATAAATTAAATGGCAGTGTGAACAAATATACCCATAAGGTACTTTTGGAGAAAAACACAACGTATATGTCATAAAAATTACAGTCCTCTGAAATGTCACCTTTTCTTAAGTACAAGTTTATTTTCAGAGGAATCATGTCATTTTTTAAGTGCGAGTATTGGATTTAGCAATTATTAAACTTAACATAAAGAATATACTTACCAATTTTAGCTTCTTTCACTTTGAAATCTTTTTATTGGATTGGCCCTAAGGAAAATCTATGGGATGTTTTATATTTGTATAATATTTTCATATCATTATAATATTTTTATTTTGATCATCATGATAATTCTCTGAGGTAGATGAGTCATATACATTTAGCCTCATCTAACTTGGCTATTTTCCTGCTTCTACACAGTTTCCTTCTTCTCAATCCACTTTCCAGTAGTGACATTTTAACAGGCAGATTTTCATGAATACTCTCAGCAACAGACAGAGTCAACTTTGCTCTGATTAAAATTTGGGCAAGAAAATTCATCTTTTCCATCAAGGGCTTCTACCTATGAATTTCCTCCTTTTCCTGATGACGAGACCCCAACTCGGTATCTCATGGAATATATCTGGATGCCTTCGTAAGAGAGATATGAGCTCCAATAAACAGATGTTTATTTTTAGGGTTATCTCACCTTGTTTTTACATTTAAAAACAACTATGAGATTTGTTCAATGCCATTAAAGTGTAACCAAACTAGAATTTATTCCTGAAAACCCCTGAAGTATGACATATCATACTCTCTCTGCAAAACTATAGTATAGTTTGAACTAGGTAAAATAGCAATACATTAAGTAGCTCTTGCTATTCCTTTTTCATCATTCAGTCTCTCAACAAATGTTTTTTGAGCATTTGTTATATGCCAGGCCTTATGTAGTTAGTATTAAAATGTTGAGCAAAAGCTAAGCTTAGAATGTAAGGGGGAAGATATACATTCATCAAATCATGTCAGGGAATGTGTAGTGGGCACTCTGAAGCATAGAGCTATGGTTTCAATACGGTTTGTTTGTCCCCACCAAAACTCATGTTGAAATTTGATTCTCAGTGTGATGATGTTGAAAAGTAGGGCCCCTGGCCAGGCGCAGTGGCTCACGCCTGTAATCCCAGCACTTTGGGAGGCCGAGGCAGGTGGATCATGAGGTCAGGAGTTCGAGACCAGCCTGGCCAAGATGGTGAAACCCCGTCTCTACTAAAAATACAAAAATTAACCAGGCATAGTGGCGGGTGCCTGTAATCCCGGCTACTCAGAACGCTGAGGCAGAAGAATTGCTTGAACCCTGGAGGCAGAGGTTGCAGTGAGCCAAGATGGCGCCATTGCCAAATTCCAGCCTGGGAGACAAGAGCTAGACTCCGTCTCAAAAAAAAAAAAAAAAAATAGGGCCCAGGAGGAGGTGTTCGGATCATGGAGGTGGATCCCTCAAATGGCTTGGTGCTGTTCTCTCGGTAAAAGTGAGTTTCTGCTTCAGACACACTGGGTTAGTTCTCGTGGGAATGGATTAGCTCCCATGACAGTGGGTTGTTATAAAGTCAGGACACACTTCAGGTTTTGCCTCTTCGAAACATGTCCACTTCTTTGACCTTTTGCTATGTTGTCACAGAGCACGAAAGCTTTTACCAGAAGCTAAGCAGAGGCCAGCCTCATGCTTCTTGTACTTCCCAGCCTGCAGCACAGTGCATTAAATAAACTTCTCTTCTTACAAATTACCCAGCCTCAGGTATTCTGTTATAGTAACACAAAATGAACTAGGACAAGTGATAACCATTATTTCAAAGTGGATAATACCAAAGGAACTTTACTTAGGAGAAAAGAGGAGGTCAGGGAAGCCTTGCCTGAGAAGATGACCCCTATTCTCAGATCTGACAGACAAAAAGTTAAGGATAGGAGCTTGGGAACAAGCTAGAAGAAATAGAGAGTTGAAATACATACCAAAGGGCTGGGCGCAGTGGCTCACACCTGTAATCCCAGCACTTTGGGAGCCTGAGGCAAGCCGATCACGTGAGGCCAGGAGTTCAAGACCAGCCTGGCCAACAAGGAGAAACCCCATCTCTACTAAAAATACGAAAAAAAAAAAAATAGCTGGGCATAGTGGCATGTTCTATAATCCCAGCTATTCGGGAGGCTGAGGCAGGAAAATCACTTGCATCCAGGAGGTGGAGGTTGCAGTAAGCTGAGATAGGGCCACTGAACTTCAGCCTGGGCAACAGAGAGTGACTCTGTCTCAGGAAGGAAGGAAGGAAGGAAGGAAGGAAGGAAGGAAGGAAGGAAGGAAGGAAGGAAGGAAGGAAGGAAGGAAGGGAAGGAAGGAAAAATTGGGGTTGGGGAGAGGGGCTGAACTAGTATGAGGCTGGAAAGGCTGGCATGGCCCAAAATTGTGTTGCTTTGGTTTCAGTGTTTCTTCCCTCTAAAACTCATGTTGAAACTTAATCCCAATGTAGCAATATTAACAGATGGAGCTTTTATTTATTTATTTATTTATTTATTTTTGAGACAATGTCATGCTCTGTCACCCAGGCTGGAGTGCAGTGGCATGATCACAGCTCACTGCAGACTCAACATCCTGGGCTCAAGTGATCCTCTCACCTCAGCCTCCCAAGTAGCTGGCACTTCAGTCATGTGCTACCGTACATGGCTAATTTTTTTTTTTTTTTGGAGACAGGGTCTCACTGTGTCACCCAAGCTGGAGTGCAGTGGCACGAACATGGCTCACTGCAGGCTTGACCTCCTGGACTAAAGTGATCCTCTCACCTAAGCCTCTTGAGTAGCTGGGACCACAGGTGTGCACCACCATGCCTAGCTAACTTTTTAAAATATTTTGTAGAGACAGAACCTCACTATGTTGCCCAGGCTGGTCTCAAACTCCTGGGCTTAAGCAATCTACCTGCCTCAGCCTCCCAGAATGCTAGGATTACAGGCATGAGCTACCACACCTGGCCTAAGGGATGAAGCTTTTAAGAGGTGATTGGAGCACGAGGGTTCTGCCCTCATGAATGAATTAATCCATTTAAGGATTAATGGATTAGGTGTTTGACGGGTTATGACAAAAGTGGGTGTCATATAAAAGCCAGCTGAGCTGTCTCTCATACACCCTCTCACCCTGGGATGCCTTCCACCATGTTATGATGCAATGCAAGGCCCTCACCAGAAGCCAGCCAGACATGGCCACCTGATCCTGGACTTCCCAGCCTCCAGAAACATAAGAAATACATTTCTGTTCTTTATAAATTACCCAGTGTCAGGTATTGTGTTATAGCAACAGAAAACTGATGAAGACACGCAAGATTTTGCTCCTTATCGCAAGGGCAATAGAGAGCCACTGACACAGTTTAAATAAGGGATGAACATAAGCAGACCTATGTTCTGGAAAAAAACACTTCTAACTTTACTGTGGAAAATGGGTTAAAAAGAACTCAAAGTGGATACACAGAGTGTAATGGGAAGTCTGGACGAGAGATGGTGGTGACTTAGATTCAGTGCAGTAGCAGTGGTGAGGGTGAAAAGTGACAAATTTGAGAGATATTTAGATAAAATGGAGAGGACTTAGGGACGAATTGGCTACAGAAGGCGAGGAAGGAAAACAGAACAAGAACAAATCTGAGGTCTCTGGTTTAAACAATGTTTAATTATTTAGCTAGTTAGAAAACATGAGAGGACCAGGTTTGATTCTGGGTCTTGGACATGCTGAATTTGAGGTATCTGTGAAATAGTCAAGCTCAAAGGAGGCTCTGTGCTAGAGATTTAAATTTGGAAGTCACTAGTAATTCAAACACTGGGGATATATGGAGTGATAAAGGGGGAAACAAGAACCAGGAGGGAACCAGAAGGAACTTCTCTGTGTGATGACTGAACAGAGGCAAGTAAGCCTCCATAGAAGACTAGAAATGACTAACTAGGAGGAAAAGCAGTTAAGTCTAGTATGTCAGAATCAAGGGGGAAGTGTTCTAAGAAGATGGGAATGATCAATAGTGTCAATTTCTGATAAGCGATCAAGAGAATTGAGACTGAAACGTATACATGTGACTTAACAACATGGCAAGTGATGGCAGAATTTCAACATGTTTGTATATCAGTGGGTAGCTTCTGCTTGGCAGGGAGAGATACACGTAAGAGAGAGGACTTCCACTGGGATTCTGTCCAACATCATCCCAGTGGCTTAACCACTTTGTGCTATTCTGCACAATGTTAGACAATTCAGAGCATCTCCCTAAACTGCATCTTATATAAAATGGGAAGCACAACATCACACAGGATTGCTGGGAAGATTAAAATAAAACAAGAGGTGAACAGAACCCTAAACTATAAAATTGAATTAAAAAGGTGTAGCAATTTTTATTTCTCCTTAACCTGGGGTTCAGCCAAAGCTTATCTTTCTTATATCCTCTTCCTCCAGGTTCTGGCTGGAAAGGTAATGCACCCAGTTATCTATGGCTGATCATGGCTTGTCATACTGCTACTCCTAGATGTCTGTGGCAGGGTCTCCTATAGCTTCAAGGATAATACACAGAGAGTCTCAAAATCCATTGCAGGCCACATGGCTGAGCAGCAGGCAGAGATCATCCTGAGCAAAGACCTTTCTCTGTAGCACACCTAAAATCACAGCCAGTAGGCAACTGCCTCCTCCAGTCCTCAGAAAGCACTGATTATTAGATGATATAAAGAATGCCACTTCCTCCCTCTCCCCCTCAAGTCAAATTACCCAACCTTATGCGGATTTCAGAACGTTTTGTTTTGGTTTTGAACCAAAGGGAATGTTTAGAAAAGTAAGGCAAGAATGCCATCTTGGGGTTTCAGCTAACAGCACAGTCTACCTTAACAACAGATAGGAAAAGCAATGTGTTCCTAGAGGTTGTTCAATGTCACTGCAGCAAGGGACTTAGATCCTTAAGGGCTGTTGCTGTTTGACTACATTTAACTGTTGGAATCCTCCAAAGAAACAATTTAAAAGTCAGCTTAATTCACCACATTGGGGTTTGGCCTTTCAGTATATTGAACTTCTAGCTAAATCACTCTCAGCTTTTGCCTCCTCCTCAGTGATCTTGTCGTTTCATGATCTTAACAAGATGACTCAGTGTTTGGGGACATTATTTGATGACTTCCTTTTTCACCCATCCTTTCTGTTTATTTCAGTATAGATTAAAAGAAAGCAATAACAGAATTTCTCAGGTTTTTGTTTATTTTATTTTGAGAGGTATGGGGATTATGGCTTATAGAACTCGTTCCCCAAATTCAACAAGTATGACTATAAAGTAACAGGATTCCTTGGTGGAGGGGAGTTTTATTCCTTGATAGGGCATCTTTATAATTTTCTGACTTGCATAATTCTTCCCTCACAATTCTATTTTTTAAAAGATAGTGACGAACGCAATTATTATAGCTGGCATCTTTCATTTATCTTTCCGCATTTCACCTGTATTTACTAAAGAGCAATAAATTCAAAGGTGCAAATAATCCAGTAGCAAATAACTTGGGGCCTCAGTTTTGGGTGTTCTTTTCTTCACAAGTTCTTCCTGTTTGATGGGAACCCTTTCTTTCGATAGGTTGCCTTGTAGTTCTATGCATGTGAGGTGCAATGTGGGATAATGAAGAGAGAAGATTTGCAAGATGCAAACATTTGTTCACATTGTGCCTTTGGTCATAGAAGCTTATATGACTGTCTTCACCCAACCCCAGGAAGGTTTTTGGTTTTTGTTTTTGTTTTGTTTTGTTTTTTTGAGATGGAGTTTCACTCTTGTTGCCCAGGGTGGAGTGCAATGGCACAATCTCAGCTGACTGCAACCTCCGTCTCCCAGGTACAAGCGATTCTCCTGTCTCAGCCTCCCAAGTAGCTCAGGTTACAGGCATGCGCCACCACACCCAGTTAATTTTGTGTTTTTAGTAGAGATGGGGTTTCTTCCTGTTGGTCAGGCTGGTCTCAAACTCCTGACCTCAGGTGATGCTCCCGCCTCGGCCTCCCAAAGTGCTGGGATTATAGGCATGAGCCACCATGCCCAGCTGGAAGGTTTCTTAAAATGCCTTAGAATAAGGACTCACTGTCTCCTATCTGGCACTGGGTTAGAGATCAGTAAACATTTGTTGAATCCAGCTGAAAGATAGTATTTGAACTTTGTCCTTCTTTTCCTTAAAAAGTTTCAGAACACACGCTTATTCTCTTGCCTTGAATTTGGAAACAGTTTTTGTGCCTGCATCTGTGAGACATGCAAGTGAGAGTGAGGTGAAATGAGAAAGTTGAGCACCAATCAAGGCAAGTACTAACTGCTTGTTCCTTTGTCTTCTCAGTACAGAGAACGGTATGATCATCATTCTTTTTTTTTTTTTTTTTTTTTTTATTTTTGAGACGGAGTCTCGCTCTGTCGCCCAAGCTGGAGTGCAGTGGCCGGATCTCAGCTCACTGCAAGCTCCGCCTCCCAGGTTAACACCATTCTCCTGCCTCAGCTTCCGGAGTAGCTGGGACTACAGGCGCCCGCCACCTTGCCCGGCTAATTTTTTGTATTTTTTAGTAGAGACGGGGTTTCACCATGTTAGCCAGGATGGTCTCGATCTCCTGACCTCGTGATCCGCCCGTCTCGGCCTCCCAAAGTGCTGGGATTACAGGCTTGAGCCACCGCGCCCGGCCAATCATTCTTTAGAAGAAAAGAATTAGCCAGGCGTAGTGGTGAACACCTGTGGTCCCACCGCCTCAGGAGGCTGAGGTGGGAGAATCGCTTGAGCCCAGGTGATCAAGGCTGCCATGAACCATGATCACGCCACTGCACTTCAGCCTGGGCAACCCACCGAGACCTGTCTCAAAAATAAATAAATGAATAAAAGCAAAACAAGGAGAGAAATTATGAATTTGTTTTCTTTGGCCAAATGTGGAAGGGAGATAGCATGTCAGGAATAAGGGGATGGGAAACATCAAATATGACTCTCTTAATGCGTGTTCAGTTTCCCCTTAAACTCTCTGAGGCAGGTTGGGACTTGGTTTGAGTTTAGGCTCTGTGTGAGCTGTGTGACCTTAGGTAAGTAACTTAACTTCTCTATGCCCCACATTCCTCATCTGTAAAACAGGATTAACAACAGTAACTCCTTCATGAGTTTATTATCTGGGTTAAATGAGCCAATGAGTGTGAAGTGCCTGGCAAATGGCAGCTGCTCTATAAAAGCGTAAGCCCAAAGGCCCAAAAGCCAACCATCCCAGGTACCCACAAGCCCATACTGCCATGTAGTATGAGCCCCCTTCTCAACATGGATGTGTGTTGCTCCTGGTTGAGGAAAGAGTGATCACACATAAATATGGTTTGTTGAGATACACTTAAATGCCTATGAAACATGAACTGCTAGGTTAACTTGTAATCATTAACATCACATAAATAAACTAAGCAGGAGATAGGCATAAAAGCTAGAAACAGAACTCTTTGGAGAAATGCGGACTGCAGATTAAAACAACTTCAAGAGTTTACTAACTATGAGAGGAAAATCACTGAGGAAGAACTGAAAACAGTAGTTACTGATAGGAATGTGTCCAGGCAGAGATAAAGTCCTAGGAGAAACGCGTTAGTTCAGGGAGAGTTCAGGGTTTCGTTACATGTGGTATCTGGGGAGCTATTTGAACTGCAGCCCATCCTGACGTGCAACAGAGACACCCTCCTTTCCCAGCAATCAGTGGAGCTGAGAAACTCATTTAATGGATCCACAAAAGAGGAAAAAAAGATCAGAAGCCTAAGAGTTCAGTCTTTGGAGGAGAAACTTCTGAATCCACGGGTGATGGGAATAGAAATCTAACCTTAGGGCTCAAATCAGAAAATGTTCTCTGTAGACTTTTGTTTTAGAGTAATATTGATTTCAATGTTGCTCTTGAAACCATAAGCTCCACAGAAGGTAAAGGTGGTTTCATTCACTTTCTTGACTTCTATTAAAAACTTTTAAGTTGTATATTAATTTTTTTAAGTTCCGTGGTACAGGTGCAGGATGTGCAGATTTGTTACATAGGCAAACGTGTGCCATGGTGGTTTGCTGCACCTGTCAACCCGTCACGTAGGGTGTTCAGCCCAGCATGCATTAGCTCTTTTTCCTAGTGCTCTCCCCGCCCCTGCCCTCCCCTGACAGGTCCCAGTGTGTGTTGTTCCCCTCTTTGTATCTATGTGTTCTCATTGTTCAGCTCCCACTTATGAGTGAGAACATGTGATGTTTGGTTTTCTGTTCCTGTGTTAGTTTGCTGAGGCTAATGGCTTCCAGTTTCATCCATGTCTCTGCAAAGGACATGATCTCATTCCTTTTTATGGCTGCATAGTATTCCATGGTGTACATGTACCACATTTTCTTTATCCAGTCTGTCGTTGATGGGCATTTGGGTTGATTTCATGTCTTTTCTATTGTGAATAGTGCTGCAGTGAATATACATCTGCAGGTATTTTTACAATAGAATGTAAATCATTTATTAATTTTTAAAAGTAAACATTTTATGCCTAAATAGGCATTTTCATGTATTGTCGGTAGGCATGCAAACTGCTACAATGCCACCAAAGAACAATATGTCAATGGCTATCAAAATGACAAGTGCATATGTCTTTAATGCAGCATTTTCTCTTTTACAACATTTACTCCACAGATATACCTGCACATGTAAATATGACATTTGTACAGGATTGCTCATTGCAACATATATAACAATAAAATACAGCTATAAAATGAATTTATTTATATAATAGAATGGAAAGATCTCAAAGATATATTAAGAGAAAATAGCAAGATCCATGACATATATAGTGTACTACCATTTAAAAAAATAAACAAAATAAAAATAGGAAAAAAAATGTATGTGTGTTGATTCTAATATGCATCCAAATTATCTGGAAGAATAAATAAGAAACTAAAAACCGGTTACCTCTTGGAGAGAATATGAACTGGAGGACATGGAGGGCAGGAGGGGGAAGTTTTTTTTTTTTGAGACGGAGTGTTGCTCTGTCGCCCAGGCTGGAGTGCAGTGGCGCCATCTCAGCTCACTGCAAGCTCCGCCTCCCAGATTCACGCCATTCTCCTGCCTCAGGCTCCCGAGTACCTGGGACTACAGGCACACGCCACCACACCCGGCTAATTTTTTGTATTTTCGGTAGAGACGGGGTTTCACCGTGTTACACAGGATGGTCTTGATCTGCTGACCTCATGATCCATCTGCCTCGGCCTCCCAAAGTGCTGGGATTACAGGCGTGAGCCACCATGCCCGGCCAGGAGGGGGAAGTTTTAACCATATGAATACATTATGTATTCCAAAAATTAAACCACAAAAAAGTTATACTTTATAAGAAACTTAAGAACATCCCATTTTATTTTTATTTTTATTTTTAGTTTTAGTTTTATTTTTTCAGACAGGGTCTCTCTCTGTCACCCAGGCTGGAGTATAGTGGCACAGTCTTGGCTCACTGCAACCTCCACCTCCCGGGCTCAAGCAATCTCCCTACCTCAGTCTCCCGAGTAGCTGGGACTACAGGCTCGCACCACCATGCCTGGCTAATTTTTGTATTTTTTGTAGAGACAGGATCTCACAGGCTGGTCTGGAACTCCTGAGCTCAAGTGATTCACTTGCCTCAGCCTCCCAAAGTGGTAAGATTACAGGCGTGAGCCACCACACCCAGCCAGAACATTCCATTTTGTGCCAAAGATAAACTTCCAAACCAGCAACTTAGTATGAAATAATAGCATTTAGGAAGGTACCCCCAAAATAAATTATAAAGAAGGTATTTAAAAAGCCAAAGGCTCATATCATATGTTGATCTGAAAAGGACTCTAGTAAACCTGTTTTCCAATTTCTTCAACCATATTACATATCTAATGAAGGTAGGCTTCAGCAGCTGGTTCACACCTCTGTTACTCAGGTTCTATGATGATAAACTGTGAATAATAGTGCTAGTAAATTTTCAGCCAAGATTATATGATAAAGGTGCCTCTGAAAGATTTTATGACTATCAAACTCCCATGAATATGCAGTGACCAAGCACCTGTATTTCTCTTTCTCCCTGTGGATGAAATAGAAATATAGACCTTCATGGTAGCATATATCATAAGACTATAAGCCCCATGCCAACAGAGGCCACGTTTATTTTCATCAATACTATATTCCTATGGCTATTACAATTATCTTAGCCTAGATTTCCCCAAAAGTGGAGTGGAAGACAAAGGCTATATTTGAGTAGTTATGTGAGAGTGTGACACCAGTGGGCAAGAACAAAGGATGGAGAAGCAGTACAAGGTCGTATTATCAAGTCAACTGCTGCAGCAGTAACAGGTGGATCCCGCAGGACCTTCTGAGGAGGCTTCTGAAATGCCTCTCAGGCACTCTTCTCAGAAGAAGAAAGTGGGAGGAACCCCATGCCCCACTGGTCCAGGCATCTCATGGAGCTCTAACTCCTCCACCCTTCCAGGTTGCACAGGCATGAGTGCCAAGTGGACTCCCCTGGGAATCCAACGTATGACACAGCTGTAGAGAAGCTGGGGCAGGAAGCAAAGAGGCTCATGCTGCAGGCCAGAGGTGAAGCCCCATCAAGCTGCATCTGCGGAGGCTTTGTTGAAGTCTGCAGGGAACTGGGCGCCACAGCTGCGGCTGGCACAAGAGGCAAGTCTGAGAAGACCTGAAGTGGCGCACAAGAGGTGTTCAATACACAGTGCATGTCACACAGTAAGGGCTCAATAAATATTTGTTCAATGAAAAGACCCCAGGTGACCGGATCACAGAATCAGAGAGCTGGAGGAGTCCTCAGAAGTCCACTCCTCCAACCTCCCACCTGGTGTAGGTTTTCCTTCTGAAGGAGCCTAGAGAGGCATCAACACTTCTCCAAAAGCGGGGCTCATCCATCACCTGTGAGGGAGCCCCTTTTGTGTTTAAGTAGCTCTAAGGGATACGAGAACGCTTTCCTCACACAGAGAGAAATCTATCCTGCTGTAACTTCTACCATCACTTCCAGTTTGGTCCCCAACAGCATGCTGGGGCTCGACCAGCTGTGGGCACAGTGCAGCTCTAATTCACACCTACATTGCTCATGTTGAGCCAACAGGGAGGAGAAATCCTGCATACAGTTAATTTGGGAAAACATGACAGAATAATATGAATTGGAAGGAGATATGAAGCATTGCTCCTGTGTTGATACAAACAAACATGTTCTTTAAAAATAAAAAGGAGGCCAGGCGTGGTGGCTCACCCTGCAATCACAGCACTTTGGGAGGCCATGAGTTCAAGACCAGCCTGGGCAACATGGTGAAACCCTGTCTGTATAAAAATATAAAATTTAGCAGGGCATGGTGGTGCATGCCTGTAGTCCTAGCTACTCAGGAGGCTCAGGTGGAAGGATCACCTGAGCCCGGGAAGTTGAGGCTGCAGCGAGCCATGATCGTGCCACTGCACTCCAGCCTGGGCAGCAGAGTGAGACTCTGTCTCAAAAAATAAAAAAAATAAATAAAAAGGAAATAAGTCTGTGAATACTTGAATAAAAAGAAAAAAACCTTGGTCTTACTTCTTGGAGGGCAGAGTATTTTTTCTTTTTTCTTTTTTCTTTTTTTGAGACAGAGTCTTGCTCTGTAACTCAGGCTGGAGTGCAGTGGTGCAATCTTGGCTCACTGCAAGCTCCGCCTCTCGGGTTCACACCATTCTCCTGCCTCAGCCTCCCGAGTACCTGGGACTACAGGCACCCGCCACCATGCCTGGCTAATTTTTTTATATTTTTAATAGAGATGGTGTTTCACCGTGTTAGCCAGGATGATCTCGGTCTCCTGACCTCATGATCTGCCTGCCTTGGCCTCCCAAAGTGCTGCGATTACAGGTGTGAGCCACCACACCTGGCCAGGGCATTTTTTCTCACACTCTATGCTCTTAGCTGAGCCCACTTGGAGGAAAACATCCACACTGTTGATTGTCTTTGCTTAAGTTCATGACCACTCACCTTGAGGGAGCCCCTCGTTGACCTGAAAGTCCTACCAGTTCATTCACTGTCCCATTCCAACACCTTCTCCCCATGGCCACTCTCAGCTGATGGCCTTGCTTCCTATTTTATTGAAGACGTAGAAGCACTCAGAAAAGTCCACCAACTGCCATCGCTATATCCACCAGCATCTGTGGATGTGATACTGGCATCTGTGGCCACATCCCCTGGCTTTCTTCCTGTTACTACAATGTGGTGTTTTAAGAATATGTGCACAAACTCTTTGGCATTACTCCCTTCAAAAAGTGGACCCTAAAATTCCTTCCCTAGACTGAGGACTGAATGACTTGGTCCTAAAAAATAGAATGTGAAGGCACTGAAGGTGTGTGACTTCCCAGGCCAGGTTGTAAAAGCATTGAGGCTTCTGGCTTGTTCTTTCTTGGATCATTTTCTCTGGGGAAAAGTGCTATGTTGTCAATACGTTCAAGTAGCCCTATGAAGGAGTCCATCAGTGAGGAGCTGAGGCTTCCCACCAGCAGCCAACATGAGCTCTCCAGTCACGGGAGTGAGCCATCTTGGAAGCAGAAGCTCCCAGACAAGCCTTCTAATGGCTTCAGTCTTGGCCAACATCTTCACTGCAACCTCATAGGAGATCTTGGGCCAGAACTACCCAACTTGGATGCTGCTAAATTCCTGATCAGCGTATATTGTGTGAAATAATAAATGTGAGTTTTTCAAGCCACTAAATTTGGGGGCCATTTGTTATATGGCAATAGATTACTAACACAACACAAAAGAATTATCTGTGATTCCACCATAGGCAAACACTTCCTTTGTACGCAAAGTCCTATCACCTCTCACCAACTCAAAAACATTGTTCAAGCAATTGTCCCCTTTCACTCCTGCATCACCAACATTTTCCTCTTTAGGGGATCATTACCATCAGCATGCCAACATGCTATAATATCTCCCATCAAAAAAGCAAGCAGCACATACCTCTTGGCCTCACAACTGCCTTCTAGCTACAGCCCTATTTCTCTATTCCCCTTCATAGCAAAATCCCTCAAAGGCAAGTCTGTACTTTCTGTCTCTACTTTCTCTTCTTTGATTCTCTTCTGAACTCTCAAAAGATCTCAACACTAAAATCCAGTGTTTCCGTTTTGTTTAACACCTCAGCTGCATTTGACATAATTGATCACTCCCTCCTCCATGAAATACTTGCTTCACTTTCTTTCTGGGACATTCCTCTTTTTTTCTCTCCTTTTAGTTTTCTGAGCATTCCTTCCCAGGTTTTCTGCTGGTTTTCTCCTATCTTCCTGACCCCTAATTGTCAGAGTGTTCCCGGGCACAGTTCTTGAGTCAATTTTCTTTCTCAAGATACCTGCCATTATTATGACCACCTTCTGTGATCACTGCTTGAATCCATATTGGTCATCATCCCTGCTCAGGCTCAGGATTTTGAGCACTCAATGCCTGCATTAATCAACTGGCAGCATAGTTAGTCTGTGCCTCCACCAGTCCACATCAAAGTAATTCACTGCTTAAAAAAATTAGTGGAACCAGTTATTTTGATATATTAAGACCAAAGTCACAACAAATGTAAGATTGTTTTTATTATTTTTCAACTGCTTGAGTTGATGTTAGGTATACTACTGCCTTAATTCAGGCTGCTATAACAGAAATACCATAGATTGGGTGGTTTAAGTAACAGAAATATATTCCTCACAGTTCTGGAGACTGGAAAGTCCAAGATCAAGGGACCAGCAGATCTGGTGTCTTGTGAGGGTTCACTTCCTGGTTTGCAGATGGTCATCTTCTCATCGTATTCTCAATGAGCTTGCCAGTGGTATGAGTGCACCATCTTGGAGGCAGATCCTTAGCTCCCAGACAAGCCTTCTTATGGTTGCAGAGAGAGACAAAGCAAGCTCTCTTGTGTCTTTTTACAAGGATATTAATCCCATTCATGAGAGCTCCACCCTCATGACCTAATTACCTCCCAAAGGCCCCACCTCCTAATACCATCATATTGAGGATTAGAATTTCAACATATGAATTTTAGAGGGCCAGAAACATTCAGTCCATAGCAACTGCCTTCAGCCAGAATTTCTGTGGCTATCCTGTGAATCATGGGATGTTCAGCAGCATCTGTGGTCTCTCCCCATGAGATGCCAGCAGTTACCAACACCCGAGTTGTGATAATCAAAATGTCTCTGTAGACATTGCCAAAAATCACTCCCAGTTGAGACCCGCTGCCTTAGGCGTGTGTGTGTGTGTAGGCAGGTAGATAGGTTGAGAGATTTATTCAATATTGATGTAGAGATGAAAAGGCTAACATTAAACAAACCCTTCTTAGGCTAATGAATTACAGCTTTTAGTTTCTGTGCTTATGTTGAGGGTGGATGTCCCTGCTACAAAGACCAATCCACTGGCAGGTATTCAAGAAGGCATCTGGAAATAAGGGGCTAAAAAAAGGCAAAGCTAACAAGGCTCCAACCCGATCAACAAGTACACACATATCTGTATTATCATACCACGACACTGTTGTGAAATGATTTCTTCCCATTTCCCTAAAATGCTATGAGCAGCAAATCAAGGGCAAGAACCACCCTCTGGCACAGTTCCTAGAGCCTCATTGGTGTTCAGCAGTTTTTAATTGGCACCAAATGTGGGCACTACCCTACCCCATGTATGGCACTACCATACCTCAGGCATGGGGATAGGGTCACCCACTCTTTCTTCCACACACAGCTCCCCGACTGCATGTGGCTCCACTCTTTAAACCTGCCTTTGGCTTTTGTTTTAGCCAGATTCTTTATGAAGTCCTTTTATTTTCTGTTCTCTTCTATTTGAGAATTAACTTTTCACTTGGTAAGGATCTAAGTATGTCCCAAGTACACCCTGAGGTTAGCTAGATAAGGGAGTGTTAATAGTCCCCTGAGGAACCTAGCTAGTAAGACAATGGTATTCTACAGGAGGAGATACTAGCAAACCCCATTCATCCACCACTACCATTCATAACCCCCCAATAGCTGACAGAAAAATTGTGTACCACACAGTTTCCAAAGGATAGCTGGGGCTGGGAGCTGTTGCTGGGAGGGAAAGAGGCACATTGCTCTCATAAAGCTTGACCAAAAAAAAATATATATATATATATGTATCATGGGACATTAGGGCTAGAAAGAACCCTGGAGGCTGTGTTCTCTAGCCCTTCTTTCTACAGATGAGAACAGCCTCCAATGCCCAGGGAGGTGTGTCTCCTCTGAGGTCAAACAGAATTTTGGTAGCACAGCTCTGACAAGAACATTACCCTGTTGGCTCTGGATTCAGCTCCATTTCTACCTCACTGTGCCATCCCAGTTGGCAGATACAGCAACTTTAAGAGACATCCCTCTGAAAGAAGGACGAGCTCAACCCTGTGGCAGAGCTCTATCCCACCTCAGCCACCCCAGCCCACCCCCCAACCTTGACTCAGAGCGCAATGGCTCCTTGCATCCTTGGACAGTTTCTACTTGCATCTGCATCGATTAAACCTTGATCTCATTTATTATCTCAGGAAATGGTCTCAAGGTCACAGGGCTGGAAATTTAATTATGGTAGCAGTATATTAAGTGGCACATTTAAAGATGCTGAATTGTGGTAATTAATTTTTTGGATGGTGGTCTCGGAGGAACGGGTTTTCTCTACACTGGGTGTTTGGCATCCATCATGGCCATTGAACTTGGCAGCTGTCTTTTAGCTTTAAACTGCCTCGTTATTCATCTTTTATGACTAGCCTTTAAAAACACTAGGCGCCGATACCCCCTTTTATTGTAATATATGTGTGTGATGGGAACGGAGCCATACTTCACCTTTGCTATAAAACATGAACCAAGGGTGCCAGCAGCTACCTAAGCTGGCCTCTAAATTGAGACAACAATTACCCTTCGCTGACATCTAGTGTCAAGGCATGAGATATAGCTGAAGCACTGAATCCATTGGCTTGGAAAACATATGCTTCCCCAGTGACAAAGCCTGCCTCACCCACGAGGCTCCAGCCCCAGCGGGGAGGAAGGGAGCAGAGGGATTAACTTGGCCCTGACTATTGACTTTGCTATGGTTCTAGGTTATCCAAGGGGGCACCCGTCTGCCAAGGCCTTAAAGAGCTTGTAATGTTTAACGAAGGGACAGTCATTAAATGTGTTTGGTTCAAATATTAGGTTCAATGAGCCTGGGTGGCACTTAATAGAGAGGTGGAAAATATGAATTAAATTAGAGAGATTCATTAAAGAAATTGGCCTGGAGCCCAAGAATGACTGGTTGTCAGATAGGGCTGCCAGGAGTTAGGAGCTCATTCAGTGAGGGAAACTCAAACCAGGTTTAGGTTTTAAATTCCAGAATGCCACTATAAAATAGGTTTAAATATTGATCAGCCTTTGTGAAGAAAGGGATAGCCATAAAAACTGACTTGTGGGTAGAAATTCTTTTTCTCAGAAAATCCGTGTCCTGGACGGGCATGGTGGCTCACACCTGTAATCCCAGCACTTTAGGAGGCCAGGTGAATCAATTCAGGTCAGGAGTTTGAGACCAGCCATGGCCAACACAGTGAAATCCCATCTCTACTAAAAATATAAAAATTAGCTGGGCATGGTGACACATGCCTGTAATACCAGCTACTAGGGAGGCTGAGGCAGGAGAATCGCTTGAACCCAGAAGGTGGAGGTTGTAATGAGCTGAGACAGCACCACTGCACTCCAACCTGGGCAACAAAGTGAGACTCGGCCGAGAGAGAGAGAGAGAGAAAAGAAGGAAGGAAGGAAGGAAGGAAGGAAGGAAGGAAGGAAGGAAGGAAGGAAGGGAGGAAGGGAAAGGAAAAGAAGGAAAGGAAGGAAAGGAAGGAAGAAAGGCATGTCCGTTGCCTCCAAAAGTGTAGGAGCACAGTGTTTATACACTTTGAAAGCGCAGAATCCCAGTTTCTCCCTTCTTCAGGTGGGGTCTGCCCTACCCTCCAGTCCAAGGTTTCTTACCCTGGGCACTACTAATATTTTGGCCTGGATGATTCTTTTTTTTTTTTTTTTTTTTTT